>NC_084844.1:315000-620000 GCF_033115175.1 Lepus europaeus | reverse complement strand
GGTTCTAGTCCCGGTCGGGGCGCCGGATTCTATCCCGGTTGCCCCTCTTCCAGGCCAGCTCTCTGCTGTGGCCTGGGAAGGCAGTGGAGGATGGCCCAAGTGCTTGGGCCCTGCACCCCATGGGAGACCAGGAGAAGCACCTGGCTCCTGCCTTCGGATTAGTGTGGTGCGGTGGTCATTGGAGGGTGAACCAACGGCAAAGGAAGACCTTTCTCTCTGTCTCTCTCTCTCTCTCTCTGTCCACTCTGCTTGTCAAAAATAAAAAATAAGGCCGGCGCCGCAGCTCACTAGGCTAATCCTCCGCCTTGCGGTGCCGGCACACCGGGTTCTAGTCCCGGTCGGGGCACCGATCCTGTCCCGGTTGCCCCTCTTCCAGGCCAGCTCTCTGCTGTGGCCAGGGAGTGCAGTGGAGGATGGCCCAAGTGCTTGGGCACTGCACCCCATGGGAGACCAGGATAAGCACCTGGCTCCTGCCATCGGATCAGCGCGGTGCGCCGGCTGCAGCGCGCCTACCGCGGCGGCCATTGGAAGGTGAACCAACGGCAAAAGGAAGACCTTTCTCTCTGTCTCTCTCTCTCACTGTCCACTCTGCCTGTCAAAAAAAAATAATAATAATAATAAATAAATAAATAAATAAAATAAAAATACATTTTCACATTAATGCTCAGATTCTACCAGGGAGTGCTTTGTAAAGCACTGTTTAAAAAAAAAAAAAAAAGTTATTTGAATGGCAAAGTGACAGAGAGTGAGACCTTCCATCCACTGTCTCATCCCCCCAAGGGCTCTCCCAGCCAGGGGTTGGCCAGGAACCCTATCCAGGTCTCCCACATGGGTGACAGGGACTCAGGGACTTGAGCCATTGTCTGTTGCTTCCCAGGTGTCCTAGCAGGGAGCTAGGAAGTGGAGTAGCTGGGACTTGACCCGGCGCTCTAATATGGAATGTGGGCGTCCCAGCAGCTGCGTACTCCCTGGACCACAGTGCCCCACAGAGCACTTCAGCTCCTTTTACTGTGAAGAATCGGTGACTGAAGCCTTGACGATCTGTCGCGGAATTTTCCGTTCTGGAACGTTTTGAAGGTGACTCACAAGGGAAGAAGGAGGGGATCCGCACCAGCAGCCTCCTGCCATTCAGAAGCTAAGCTTGGGAGGTCTGAGAGCCCCACCTCCTGGGAGTCTCTGTCACCCTCCCCCATCACAGCTTGCCGTTTTTCTAGCATGGTATGCGTCAGCCTTCGCTCATTTGTAGTTAATAAAGTGGAATGTCGAAGCTGGGGTCACTAAGAACTTGGCGGTACTTTCCACCCATTTATGAAGCAGGAAACAGAATTTGCCCCTCGTTCAAGAGCCACGTGGGCTGACTCACTCACTAAGGACCCAGGCCTGGTGCGCTCTGCTCGGCTTTGAGCTGGGGTAGAACAGTGACTCACATCTCTGTACCCCAGGTCCAAGTGTACACCACCTGGACTTGGAACTTCTGTGAGGGGCCGCATGAGGCCCAGCGCCGCTGTCATCACATATCTAGGGGTTTGTCTGCTTGTCCTGGCGTGGGTGTGGCGACCCTGCCACCAGCCCCGCCTCCCTCTGGGGGCTGTCCTTGGGGTCTGACGTGGTGCCACGGACAGCGTGGTTCCCAGTTCCACCCCACAGCCAAGAGGAGAGTGGTCTCCAGACTTTGTGTCCACGGTGCCGCCACCCAGTGGACGGTGTCTCCCACCACCAGACCAGCAAGGCGCGTCGTCTGTGGGAGGCCCTGGGGGCGGAGGTGGCTGAGCGCAGTGGAAACAGTGCCGTTGTGTCCCGGAGCTCTCCTGCCAGCAGCCCAGCGCTGCAGCTCTCGGCTTGAGGATTGCCGTGTGTAACGGTTCACTGTGCAGGGTGGTTTCCCGCTAGGTTTGGAGCCTCTAGAACGTTCTTCCTAGTTATGCTGTGTTCCTCTGGGAGCTCTTTATGTCTCAGCTGCAGCTGTCGCTCAGGTGCTTTCCGCCTCCCGGATCAGGGGATCTGGCTGGAACCAGACCTTCCTTACACTTACACATTGACGACGTACGGAAAGGGGGCCAGCACCCTGCTGAGCCGAGTTCACTTGGTGAATGGATTGGGGGTGGGGTAGTCACGTACGGGGTCCCTGAGTGGCTTTCAGATTCAAGATGCCCGGCAGGGCCGGCACTGCTGCTGGCCCGCAGCGCCAGCTTCCCATACGGGTGGCAGTTTGAGTCTCAGGTGCTCCACTTCCAATCCAGCTCCCTGCAAATGCGCCTGAGGAAACGGTGAAAGATGGCCCAAGACTTGGGCCCTGCACCCCCATGGGAGACCTGGAAGAAGCTCCTGGCCCAGTCCAGGTCGTAGCGGCTGTTTGGGGAGCAAACCAGCGGATTAAAGATCTCTTTGTCTCTCCCTCTTTCTCTCTCTGCCTCTCAAACTAATTAAAAAAATTTTCCCTGGCAGCCGCAGTTGGTCAGAGTCCTCATGGCCTGAGGGTGCAGGGGCCCCACCACTGCCCACAGGGCTTCCTCAGGGCTAAGTGAAGGGCGGCATCTAGGCCACAATGACCAGGCCTGGACCAGGGCAGGGCCAGGCCAAAACCAGGAGCCAGTCCAGAGCTGTGGGCTCCACATTCTGCAGTCCTGGTGCCACCTGCCGGGCTTACCTGCCCAGTACCCAGCAGAGGAGGGGCTGGGTGACTGAGCTGCTGGACATCTAGACTCTGGTCTCAGGTCCGTGGGAACCCAGGGGTCATCTCCTGCCCCGCCCAGCGCGCCAGTGAGCAGAGCTGTGGTAAGCAGTCTTCTCTAGTGGCCCCCTGCGCACTTCGTCTTCTCACGACCTTGCTGGGGACACTGGCAGGCGCGGGGGCCACCACCCCCAGTTGCAGGTGAGTGCTCCCATCGCGCCCATGCTGCCGCGGAAGCTGGTGCTGCTGTTTCGTTCTTTTGGGTGGAGCTGGCTTTTGTGTCACGCTGGCGCTCGGTGTTGAAGCCTGGATCAGAATTCCCTGGGGGACTTTCTGGCTGTCAATGTCCTTCAGATGCGAGGACTGGTGGCCTCGTCTTCCTACCTGGAGCCTCCTTGCTGCGCTGGTGCTGGCCTGAGGCCTGCAGCACTATCCTCCAAGCCCGGGGCAAGCTCATGGCCCTTGTGTCCTGGGGTGGGGTGGCCAGCAGGTGGCACACAGGACACAGCTCTTGTGCCTGCCAGATGCTCTTGCTTTTTAAGGCAATTTTTTTTTTCTTTTTTTCAGATTGATTTATTTGAGAGGCAGAGTTACAGCTAGGCAGAGAGAGAGAGAGAGGACTTCTATCCACTGGTTCATTCCCTGCATGGCTGCAATGGCCAGAGCTGCGCCAATTTGAAGCCAGGAGCTTCTTCCGGGTCTTTAACACGGGTGCAGGGGCCCAAGCGCCTAGGCCATCTTCTACTGCTTTCCCAGGCCATAGCAGGGAGCTGAATCGGAAGTGGAACAGCCGGGGCTTGAACTGGTGCCCATATGAGATGCCAGCACTGCAGGCTGTGGCTTTACCCGCTATGCCACAGCGCTGGCCCCCAATTTTTTATTTTTCAATGGAATAATTGTGTGTGTGTGGCAAGAGCTATGAAGTGTCTAGGGGCTTGGGACACTTGTCCTCGTGGCCTGAGGTTTGGCTGTTTCAGTCGGGAGTGTTGCATCTGACTAGGGCCTGAGCCCCTCTGCACCCTCTCGGCAACCTTCCCCGCCCTTACTGATCCCCAGGCCTCTGTGCCTGGCCAGGATGCCAGGATGCTCTGTGTGCACACGTGTGTATGTGTGTCATGGGCCCAGGGTTGAAAGTTAGTGTTGCCCACCTGAAGGTTTTAGTGGAACATCCCTGATTTGTGTCCACCACACTGCACCCCAGTGGGAGGCAGGAGAGAGCTGTGGCTCCATGGACCGTGAGACATGCAGGTGTCACAGTCGGGTTAGGGAGCCTGAGCGCAGACGGCTTCGGGTGGGGTGGGGTGGGGAGCTATGGCCAGGTCTCCCCTGCCTTGCCCTTAGGGCAGCCTCCAGGGAGGATGAGCTGGGTTTGGCAGAGCAGCAGCTGCCACTCATCCTAGCCATGCGAGACGCTGCTGCATGTCTGGTGGCTGGCACAGTGACCCTGACTTGGAGAGGGGGGGCTCTGAGGAGCCCTGCAGCCCAGTGAGTGCTCCCTTCCTGCCGGGAGCTGTACCTGGGAGAAGCTGTCAGGTACAGAGGTCAGCTGACCGCGCCACCTGTGTCCACCTCTCTGGGAACGGCTGTGGCAGCCTCATGGGAGACGCTCAGCTAGGCTGGGGACAGTGAGCACGACATCCACTTTGCCTTGGTGGTTTATGATTTGGGGTCTGTAGGAAGGTACTTCAAGAAATTCATGGAAAAATTGGATTAAAAGGTAAGTTTGTTGCAAAAAGTTTTTTTGAAATTCTTGCATAGTTTTCTCATAAGGTGCATTTTCCAGGAACTTTGGAAGATCCCTTGTAGTTCTTACACGTGAGCAGCAGCAGGTTGGCGCCGTGTGCTGGGTCTGAGGCTCGGGCCTTTGTACCCTTCTGTGGGGGCTGGTGCCTTGTGCCTTCTTCCCGTTGGAGCTCCTGCTGGGGGTTCTGACGGGACTTCCCCCACCTTGTGGATTCCTGGGACCCACAGCCTGGAGTGTGGTGGAGGCAGTGTTGCAGATTCCTGACCAGACCTAAAGCAGAGGTGTCCCAGCCTCCCCTGGAGCGGCAGGACGGTGGGTGAGGCAGTGAGGAGCTGACCTGGTATACTCACTCTCTCCTGTGGGCCTCCTCTCTCCCCAGGCTGGGTCCGATACGCTGAGCGGGTGCTGGGCCGACCCGTCACGCCCCACCTCTGCACTGCCAAGTCCCCCCAGCAGGTCATGGGCTCCTTGGTGAAGGACTACTTTGCCAGACAGCAGGTAAGCTGGGGCTGCTCAGGGACAGAGTGGGCACCGCCGTGTTCCCTGGCTGTGGTCAGGGTGGTCTCGGCCCCCAGGTGAGCACGGGCCTGTGTTGCCCACCCCTGTGCCCTTCCTTTTGTTAACAGCTTCGTCTCTGTAAGCTCCCATGTGTCACTGGGTGCTCACTTGCACTGGTGCTGGGTTCAGGAGAAACTGCACACGTCTGAGATGAGGCCCAAGGCTTCTGGGACGGCCTCTCCAGGGGAGGGCCCCGTCACGTTACTCCCTTAGCTGCGTCTGTGAGATTCCGCAGTTCCATGTGATGGGACTGCGTGCCCCCCCGCCTGGCCCTTGGCAGCTCCGAGTCCTCTGTGACTCCCTCCATCTCTGCAGCACCCATGCAAGGCCCCCGGCCGCTGGAGCCCCCTCTGTCGCTCCTGGGGGCAGCCACGTTCGGGCACCATGGTGTCTAGAGAAGCAGTTTGGCAGCCTGAGAGCCTGAGACAGCCACACAGGCCCAGTTACCGTAGCAGTGGGGACGCTCTCTTGACCTGTTGCTCATCGAATCACCACAGCTGGTGAATTTTTAACTGAGGTCAGGGCTGTGTGCTGTTGGGGAAATGAGTCAGGGCCATCTTCACCTGCCCCTCGCCCTGTCCCCACCTGTGGGGTCCAGGTGTTTCTGAGGCGTCTCAGGACTGCAGCCCTGTCCTGCCCGGCCGCGCTGAAGCTCTGAGTGGTCCTGCACGCGCTGGTGAGGGACAGCTGAGCCTTGGAGGCCTGGCCTGCAGCCCCTCACCTGACCAAAGGGTCACTCAGTGTCTGCTGGCGCCCAGGCTGTGTGGCAGGGCCCAGGGCAGGGGGGCCCGGGAGCCCACACTCCCTCCTCCTGTGCACCGCCATGGGTAGGCGCAGCTCCCGGTGCTCCCAGGGAGGCTCTGCAGGCTGCTGGGCTTGCAGGTCCTTTGAATGCAACTCTGCGGAGCGAGGCGGTGGACGCTCGTGGACACGGTGCTGGTGTGGCTGAGGAGCCAGTGGCAGCCAGATGTGGCTGTAGGGACCTAGACCGCAGCAGCTGAGACAGCATGGGTGGCACTCTGGTGCCTTGTGCCGAAGCCGCTGCCGCTCCTCCACCAGCCCTAAACGTGAGTGCTTCTCCCCCCAGAACCTGTCTCCAGAGAAGATTTTCCACGTGATCGTGGCCCCTTGCTATGACAAGAAGCTGGAGGCTCTTCGAGAAGGTTTTCCTGCTGCCTTGCACGGGTCCCGTGGTGTTGACTGTGTGCTCACGTCAGGTGAGTGGTGGGCAGGGCCGTGCCTGGGCCCTGGGGGCGTCCCCAGCTGGCCAGGCACACGGGGTCCGGCAGCTCTGGCCACCCTCACGGTCGCTGACAGCTGAGGGCCCTTGGGCCCTGACTGCCTGGAAGTGACACACAGGATCGTGTTGGGTCCTGCGTCCTGTGCCCCTCTACCTCTTCCTCCAAGTGGAGCAGCTTGTGGGACTGCTGGGGTCCACGCTTGGGACTGTGCCCGCAGCCCCTCCTCACAACCAGGCCTGCGCTCGGGGAGGATGCACCTGCTCCACGGCGCTGCTGGCACTGTCGGTGTTCAGAGCCAGCAGCGGGCTCTGTGCCGGATCACTCGGGGGAAGCTAAGAGTTTGTAGAAACCCAGGCAGCTCTGCTTCACAGGGACTCTGAAAACAGGCCAGTGGGAGCTCGGCTTTCAAGAGACAAACGTGGAGGGCAGGCGTCCGCTCAGGCCCGCAGGCCCGGGAGCACGCCGACACCCACAGGAGGGGAAGAGGGTCCATCCCTGGCTGCTTACACGGCAGTAGGAGCGCCTCGCAGAGCTGCCCTGTGTTCTCAGTGTCTGGGGCCACAGACACTGGTTCCCTCCCCAGCGACTGCAACAACTGGGGCTGGGCCAGGCCGAAGCCGGGAGCAGGTGCTCCACCTGGGTCTCCCACCGTCCCGTTAGCATGAAGCTGGATCTGAGTGGACACGTGAGATGCTGGTGTTGCAAGTGGTGGCTTGCCCGGCTGTGCCGTGGTGGTTTTAGAAGACTCGCTTTCTCTGTCAGCTTTTCTTCCCTGGGGATGCTTGTGTCAGGCAAGTGTGTGGGCAGTGGTTAAGCTGCTGCTTGGGACGTCCGTATCACACGTCAGGGTGCCTGGGCCTGAACCCGGCTCCTCTTCCAGTCCAGCTTCCTACTGAGGGCACCCTGGGGGAGCAGCAGGTGGTGGCTCTGGTACGTGGGTTCCTGCCACGTGGGAGACTGGGGTTAAGTTCTGGGCTCCTGGGTTTGACCTGGCCCAGCCCTAGCTATTGTGGGCATTTGAGGGAGAGAACCAGAGGATGGAAGATCTCTCTCGCTCACTTCGCTCGCTTGCTCGCTCGCTCACTCTACTTTTCAAATAAATACATACAGATATTTTTAAGAGCCCCTGTGTGAAATGAGTTAGAGAAAGTGCTTCTGATTTCCAGTTGATCTCATTGCACCGTCAACATACGCCGTGTAAATGCAGCCAGTGTGTGTGGTCATCCTGTCCATGCGGGCTTAGGCACAGAAGCTACACTGGGAAGCAAAAACACGGAGCTGGAGACATTGTTCGCATAAATCCGTCAGTTCAAGGGCATAAAGAAAAATCAGACTCTTAAATTTTATCTATGTCTTTTTTAAAAAAAATATTTATTTAGGGGTCAGCACCATGGCTCACTTGGTTAATCCTCCGCCTGCAGGACCGGCATCCCATATGGGCGCCGGATTCTGTCCCGGTTGCTCCCTCTTCCAGTCCAGCTCTCTGCTGTGGCCCGGGAGGGCAGTGGAGGATGGCCCAGGTGCTTGGGCGCCTGCACGCACGTGGGAGACCAGGAGGAAGCACCTGGCTCCTGGCTTCAGATCGGCGCAGCACTGGCCATGGCAGCCATTGGGGGTGAACCAACGGAAGGAAAACCTTTCTCTGTCTCTCGCTGTCTAACTCTTATCTTTCAAATAAAAATTAAAAAAAAATTTAAAAGAGTTACAGAGAGGTCTTCCATCTGCTGGTTCACTCCCCAGATGGCTGCAACAGCTCGGGGCTGGGCCTGGCCAGACCAGGAGCCAGGAGCTTCATCTGGGTCTCCCGCATGGGTAGCAGGGGCGCAGACACTTCGGCCATCTTCCACTGCTTTCCCAGACCATTACAGGAAGCTAGATTGGAAGTGGAGCAGCCGGGACACAAACCGGTGCCCACGCGGGTGCTGGCTTCGCCCACTGCCACGACGCTGGCCCTGGCGTGTCTTCGTTACCATTACTCTCCTTGAGGTGGGCGCCTGCTGCCTGCGGGAGGTTTCATAGCCACGAGGTCCCTTCTCGTTTGCAGGTGAAATTGCTCAGATAATGGAGCAGAGTGACCTCTCCGTGAGAGATGCCGCTGTGGACACTCTGTAAGTGGCTTCTCGGGGGTGGGAGGGGCCTCCACCTGTCCAGGGCCACGCCTCTGTGTGACAAAGCCACGTGAAGTGTGAGTGTGGCCACACTGCAGCTCCAGCCACCTGTCAGCTTTGGAGTCCGATGCGGGCAGGGCCGTGAAGGGGCTCAGGGCTCCCATGGTGCAGCAGCCGCCCTCTGGGGGTCACGTCTGCACCCTGCTGTCCCAAATGCCGCACGTTGGCCCCAGAGAGCAGAGCAGGGACTCCCTCAAGCCCCTTGGTCCTGAGAGAGCAGCTCTGGGCTTCTGGGCGCCTGCAGCTGGTGGTGGCCCTGGTGGCCACGGCACCGAGCGAGTGGCAGTTGCCGTGAGGCCAGCGTTGTGCGTTCCCTTGCAGCCCTCGGACCCCAGTGCTGTGTTTATGGTGGGAGAAGGTGAGACTGGAGTTTGCAAAAGGTCAGCTTCTCCAGGGCCTGGGGCTCTGTCCTCGGCCTGGCCTGGCACAGGCAGGCAGCAGTGGCAGCTGGGGAGCCTTGCCCCGAGTGGTCTGGTGAACTCTGGCGCCTTTGAGCAGCAATAGCAAAGCACTTTGTTTCCTGTGCCTGCCGAGGTTTGGGGACTGCAGGGAGGAGAGAGTGGGGCGCCGTGACGGAGCTGGCGCGGATGGGTACCTGGCGCACGTCTTCAGGCACGCGGCCAAGGAGCTGTTCGACGAGCACGTGGAGGAGGTCACCTACCGAGCCCTGAGGTGTGAGGGGCGGCAGGGCGGGGCCAGGGGCCAGCGCGGGCGCAGCGCGCAGCCGCCGTCAGGCCTGTCTGTGTGTACAGGCTCGATCGCTCATCCGTTCTGTTGACGTTACAGAAACCGGGACTTCCAGGAGGTCACCCTTGAGAAGAACGGGGAGGTTCTGCTGCGTTTTGCTGCCGCCTACGGCTTCAGAAACATCCAGAACATGATCTTGAAGCTCAGGAGGGGCAGGCTCCCCTACCACTTCGTGGAGGTGCTGGCGTGTCCCCAAGGTGAGACGTGGGCCCCCGTGGGCTCTCAGCTCGAACTCATGATGGGCGTGGGCACCCTCAGAGCTGGATGTGATATCCTTGACACCACCAGTTCTCTCTGTCCCCTCCCGCCTGCATGGCGTGCCTAGGAAATGGCCTCGCCCACGTGTGGTACCAGGAGAGTCCACTGCTCTGTGGCCGCAGGTGTGGGAACATAACCTTGAACCTCAGCGTTGAGATGTGGGGACTGAGGCTGAGCCGGGTTCTGTCCTTGGGTGTCAGTGGGGGCCCCTGCGGGGTGGGTGCAGGAGGGGCGTGGACCGTGGCAGGTTGTGGGTGAGAAGGGGGCCCAGACGGGGAGGGGGCTTGTGGTGACTAGGGGTGGGGGTCAGACAAAGGAGCCCCTGGCTCAGGGAGGGAATTGGGGTGTTCGCATCTTTCTGAGGGATGCAAGAGGCTCGGTGGAAACGCCAGGTGCGTCCAGCCCGAGTGAGGCAGGGTGTGAGGGGGAGGGGCAGAGAGGCAGACATTGTCTCAGCGACGTGGGGCCGTGGAAACCTCAGTGGACAGATCCGGGGGCCAGGCTGCAGGGGACACGGGAGGTGGCCGCTAGACATGGGCTCAGCCAGGGCGGGAGTTTGCTAATTCTGTCAGTTACGGCAGCATCCGGCACGCCTGAGAGGAGGGAGGCGTGTGGTTGTTCAGGCCTTGGTGTTGGGTGCCACTCAGATGGCCCAGCACTGGCGGGACTCACGCCCGGCTCCCCGCCCACAGTTCCCAGCTCTCCTGGTGTGGTTTGTCCCAAGGGAAGCTGGAGACGCAGGTGTCGGAGGCAGGCTCAGGCCACGCATGCTCCAAACTGTCTTCCCTCTAAAGCGAAAGCTTCCTCAACGCTGGCTACCGGAGGGCTCCCCTGTGTGTTCCAGGGTGCTTAAACGGCAGGGGCCAGGCCCGCACGGAGGACGGCCAGGCGGACAAGGCCCTGCTGCGGCAGATGGAAGGCATCTACTCGGCCGTCCCGGTGCACCCCCCCGAGACCAGCGCACACGTGCAGGCGCTGTACCAGGAGTGGCTGGAAGGCAGCGACTCCCCTAAAGCGCAGGAGGCGCTGCACACCACCTTCCAGAGCCCGGAGCACTGCACGGACAGCCTGGACATCAAGTGGTGACGAGGCCGGCGGGCTGGGCTGTCTCAGCGCGGAGGAGGCCGCCTCACGGGCCCCCGGCTCTGCTGCCGCCGTGTCGGTGGCCCCGTGTCACGTGGTGCTATCTCACTGTGCGTGGGGTTGGGATGTTTTAACAGGAGCAGAGGCTTCCCCAACTGAGTGCCCTTTTATTCCAAGATGGTGGGAAGAGTCCCAGAGACTGACAGAACAGACTACACTGTTAGGTTTAAAAAAATCCAAAAAGTCTCCTGTGGAGAGCTGAGGCCCCCAGAATTCTGATTGCCAGGCCCCAGAGGTCCCTGAGGTAGAAGTGGACGCAGAAGGCTCTGGGGCCGTGGGGACCGGCAGGGCCTGGTCCCCACTGCCTTACCCAGGGTGGCTGTTTACACCTTGGGGGGGAATCCTAAATTCTGGCAACTGTGGGTCATGCTTCTCACAGTCAGGGTCACCAGAGAGCAGTGGCCGCCACCCTGCTGTGGCCACCCTCAGCTGACGTGGGCTCACAGCCCTACTGGAGACAGGGAACGCCCCCCATGTGGAGTGTCACCCTGGCGGACAGTCTGCCACACAGGCCGTGGGGCCCCTCTGCACCCCTCTATCCTTCCCCGGCGTCCTCGGCCTCAGACGGGACCTCACACAAGTGGACCTAGCTCATCCCCTCGGCTGCCCTGGGCCTGCTGCTGGGCGCCCGCGTGTCCACCAACAGCGGGCGGGCCGGTGCACCTGCAGCTCCGCACAAGGGCCGTCCTGGGAGGGCGCCTGAAGAGGCCCGCGTGGTGTCAGAAAGAACGGGAGGTGGCCCCAGCCCCGTGTGCTGTGAGGCTTCTCGTTGGCTTGCCTTCACCCTGTTCCATGTTGTGTGTGCCTGTTGGGATATCTTTTGCTCTCCATCCATGTATGTAGCCTGAAGTAGCTGACTGGAATAAACAGCTGAGGAGTGAGTGTGGGTGCGTCCCACCCCACACAAGACCGTGCAGTTGCTGCCTGTGGTGTGCAGTGGGGGGCGTCCTCTGGCTCCCTCAGCCTCACCAGCAGTCAGATGGGGAGGGCTGCCTCCCAGTGATCGCCATGCCACGAGCCCCTGCTGCAGGTCAGGGTCCTGGCGTGGCTGGTTCTCCGTGTTTTTTTGTTTAAGGGATTTATTTATGTGAAAGGCAGCATTAGAGAGAGAAGGCAAGCTCTTACATGCTCTGGTCACTGCCCCAAATAGCTGGACTGGTCCAGGTCCAAGCAGGGAGCTCAGAGCTCCATCCAGGTCTCCCATGCAGTTGCAGGGGCCCAAGCATTTGGGCCGTCTTCCCCTGCTTTCTCAGGCCATTCACAGTGAGCTGGATTGGAAGAGGGGCAGCCGGGACCTGAACCAGTGGCCGTATGGGATGCCAGCATAAGTGGAGGCTTAACGTCTGCCACAGCGCTGTTCCCCTGGCCCCTTGGCTTCCCCTTTGTGAGGGAGAGCAGGTGCCAGGGCTGAACACCTCTGTGTGGACGGAGGTGCGGGTGGTCTGTGCCCGACACGGGCAGGTGAGACTCGCACCCCTGCAGACTGCTGGAGAGCGCGGCTTGGCGGCGCGGCCCCAGCTGAAGCCAGAAACCATGCTGTTGCTGGCTCTGCACACGGCATAACCGAGCTGCGGCAGCCGGCAAAACAGCCAGTCGCCCGTGTGGGAGATGGAGGCGGTGGGTGGAGGGAGGGAGACGGCTGAGCTCCAGGCACTGTGGGCACAGCCCCGCTGGGAAGCTCACATCACACCCGGGTGCCACTGTGATTCCAGCGCCCTGCAAGTGCACCTGGGAGAGCAGCAGCGGACGGCCCGAGGGCAGGGCCCCGCACCCACTGGGAGAGCAGCAGCGGACGGCCCGAGGGCAGGGCCCCCGCACCCACTGGGAGAGCAGCAGCGGACGGCCCGAGGGCAGGGCCCCGCACCCACTGGGAGAGCAGCAGCGGATGGCCCGAGGGCAGGGCCCCCGCACCCACCTGGGAGAGCAGCAGCGGACGGCCCGAGGGCAGGGCCCCGCACCCACTGGGAGAGCAGCAGCGGACGGCCCGAGGGCGGGGCCCCCGCACCCACCTGGGAGAGCAGCAGCGGATGGCCCGAGGGCAGGGCCCCCGCACCCACTGGGAGAGCAGCAGCGGATGGCCCGAGGGCGGGGCCCCCGCACCCACTGGGAGAGCAGCAGCGGACGGCCCGAGGGCAGGGCCCCCGCACCCACTGGGAGAGCAGCAGCGGATGGCCCGAGGGCGGGGCCCCCGCACCCACTGGGAGAGCAGCAGCGGATGGCCCGAGGGCAGGGCCCCCGCACCCACTGGGAGAGCAGCAGCGGATGGCCCGAGGGCGGGGCCCCCGCACCCACTGGGAGAGCAGCAGCGGACGGCCCGAGGGCGGGGCCCCCGCACCCACGTGGGAGAGCATCAGCGGATGGCCCGAGGGCAGGGCCCCCGCACCCACTGGGAGAGCAGCAGCGGACGGCCCGAGGGCAGGGCCCCCGCACCCACTGGGAGAGCAGCAGCGGACGGCCCGAGGGCAGGGCCCCCGCACCCACTGGGAGAGCAGCAGCGGACGGCCCGAGGGCAGGGCCCCCGCACCCACTGGGAGAGCAGCAGCGGACGGCCCGAGGGCAGGGCCCCCGCACCCACCTGGGAGAGCAGCAGCGGACGGCCCGAGGGCGGGGCCCCCGCACCCACTGGGAGAGCAGCAGCGGATGGCCCGAGGGCGGGGCCCCCGCACCCACTGGGAGAGCAGCAGCGGACGGCCCGAGGGCAGGGCCCCCGCACCCACTGGGAGAGCAGCAGCGGATGGCCCGAGGGCAGGGCCCCTGCACCCACTGGGAGGCCCAGGGGGGATTCCTGGCTCCTGGCTTCAGCCAGCCCAGCCATTGCAAGCATTTGGGAAACAACCAACAGGTGGAACATCTCTGATGCGTGGGGGGTGGGGGCCTGGCTGGGAAGAAGGGGAAGGGGTGCCGCAGGCGCCCAGCCTGAGGGTGGCAGTTAAGGGCTCAGCCTCAATAATGCAGGTGGACCCTGGAGGCCCCCAGGTGGACAAAATAGCTACTGGGCGGGGTAGGTTCTAGGGAGATTCAAACTCAGATTGCTGGATTTAAAGTCCAGAGTGCTGACTGTTATACCATAGAACCCACAGCCCCAGGGCCCGCCTTGGGGAGAGGTGGTGGGAGGGGGAAAGGAGTGCACAGGGCTGACCGTTGCACCATGGTCCTGGCTGCAGTCCGTGCCCACCCTGCCTTGGCAGTCGCAGTGTGCAGCTTGGGGCCAGGAAGGAAAAGGAAGCCTCTAGCAGAGGATGGTTTCGATCCATCGACCTCTGGGTTATGGGCCCAGCACGCTTCCGCTGCGCCACTCTGCTGCCTGCCAGGTCCTTGGCTGATTCCGCCTCTGACTGCTGTCACATTGTCCCCAGGTGACCAGAGGACAAGCCAGGGCTGGGGAGACAAGGCAGGTGTCCCATCACAAAGCAGACGAAGTTTGCCCTCTCCCTCATCACGCAGAGAAAAGTCTGGATTTGTGTTCTTTTCTGCCATTAACAAAAATGAACCAGCCTGTGCAGCCCCGAGTGTCCGTGCCCCTGGACGGGGTTGGTGAGGAACAGAGCGTTTCTCCCGTCTCCCGGACGACCACAAGTCGTCTTTCCGGTTCTGCCCAACACTTCTCCCTGTGGCCCTGGAAGCAGCTTCTTCCTTCCAAACTCCCTAGAACTGAATCTCAAGAGATTCTTGTTTGTTCAGGTTCATGGTTTGAGGAACAATAAAAGCCTATATTTTCTTTACCTTTAAATTTTTTTTTAAATTTTATTTGAAAGGCAGAAAGATCTTCCCTTCACCACATCCCCACAACAAGCAGGGCTGGGCAGGCCAAGGGCAGGAGCGCGGTCTGGGTGTCCCACGTGGGCACTGGAGCCACACCGCCTGCTGCCTCCCAGGGTGCACACAAGCAGGAAGCTGGCATTGGAGGCAGAGCTGGGACTCGAACCCAGACACGACATGGATGCCTGGCCCTCGGCACCGCCGTGTTCACTTCAGTTTTTATTTTGTTTGAAAGAGGCAGTGAGCGCTGCCACCGGCGGTTCACTCCCCAAATGCCTGCAACAGCCGGGGCTGGGCCGGGCCGAAGCCGGGAGTGCAGATCTCCGTGTAGGTCTCCCAAGTGGGTGGCAGGGAACCAAGGACTTAAGCCATCCATCTGCTGCTTCCCAAAAGCCTGTGTCTTCAAGGAGGCATAAACATTCTGGACATAAATCCTCTGGCAAAAAAATCCTTGAATCCACAGTAAAACTTATCATGGTAAAAGTGGGACTTTAATAGTAGATACAGTTCTCTTGAGCGAGTGGAAAATTTGGAGGGATCAAGCTATTAGTATCAGCCAGGGTATTCAAAGGAAATGGCTGCAGTCTAACGAATTTTTTTTTTTTTTAAACTTTATTGAAAGAGAGAGGTCTGCCATCTGCTGGTTCACTCCCCAAATGGCCACAACAGCCAGGGCTGGACCACACTGAAGCCAGGAGCCAGGTGCTTCATCCTGGTCTCTCATGCAGGTGCAGGGGCCAAGCACTTGAGCCGTCTTCCACTGCTTTCCCAGGCACATTAGCAGGGAGCTGGATCAGAAGTGGAGCAGCCGAGAACTGAACTGGTGCCCATGTGAGATGCCAGCACTCCAGGCAAAGGTTAGCCTACTACACTAACCTGCGAGTCCCATGAATTACCTTTTTTAAAAGATTTATTTACTTAGGTAGAGAGAGAGGTCTCCCATCTGTCAGTTCACTCCCCAAATGACCACAATGGCAGGAGATGAGCCAATCTGGAGCCAGGAGCCTCTTCCAGGTCTCCCACACAGGTGGGACTTGGGCCATCTTCCACTGCTTTCCCAGGGCCTAGCAGAGAGCTGGACTGGAAGTGGAGCAGCTGGGATTCAAACTGGCGCCCACATGGGATGCACCGCAGGTGGTGGCTTTACCTGCTAAGCCACCATGAATTATTTTGCCGAACAAGGCCAACGGTGGTAGTGAGGGGTCAGTATCCCAAAGACTGAACAGGTAAAGGCCAGGAGTAGTTCCTGGGCTCTGTGAGAGCTTAAGGTGATGGCGTGACCACCAGACAGGGCTGTGGCTGTCCTCTGAGGGGCGTCCACCCTGAGACAGCTGAGGCAGGCCGGCCTCCCTCCCACCTTCGTGCCAGCATGTCCCATCCCTTCACTCTGGCCCCCTCACTTCCAGGTGGTCTTAGGTAAGAGGAAGCTGGAGAGCGCCGGGGGACAAACAGGACATTTCACGGCACTACAGGAAACAGCTACAACCCGGTACGGGACCACACCTGCCGGAGCCCGGGGTCCTGCCGGCCGGCTCCTCCTCTTGGGCCTCGCGGCAGGTGTGGCCCCTACTGGGTTATAGCTGTTTCCTGTAGTGCCGCGGAGCCCTGGGCACCCACAACAGGGCTCGGGGCGCACGCCCAGCGGACCACCCACAGGCCGTTTCCACTCCCAGGCCACAGGACTGCTCTGAGCCCGGGCCTTCGCCAGGATCTGAAGGGCATCTCCGAGTCCGGGCAGTCCAGGCGCGGCTGCAGGTGGACAGGTGGCCATCTCCCGGCTCAGTGAAGCCGGATGCGAGGCCCAGAACTGCAGAGCCGACCCCCAGCGCGGGGCAGGCGGGCCGGGCAGCCTCTGCAGCCACGCTGGTGACGCGGTGGAGTGGCCGCCGACCAGGATGGCCATGGGGCAGGGCTGGGGGCGGCGACCTCGCTGACCCCGTCCCTGACGGGCGCCGGGGAAGCTGCCCTTCCGGTACCTTACGCTCCGGGGCAGCTGGCCCTGGGAGGCGTGGGGTCACGCTCCCGACAGACACTGCCCAGTCGCCAGCACCGGGGCCGTCCCTGCCCCTGTCAGCTTCCAGGCGAGTCCGCCTGGCGGGCGGGAGCCGCTCGGGGGCCGGCGAGCCTCGGCCGTGCGTGCTCGTCCCTCGGGCTGGGGGTCGGCTACGCGCCCCGGAGGAGCGGGCCCCTGCGACGTCCCGCAGCGACACCGGTGCCGGTCACCTGGGGCGGCCCGTCACGTGGCCAGCCCGTCACGTGCTTCGCGTCACCGCCCCGCCCCCCGCGGTGCACGCACTTCTGCGCTTGCGCGTTCCGCGCTGTCCCGGGAACCCGCGCCGAGCGGTCCGGGCGGGGGGCCGCGAGCTGCTCCGGCCTCTCAGCCCGAGGGTGGCGGCTCCGGGCGCCCGCGGCAGCCTCGGGGCGCGAGTGCTCAGTCCCGGCCCGAGAGGTCGGGGGGCCGGGGGCGCGGCGCCCACACCGGTCCCGGGGGCCGGGGGCTCACGCGTGCACGTGGGATGCGGCGGCGCGGGGTCCCCGGCCCTTGGGGGGACAGGGTCAGGTCCGAGCAGGCCCCGGGCCACGCAGGCACGTCCACGCCTGTCGCTCCGCCTGTGCCCGCCGGCCCCGCCCAGCCGTCGTCCCCTTGCGTGGCCGGGACTCGTGGCCCCCGGGGCGGCCGGGGGTGGGTTTGGCTCCAGGCCCGGGGTGGGGGGCCTCCCGCCGGGTGCGATTCGCAGCCCTTGCTTTGGGGGCAAGGATAGGACGTGGGCGCCGACACCTGCCCCTGCGCGGCGGCACCCTCACGTGTCTGGCTGCGGACTTCGCCTGTCCGTGTGCCCTGAGGGGTGTGGCTGTAGGAGAAAGAATGGCAGATCGAAAGGGGGAGACAAGTCTTGCATGTGCTGGTTCACGCGCCAAATGGACGCAGCGGGGCCCAAGTCCTCGGACCGTCACCCGCGGCTTTCCCGGGTGCATAACCGGGGAGCTGACCTCAGACCGGCGCTCGTGGATGCTGGTGTCTAGAGCGGTGACAACCCGCGTTGCCACAGAGCTGGCCCCAGGAATGCTGTTTTTATAGCGACAATGGGAAGAGAGGGGCAGGCGACTGGCCTGGGGCTTGGGGCTCCTGTCGGGGTGCTGGGTTCCCTTCCGGCCCCTCCAGACCCAGCCTCCTGCTGATGGGCACCCGGGAGGCGCAGCTCAGGGAGCCGCGTCCCTGCGCCCAGACTGAGTCCCAGGCTCCTGGCTTCAGCCGCGCAGGGTGCCAGCCCATTTGCAGAATGAGCTAGTGGTTAAGAGATCCCTGTTTGCACTCTGCACTTCAAATAAATGATTTTTAAAAGACTTATTTATTTGGAAAGCAGAGAGAGGAGAGATCTTCCGTCCATCGGTTCACTTCCCAAATGGCTGCAACAGCCAGTCCTGGGCCTCGTGGAAGCCAGGAGCTACTTCCAAGCACTTGGGCCGTCTTCCGCTGCTTTTCCCAGGCCGTTAGCAGGGAGCTGGATCTGAAGTGGAGCAGCTGGGACACGAACTGGTGCCCATACGGGATGCCAGCACTGCAGGCAGCAGCGGAACCCTCTAAACCACAACGCTGGCCCCCAAATAAATAATTTTAAGAAGAAAGATAATTCTGCAGGATTGATGCACGTTTGCCTTTTACCGTTGATTATTTAGAAAGGCTTCCGTCATTTTTATGTTCTTACTGGCAATAGTTTCCATCCGCGTTGGCCACGCTCTGTGAGCTGCGGGGTTCAGGGGCTGCCCCCCAGCGCGGTGCCACACTCCCCTTGCGGTGGGTTTCAGCGTTTCCTGTCTCATGGGCAGAAACGGAAACCGTCGCGTTTGTAACTCCTTCCTCTCCGCACTTGGACCTCACACCTTGTGCTGTTTGTTCCCGCGAGAAGTGGTGTCCTTTCCTCTCGTGACTCACGCGTGACCCATGAGACACCTCTCCACGTGTTCTGTGGATCCTTTTCACTTTTTTTAAACAAGGATTTATGTATTTGCTTGAAAGGCAGAGTGACAGCGAGAGGTCTTCCATCTGCTGGTTCCCTCCCCTAGGGGTCACAACGGCTGGGGCTGCGCCAGGCTGAAGACAGAAGCCGGGAGCCAGGAGCTTCTTCCGGGTCTCCCACATGGTGCAGGGGCCCAAGGTCTTGGGCCGTCTTCCACTATTTCCCAGGCGCCCGAGCAGAGAGCTGGATTGGAAGCGGAGCAGCACCAGCACTCAGATACAGGATGCCAGCATCCCCAGTGGCAGCTTCCCACGGTGCCACGGCGCCAGCTCCTTCGGAACTGTTGAGGGTCCCGATTCGCTCACTGGCGTGGAAGTCTGTGTGGTATAAGCAGCATCCATCTTGAAACACCTACACGAGCAAAGCCACCGGGCGAACCTGAGTGCCCACGCTATAGCAGGTTTGCCGTTACTCCAGGCTGTTTTGAGAGCATCTCGTGTGTGTTGTGTGTTTTGGTTGATTTTCTGTAAGCTGGGGGTCTCAATCTTGACCAAATTCATCTTCCCTGGGCAGGGGTCGGTGCACTGCACCACATCCCACATCGGGCTGCCTGCGGTCAGTCCAGTCCGACCGCTGCCCCTCTGACCCGGCTTCTGCCGACGCGCCTGGGAGGCAGCAGCGGTGGCTCGGGTTCCTGGGTTCTGGTCACCCACGTGGGAGACCTGGATGGAATTCCAAGCTCCAGCCTTTGGCCTGTCCGAGGCCTGGCCATTATGGCCATTTGGGGAACCAGCACATGGAAGACCCCTCCACCCCTCTGTCTGTATCTTTGTTGCTCCTCTTTCTTTTTTTTTTTTTTTTAAGATTTTTTATTTATTTATTTGAGAGGTAGAGTTATAGACAGTGAGAGGGAGAGACAGAGCGAAAGGTCTTCCTTCTGTTGGTTCACTTCCCAAATGGCCGCAAAGGCTGGAGCTGCGCTGGTCCGAAGCCAGGAGCCAGGTGCTTCTTCCCAGTCTCCCACGTGGGTGCAGGGTCCATGGACTTGGGCCATCCTCCACTGCCCTCCCAGGCCACAGCAGAGAGCTGGCCTGGAGGAGGAGCAGCTGGGATTAGAACCGGTGCCCATATGGGATGCTGGCACTGCAGGTGGAGGATTAACCTACTGCACCACGGTGCCAGCCCTGCTCTTTCAAATGAATGAAAATTAATCTTTCAGGGGCTGCTACTGTGGTGTAGCAGGTAAAGCCACCACCTGCAGTAGCGGCAACCCATATGGGCGCCGGTTTGAGACCAGGCTGCTCCACTTCTGATCCAGCTCTCTGCTATGGCCTGGGAAAGCAGAAGATGGCTCAAGTCCTTGGGCCCCAGCACTCACGTGGGAGACCCAGAAGAAACTCCTGGCTTCTGGCTTCTGCCTGGCCCAGCTCTGGCCATTGCAGAGTAAACCTCCCCCCCTACACACTGCCTCTCTGTAACTCTGAAATAAACCTTTTTAAAAATTCATCTTTCAGGGGCTGGCGCCGTGGCGTACTAGGTTGGTCCTCTGCCTGCAGTGCCGGAATTCCATACGGGCGCCAGTTCTAGACCCGGCTGCTCCTCCTCCAGTCCACCTCTCTGCTATGGCCTGGGATAGCAGTAGAAGCTGGCCCAGGTCCTTGGGCCACTGCACCCGTCAGAGACGGGGAAGAAGCTCCTAGCTCCTGGCTTCGGATCGGGGCAGCTCTGGCTGTTGCGGCCATTTGGGGGGTGAACCAATGGAAGGAAGACTTTCCCTCTGTCTCTCCCTCTCACTGTCTGTAGCTCTACCTGTCAAATAAATAAATCTTTTTAAAAATTAATCTCTCAGCAGCGTTGGGTGGAGTTCCTGTGGGCTGGCCATGTTTACATCGGTCATCGGTGGGTCGGCTGCCCGCTGGGCACATCTCGGGTTTGCCCTCTGCTACCGTCGTCATCTCTCTTCTGCTTTTTTTTTTTTTTTTTTTTTTTTCCCTCTTTGGGAGTGTTCTGAGTCTCAGGATGTCTCCACCTATGTTGTCACTTCCTGTAGACGTACCTTCCTAGTTTTTCCTCGTGATGTTGTCCAGTGGTGTTTCCGGCTTCCGTGGTGACACAATACCCTGCACCAAGTTCTGCATACCCCAAGCATGTGAAGGGAGCTCCGTGGGCACCGATTCAAGTCCCAGCTGCTCCACTTCTGATCCAGCTCTTTACTGTGGCCTGGGAAAGCAGCGGAAGACGGCCCAAGTGCTTGGGCCTCTGCACCCACATGGGAGACCGGGAAGAAGCTCTTGGCTCCTGGCTTCAGTCTGGCCCAGCCCTGGCCATTGTAGCCATCTGTGTAATGAACCCACAGGTGGAAGATCTCTGTCTGTCTGTCTGTCTCTCTCTCTCTCTCTGTAGCTCTGCTGTTCAAATAAGTAGACAAATCTTTAGAAAGAGAGGAAGGCAGGCAGGCAGGCAGGCAGGAAGGAAGGAGAAAGCAGCTCCGAGGCTGTGTGGTGACGTCACCTTGCACCAGCCGTGGACTCACCCTCGGTGAGCGAAGGCTCTGTGCACGGCACGTGCTTTGCCAGCCCCTCTGCTGTGTTGTTGGCCGTCTGAGTTATTTCTTCTTTTTTTTTTTAAAGATTTATTTATTTTATTTTAAAGGCAGAGTTACAGAGAGGGAGGGAGGGAGAGGGAGAGAGAGACAGGTCTTCCATCTGCTGTTTCGCTCCCCAAATGGCCACAACAGCCAGGGCTGGACCAGACCGAAGCCAGGAGCCAGGAGCTTCATCCAGGTCTCCCACGCAGGTGCAGGGGCCCAAGGACCTGGGCCATCTTCCACTGCTTTCCCAGGTGCATTAGCAGGGAGCTGGATCAGAAGTGGAGCAGCCGGGACTTGAACCGGCAGCCATATGGGATGCTGGTGGCACAGGTGGCAGCTTAACCCACTACACGGGCCCCAAGAGTTATTTCTTTTACACTCTGAGGACAGGGGTCTGAAATGTCAGGATGACCCCGCCCACCCAGATGTGGGCCCACAGGCACAGGTGCTCTGGGGAGTTCTGCTGAACAAGGGAGTGTTTGCTGCAACATAGTGGGTGCTCCGAGGGGTCTGTTCCCACGGGGTTCAAGGGCACGGGTCATCTGCTCACCGTGGGATAGCCCACATGGGTGGGTGTCCCAGACTTCCCGGCTTGTTCCCTCCCTCCCATCCCACGCACTGTGTCCAGACGGCAGGACGCCCGTAGCTCGACTCCTGCCAGGTGGGTGCTGGCAGCCCAGGCACTGCAGAGCCCAGCAGGCCCCAGGAGGGAGGGTAGCCCAAGCCGGGGGGGGGGGGCTCTGGCTCCAGAGGTTCCTGGCCTTCACCAAGCGAGGGTCAGGGTCCCTGACCACAGAGAGGTGGGGATTAATGCGCTGGTTTTTGAGGGGCACTTGAGTACGCGCCCCTCCTGCAAGAGGTTCAAAGCCCTGGTGCTGGTGACACAGCCAGACTTGGCCACCGAGACCTGGGTCTGCTTCGTCCCCACTCTCCAGTGGCCTCCCCTCTCCGCTAAGCCCCCCTCCGGCCCAGACACCCACTCGTGCCTCCTCAGCCCTAAAAGCACCCAGACAAGAAGCCCTGGCATTGAGCATGGCCGATCGGCCCCCGAAGCGTGTCCAGCATCCTCCGTCTTTAGGGAAATGCAAATTAGCACCACAGGGCCGTGCGTGGAGTGGCCGTGCCACCAGAGACCGGCCACATGGAGGTGGGCAAGATGTGGCACGGCCAGAGCCTCCCGCCACAGCCGGTGGGGATGAAGATGAGGGAAGCTGGGTGGCTTCTGGGCACCTGTGTGCAGCTGGGGTCACCCTCCAGGCGGAGCCCGGAAACATGCGTGGACCTGGGCACAGCTGTGAAGGCTCCTCCTGGTGGTCCTGGGAGAACCGGAGGAAGAGAGGGTTCATCCTGGTGTAACTGTAAACATTTTTGAAATCCATGCAGGTTTTTTTCACAATATGCATTTTCATGGACTTTTGAAGACCCTTTTATACACTGATTTCAAAAAGATGTCTTTAGATTTTCAGTGTATTTTATTTGAGAGGCACAGAGGAAGGAGACAGAGGACTTCCATCCGCAATGGCTGAGGGTGGGCCAGGCCAAGCCAGGAGTCCAGGAGTCCAGGAGTCCAGGTCTCTCGCTGGGGTGGCAGGGACCCAGGGGTTGGCGCCCTCACCTGCTGCCTCCCAGGAAGTGCGTTAACAGGAAGCTGGAGCCCGGAGCCAAGCTGGGACTCGAACCCAGACCCCCAACCTGACCCGCCGGGCTGAAGGCCCGCGGGCCCACTCCTTACTCTCCGGCTTCTGCCTGCGGCAGAGCCTCCACCGTGGGCGGAGCTCTGGGGCGCATCCAGTTGAGGGGGACTCCGCAGCGGGCAGGAAGTTTCCGGGCTCGGTGGCCAGGCCAGGCCGCTCCAGTTTGCTAACAGGTGCTTCCCTCGGGTGTGCAGATTGCCCCCTGGACCCTGCAGTGGCTGCCTCCTCCCGGGAGGCGCCTCGGGCAAGTGCTCCCCTGGGGCCAAGGAACAATGGTGAGGTGAACGCCCCTCCCAGACTCTGAGCTGCGGGGGCGCGGCAGGAGCCTGGGAGCGGACTGGCCGCGCCTGCGGTCCAGGTGAGAGCGCTGGACCCTCCGGCCTCCCAGCAGGGCCCGGGCCACTTGGCTCTGGTGCTGGGCCTTGGCATCCAGCATGGGCCAGTGGGAGCCCAGAGGACGACGCCGGCCGAGCCCGTCCAGAGGTTTAGCGCTTGGGACACCAGCGTCTAGGATGACAGAGTGCTCGGGGTTTAGTGCCTGGGTTTGAGTCCCTACTCCACTTCTTTTATTTATTTTTTTAATTTTTTATTTGAGAGGCAGAGTTACAGAGACAGGGAGGGAGGGACAGAGAGAGAGAGAGGTCTTCCATCCGCTGGTTCACTCCCCAAATGGCTGCAATGGCTGGAGCTGGGCCCATGTGAAGCCAGGAGGCAGGAGCTTTCTCCCGGTCTCCCACGTGGATGCAGGGGCCCAAGCACTCGGGCCATCTTCTACTGCTTTCCCAGGCCACAGCAGAGAGCTGGATCGGAAGAGCAGCCGGGACTAGAACTGCTGCCTATATGGGATGCCGGCACCACAGGTGAAGGCTTAACCTGCAGAGCCAGAGTGCGGCCACCAGCACTGCCCCTCCCCCCTTCTAATTCCGCTTCCTACTAATGTGCACCCTAGGAGGCAGAAGTTGATGGCCCAAGCAGTTGGGTCCCTAACCCAGAGGGAGCTCCTGCTCCCGGGCTAAGCCCGGGCCCAGCGCTGGCTGAGGTAGGCGTTTGAAGAGTGATGGAAGATACGTCTCTCTGTTTCCCTATCTCTCACTCTTTCTCCTTCTTCCCTCCCTCCCTCCCTTCCTCTCTCTCTCCCTTCCTCCCTCTCTCCCTTCCTCTCTCTCTCTCTCTCTCTCTCTCTCCCCCCCTTCCTCTCTCTCTCTCCCCCTTCCTCTCTCTCTCTCCCCCTTCCTCTCTCTCTCTCTCAGAGAAGGAGAGGTAGAGGGAGAGAGAGGTCTTCCATTCGCTGGTTCCGATCTGAAGCCAGGAGCCAGGAGCTTCTTCCGGGTCTCCCACTCTCCCTCTGCTTCGCTGTAACTCTGCCTTTCGAATAAATAAATACATCTTAAAAAAAAAAAAAAAGAAAGAAAGAAACGAAAGAAATGGCCTTTAGCTGTGCCTGCACGGCTGTGCACACGTGCGTGTCTTCCCAGCTTCAGCACAGATCCAGAAAGGCGGCCTGAGCAGGGACCAGCGCTGGGGGGGTTACAAGGACAAGGCAACTCCAAATGAGGGCCCCGTGCCCACAGGAGGCTGCGCCTAGGGCTGTTCCCTCTCTCTTTTTAATTTATTTGACAGGTGGAGTTACAGACAGTGAGAGCAGGGCTGTTCTCAAACACACCCGGGTGCACATGGCCTGCGCCCAGGGCACCTTCTGAGCAGCTTGGAGCGCCCCCAAGCAACACGGGGCCCAGAGGCACCCGTGGCCCCTCCAGCGCCTCGCTCAACTCCAGAAGCACCTGGGGGGTCGTGAAGAGGCTGCGAGGAGGCACTTTCACTTCCAGGTCGGTGAATTCAAGCAGTTTGCTTGGTATACTCCCCCCCCCCCCCCGATATGTAATAGGAGATTTATCACTTAGTTTAGAACGAAATTCAGTTAGGAACTTATTGCTTATCTAAACAAACTTAAATAAATCTTTTTTTTTTAAATAAGAATAAATATTTTATTTGAAAGAGTTACAGAGAAAGAGAAGGAGGGGCAGTCTTCCATCTGCTGGGTCACTTCCCAACTGGCCGAAATAGCAGGAGCTGCACCGATCCAAAGCCAGGAGCCAGGAGCTTCCTCCAAGGACTTGGGCCATCTTCCACTGCTTTCCCAGGCCAGAGCAGAGAGCTGGATGGGAAGTGGAGCAGCCGGGACCTGAACCAGTGCCCTTAGGGGATGCCGACACTGCGGGCCACAGCTTTACCTGCTACACCACACTGCCAGCCCCTCTTACTTGTGTTTCTTTTTTTTTTTTTTCTGACAGGTAGAGTGGACAGTGAGAGAGAGAACCGTTGGTTCACCCTCCGATGGCCACTGTGCGCTGATCCGAAGCCAGGAGCTTCTCCTGGTCTCCCATGCGGGTGCAGGGCCCAAGCACTTGGGCCATCCTCCACTGCACTCCTGGGCCACAGCAGAGAGCTGGACTGGAAGAGGAGCGACCGGGACAGAATCCGGCGCCCCGACCGGGACTAGAACCCCGGGGTGCCGGCGCCACAGGTGGAGCATTAGCCTGTTAGGCCTCTTACTTTTTCTTAAAGTCAGATGGGGAGTGCGGCAGCAGGTTGCGCCAGTGCTTGGGACCCCACACCCCACGTCTGGGCGCTGTTCTGTACCTGGCTACTCCACTTCTAAACCAGTTCCTTGCCAGTGCGCCTGGGAAGCAGTGGATGGCTCACTGCTGGCTCAGCACTTGAGCTCCTGCCACTCATGGGGGAGACGCTGATGGAATTCCTGGCTCTTGGCTTGAGTGGAGTGAACCAGAGGACAGAAGACCACCTCCCTCTCTCTCTGCTTCTCAAATAAATATTTTGAGGTTGGCACTGGGGTGCAGAGGGTAAAGCTGCCCCCTGTGATGCCAGCATCCCACATGGTCCCTGGTTTGAGACCCGGCTGCTCTACTTCTAATCCAGCTCCCTGCTAATGCACCTGGGAGAGGCGTGGAAGATGCCCCAGTGCTCGGGCCCCTCCCTGCACCCATGTGACTGAGAGGAAGCTCCTGGCTTCAGCCTGGCCCATCCGGCTGTTGTGGTGTTTTTGGGAGTGAACCAGTGGATGGAAGCTCTGTCTCTCTCTTTTTCTCTCTCTCTGGAATTCTGCCTTTCAATTCAGTAAGTCAATCTATATAAATTTTTTCAAAAAATCAGAAGGAATTTATAACATTTTACCAACTGTTTTTCAACCTTATGTAACTTAAAATCACAAAAATATAACATGATGTTTTTTGAGATTTCATTTATTTGAAAGGTGGAGTTTCAGAGAGAGGGGGGAAGAGACAGAGACAGAGACAAAGACACAGATCGTCCATCCACTGGCTCAGTCCTCAAATGGGCCAGGAGGGGCCAGGAGCACGGAGCTCCGTTCAGGTCTCCACGTAGGTGGCAGGAGCCCGAGCACTTTTGCCATCATCTTCTGCTGCAACCCAGGTACATTAGCAGAGAGCTGGATCGGAAGTGGAGTAGGGGTCAGTGCTGTGGCACAGTGGGTAAGTCTCTGCCTGCAGTGTCGGCATCCCATATGGGCGCCGGTTCAAGTCTCAGCTGCTCCACTTCCAATCCAGCTCTCTGCTATGACCTGGGAAAGCAGAAGATGGCCCAGGTGCTTGGGCCCCTGCACCCATTTGTGGGAGACCTGTAGCTCCTGGCCCAGCTCCAGCCACTGCGGCCATCTGGGGAGTGAACCAGCGGATGGAAGACCTCTTTCTTTCTCTGCCTCTGCCTCTCTGTAACTCCACCTTTCAATAAAATAAATGAATCTAAAAAACAAACAAACAAAAAAAACCAAAAAAAGTGGAGCAGCCCGGTATTGAACTGGTGCCCACATGGGACGCTGGTGGTGTAGGTGGCAGCTTTACTCACTCCACTACCGCGCTGGCCCTGCTTAGAACTTTTGGAATGGAAAGGGAATCCTGAGAAACAGGACTGGCAGCCTGCTGGGTGCCCCCCGTAACCTGGTCTGGGAGCCACCCCAGCCCCCACGGTCCTGTGCACACCCCTGGGCGGCAGAGCCAGTGTGTGCATGTCCCATTAAGCACTCAGCTGGCCACCACTGATGTACATCAAAGTCATGAGTAGAAGTTAAAATGTTTAAATTTACTTCTTTTATCTATTTGGAGAGATAGAGATCTTCCACTCACTAGCTCACTCCCCAAACAGCAGCTACAGCCAAAGCTGAAGCCAGGAGCCCAAAACTTAGTTCCGTCTTCCACGTGGGTGCAGGGACCCATCGCTGCTGCCTCCCAGTCTGCGTGCGCAGGGAGCCGGCTCAGAGGCAGAGTTGGGACTCGGATCCAGGCACCACAGTGTGGGGTGCACACTTCACAAATGACGTCTTTACTGCCGCCCCAATGTTCTGTTTTTAAAGCATGTATTTGTTTGAAAGGCAGAGTTAACGGGGTGGAGGTGGGAAAATAAGTCTCCTATGTACTGGTTCACTCCCCCTATGGCTGCAACCGCCAAGCCCGGGACAGGCTAAAGCCAGGAGCCGCTTCAGGGTCTCCCGGGTGGTGGCAGAGGTCCAAGCACGTGGGCCATCTTCCACTGCTCTCCCAGGAGCATTAGCAGGGAGCTGGATGGGAAGTGGAGCAGCGGGACTTGAACTAGCGCCACATGGGGTGCCTGCATTGCAGGTGTAGGTTAACCTGGTATGCCACAATGCTGGAAATGCACAGTGAGTGTGAGAGAGACAGAATGATATGAGAGTGAGCGAACGAATGTCTTGCATCGCTGGTTCTCTCCCCAGATGGCCCTAGCCGCCAGGGCTAGGAGCCCGGAGTTCCGTGCAGGTGTCCCGGGTGGGTGCAGGGACCTGCGCTGTGGCAGGAGGCGCGATCCGAAGAGGAGCCTCAAAGCCGCACGCTGATGCGGGATCCCAAACCCCGCTTTTAGACGAGAGGGGTCCGCGTTAGCGCGCAGCTGAACCCGCAGGCGCGTGCACAGGTCCGGCTGCGCCCTCGGGACGGGCACCCTGGGGTCCGTCTTGTGCACCGGACACACGGACGGTGCGTGCGCCGGCCCCGCGGCCCCCACGGGCGCCCCTGGCCAGTAACCACGAGGCCCGGCGGTCATCTTGACTTCGGCGGGGAGGGCTCTTTTTTTTTAAACTGTGGGAAATTCTCTCTTTTTTTAACCTGTTGGCATCAAATTGGCGAGACGTTGGCCACTCGGTCGCGGGAGGCATTTCTGGGCCCGTGGTGAGGCCGTGCGCGGACGTCTCGGCAGCCCGAGACCCCCGGGCCTTCCGCGGGGCCCTGGGCGGCCAGCCCGGGACACGAGGCCGGGCCGGGCCGCCGCCGCCGCGCCGAGGCCGGGTCCCGCTGACCGCGCGGGCGGAGGCCGCTTGGCGGCCCGGGCCTGCGCGCGATGCCAGGCGCCGGCGGAGGGCCCGGGCCCGCGGCCGCCGTGACCTTGGGCCCGTTCCGCCGCGGCCCCCGGCGCCAGCCCCGGCTCTGCGCCCCCGGCCGCCGAGCCCCCGGCCGGGCCGCGCTCCCCGCCAGCCCGGTCCCGCGCGGCTCCGGGACGTCCGCGCCGGGTTTTCCGGGCCGCCCGGGCCGGGCCTGCGTCGGGGCGTCGCCGCCGGACGTGCCGGCCGCTCGGCGCGGCGTGGCTCGCCATTGGCCGGCCGCGGTAGCCCCACTGCCGTGCGGCGCGCCCATTGGCCGGCGCGGCCGTCCGTCCGGGCGGGGCGGGCCCGGCGCGCCGGCTCGCTGCGCGGCCGCGCGTGCTCCCGCCCCTCGCGCCGCTCTCTCGCCGGCCGGCGGCCTCGGCGCGGCCCCTCCTCAGCTCGGAGCGCGGCGGCCGACGACCGCGGCTGGGCTCGGCCCGCGCCACCCGCGCCCGCGCCGAGCGGCCCGGCGGGCCCACGCAGCCCATGGCGGCGGCCGCGGCGGCGCTCTCGGGCGCGGGCCCCCCACCCGCGGGCGGCGGCGGGGCCGGGGGCGGCGGGTCCCCGCCGGGCGGCTGGGCCGTGGCGCGGCTCGAGGGCCGCGAGTTCGAGTACCTGATGAAGAAGCGCTCGGTGACCATCGGGCGCAACTCGTCGCAGGGCTCGGTGGACGTGAGCATGGGCCACTCGAGCTTCATCTCCCGGCGCCACCTCGAGATCTTCACGCCCCCGGGCGGCGGCGGCCATGGCGGGGCCGCCCCGGAGCCGCCCGCGCAGCCCAGGCCCGACGCGGGCGCGGGCGGCGACTTCTACCTGCGCTGCCTCGGCAAGAACGGCGTGTTCGTGGACGGCGTGTTCCAGAGGCGCGGGGCGCCGCCGCTGCAGCTGCCGCGCGTGTGAGTGGGCGGGGGCGGGGCCCGACCGCGCACCCGGGACCCCGGCCCCGCGCGGCCCGAGCCCGCTCCCGCAGGTGCAGCCGCGGGGCCGGCGGGGCCGGGCCGGGCCGGGCGCGTCCCCCGCGGCCGCGGGACCTGGACGCGGAGCGCCCGCTGCACCCTCCCGCATGGGGGGCGCGCGTCCCTGCGACCCAGCGCCGCCGGGGACGGTGGCGAGGCGTGCGGGGCCGAGCCCGGAGCTGCCCTGTCCCGGGGCTCCCTGCACCCCCGCGAGCGCAGCCTTTGTCCGCGCGCCGGGGTTCCACGCTCTCCGTAGTCGGGGATGCTGCGGGCGGCCGGGGAGGGGAGGCGGCGCGCATGCGCCGGGGCCGCCGCGCGCCGCTGTGTGCGTGTTTGTGCGGTGGGAGCCTGCGGGCCCGTGGTGCCCGGGAAACTTAGACAAGGCAGATTTGCCCTGGGCGTCTTGAGGTGGTGTGTGTGTGTTTGTTTGTTTAAACTTTGTTAGCGCGCGCGACAGCGAGAGCGCCCGCACGCCTGCGAGGCCCCGCGGCTCAGGTGACAGGTGCCCCGCCGCGCGGGAGCAGACCCAGGGGCTCAGGGGACGCGGTGGGCGCAGCCCGGGCCTTGACAGCTGCGGCAAATGCCTGCCCCGAAATGTCCTTATGTCTCACAGCTGCGTGTGGGATGGAGACATCGGAGTCGGGGTGACGACGCACGGTTGGTCCTTTGTCAGTGATGATTTCACTCGGTTGCACCTTTAAAGTGAATTCGTGTCTTCTAGTTTGTCTTCGAAATGCACAGAGTTTGGGTTACGTGGAAAGGGTGGTTCATCACTTCCCTTAAAATGCTAAGTAACGCATTACATTTGGAGGGAAGGGGCAAAGATGAGAACTGACCTTGTTCTTGGTTGTCTCTTTATTTTTGATGAGTGGATTTTTAAGGTATTTTACAAACTGTGTTGTTTGGGAAGTGGAGAGGGTGAGAGACCTCTCTGGTTTAATCCACAAGTACCTGCTGAGGCCGGGAGCCTGGCGCTCCAGCTGGGTTTGATCGGGATTCAAGTACTTGAGTTGTTAGCAGGAAGCTGAGCCAGGACTGGAACCGGGGGACTGTGATGTGGAATGGGGGTGTCCCGCGTGGCGACTTCATTGCTGTGTCAGAACACCCACCCGCTAAGGGATTTGGTATGGTGCAGCTCTGGGCGCGCCAGTGTCAGGAGGTGTGGCTGTCCAGGAAGCAGGTGATTTCTGGCCACCTCCTGCTTCTGGAGGTCCAGGTGTTGCCGCCGTGGGGCCTGTGCCGGGCAGGGCTCCTGATCCTGGAGGAGGTGGGATTCCGCCTGGAAGGGGCTGTGTGTGTGCGGCTCTGGGCCTGGTTTCCGGGGGGAGTGGAGAGCGGTGTCTTTGAGGACAGGCTTCTTGCGGGACGGGTGCAGCGTTTGGGGAGGATCTCCTGCGGGGAGATGTGCTGTTGCCATGGAGGCAGCCTAAGTATAACTGGTAAAAACAAGCAACTCTGTAGCCATTGTCTGTACTTTGAAAATGTCCAATAAATTTGACACATTTTTGGGCAGTAAGACCCTAGAATATAGCCAAGTGTAAATAGGACAGGCTGGACTCACTACTGCCCCAGGTGATTTGAGTTTGTTTTGTAGAAAGACGACCCCTGTTCCTGTGCCGGGTCGGCTGCCTCTGCCTCAGCAGCACTTCCCTGACAGGTGTGTGTACCTGGGGGCTGTTGGGTGGTGCCACCCTGGAAGGCTTGTGGGGGCTGTTGGGTGGTGCCACACTGGAAGGCTTGTGGGGGCTGTTGGGTGGTGCCACACTGGAAGGCTTGCTCTCCAGGAAGTGCGTTGAGGGGTGCATGACCTGGTCCTGCTCAGCGTGGGAATGGGCTGACCCCCGACTCCCGGGAACACGAGAACCAGAGGAGGAAAGAAGGGGGAGGCAGCCTGGAGGACAGTGACCTGTGGGCGTCCTGAGAGGGTGTCCCCAGGTGAGGAGGGTGCCTGGGTGCAAGGCGGAGATGAGAAGGGAGTGAGGTGTATGGCGTGGGGGGGGCAGGAGGGTGGCGGTGAGATTGGGGTTAGGAGCAGCAGAAACCCTGCTCACTGGGGGCGAGAAGGCGAGGAAACCTCTGGAAGGTGTGGCTGGGCCTGGTGGCCTGAGGAGTGGACGCGTGCCTGGGTTGGAGGGGGGACAAGGCAGGAGAAGAAGAAACTCGGTCGTCTGCTGGGAAGACGTGGGTAGAGCTGGCCAGAGCAGGTCTGGCATGTTCTCTTTAAACATTTTTTAAGGATTTACTTTATTATTATTTATTTCAATGAGAGAGCTCTTCCACCCATTGCTTTACTTCCCAGATGGCCTCAGACTCAGAGCTGAGTCGGGCTGAAGCCAGGAGCTTCCTCCGGGTCTCCCACGTGCGTGCAGGGGCCCAAGCACTTGGGCCATCTGCTGCTGCTTCCCCAGGCCATTAGGGAGCTGTGTCAGAAGCTGGGGCTTGAACCAGCACACACGTGGCTGCGGGCGTCGCAGGTGGCGGCTTCATGCGCCGTGCCACCACTGCCCCCAGACCTGGAACTCTTGACGAGCCTGCTCGGCAGAGCTGAGGTTCTAGGACTGGGAACGCCGGATCCGGCAGAGGGCAAGTGTGTTCTGGTGGCAAATTGAGATATGTTTTTACCACTGGTTTGTAGACACTGGGGACATGGGGCAGCTGTTCTAACATAATCATTGGTTTTTTAAGTTAAAAGTCAGGGTGGGCCTGGGACACCTGCATCCCGTATCTGAGTGCCTGTGTTCAAGTCGGCTCTGCTACTGCTTCAGGTTCCCGCAAGACAGCAGGTGTACTGGGACCCGGCCCCCCAGGGAGCCCTGCGCCGAGTTCCCAGCTCCCGTTGTGGTGGGCATTTGAGGGGTGAACCAGCAGATGGGAAGTTGCTCGCTTGCTCTCTTTTTTTCTCTGTGATTTAATCACTTCAGTCTCTGGTATTTTGAGAAATACGCCTCGGAAGCCCAGCACCCTAGCGGTCGTTTGTACAAGAACTGTCGGCAGACGCTGAGAACAGGTTCCTGGACAGACTGGGGACGAGTTCCAGCCGCCACTTAGCCCCTCTCCCGTTAGTCCCCCGCTGCACCGCAGGGGCCACGTCCCCAGTGTGATGCTGTGGGTGTGTGCAGAGGCCCTGGAGGCTCTGACGTGTTAGAGGCGCCCTCCCTGCCGAGGCCCCCTTTCTGGTTCTGCTGGGCGCTCAGCCCTGTTTATGGAGAGGGTCCTGCTGGTGGGCTGCTGTCTACCTTCTAGTTTTCTGTTTAGGTTGCTTTGTTATGTTTAGGTTTTCTGTTTAGGTTGCTTTGTTATGGAAGTGTAGCGGAATGCAAACCCTGGTGAGAGATCTGTCCACCTCTCCTTTCTGGAGGCAGTGAGGCCTGCATGTGGCCCCTAGGAGGGGTTGGTAGAGAGCCATCCTCAGAGCCAGCCTGGCCACAGCCCCTTCCGCTCTCAGGCTCAGGCAGGCAGACGGGGGCTTCTCGGCGTCCACAGCGCTGTCTGTCTGCTGCCCCCTCCTCTTCTGGCGCTGTCCCGCATCTGCTCGCACGACTTTGTCCTCTCGCGTCTGCTGAAGAGGCGACCAGGTCCTCCACGTTGGCACCCCCAGGAACGGTGCTGTGCCATCGCCCGGTGCGTCCTGAAGCGGGTGTGCTGTGAGTCCCTGACCTGCACGTTGCTGCTGGGCGCGTGTTTCCAGGTCAGACGTGGCTTCCGTGTGGCCGAGCGGAGCTCTCCATGGTGAGTCCTTACTTGCTGAAGGCAAAGTTGTTTGTCTTTCCAAAGAGTTTCCAAAACAGGGAAGCTTTGGTGAAAGCAGTTAGCGTGTTGAATGGTTATTTTATTTGAGAGGTAGAGTTACACACAGAGAGGGAGACAGAGAGAGAGGTCTTCCATCCGCTGGTTCACTCCCCTAATGGCTGCAACAGCTGGACCTGGGCTGATTTGAAGCCAGGAGCTTCTTCCAGGTCTCCCATGCAGGTGCAGGGGCCCAAGGACTTGGGCCATCCTCTACTGCTTTTTTTTTTTTTTGACAGAGTGGACAGTGACAGAGAGAGAGAGAAAGGTCTTCCTTTTGCCATTGGTTCACCCTCCAATGGCCGCCGCGGTTGGCGCACTGTGGCCGGCGCACCGCGCTGATCCAATGGCAGGAGCCAGGTACTTATCCTGGTCTCCCATGGGGTGCAGGACCCATGGGCCATCCTCCACTGCACTCCCTGGCCACAGCAGAGAGCTGGATTGGAAGTGGAGCAGCTGGGACTTGAACCAGCGCCCATAAGGTATGCCGGCCCTGCAGGTGGTAGCTTTATGTGATGCGCCACAGTGTCGGCCCTTGTTTTCTTTCACATTTGTTTTTTGGAGCCACTTTCAGTACCTTCAGCAGTAATATAGTGAGCTTCCATTCCAATTTTGGTTCTAATTTTTTTTTTAATTTATTTTTTTTTATTTTTTGACAGGCAGAGTGGACAGTGAGAGAGAGACAGAGAGAAAGGTCTTCCTTTTTGCCGTTGGTTCACCCTCCAATGGCCGCCGCGGTAGCGCGCTGCGGCCGGCGCACCGCGCTGATCCGATGGCAGGAGCCAGGTGCTTCTCCTGGTCTCCCATGGGGTGCAGGGCCCAAGGACTTGGGCCATCCTCCACTGCACTCCCTAGCCACAGCAGAGAGCTGGCCTGGAAGAGGGGCAACCGGGACAGGATCGGTGCCCCGACCGGGACTAGAACCCGGTGTGCCGGCGCCGCAAGGCGGAGGATTAGCCTAGTGAGCCGCGGTGCCGGCCGGTTCTAATTTTTAATGAGGAATTTTGAATTTGCTAATGAAATAGAAAATATAAGGGCACGTTTAAGGCACACGTTGGCATTTTTCTGATTTGAAGCAGGCTTTGAGCACTACAGTGGGTGTTTCTGCTGTCATCCTGGGCAGTGGTGCTCAGGGACCCAGCAGGCACTGCCCTTCCTAGTCAGGCGGGAGTTGCCCTAGGCTGGTTCTGGATTTCGCTTATTAGCCTAGGCTGTGTGCTGTTTCCCATGTGTGAGGTTAGTCTGGGTGCTGAGTTTCCTGCTTAGTCTGCACGCTGGGTTTTGTGTGTGATTTATTCTTTAAGATTTATTTAATTACTTGAAAGTCAGAGAGGCAGAGGTAGCAAGAAAGAAATCTTCCATCCCCTGGTTTGTTCCCCAAATGGCCTCAATGGCTGGAGAAGAGTCGATCTGAAGGCAGGAGCCAGGAGCTTCTTCCGGGTCTCCCATGTGGGTGCAGGGACCCAAGGACTTGGGCCATCTTCTATGGCTTTCCGAGGCCATAGCAGAGAACTGGCTAGGAAGTGGAGCAGTCAGGACTCGAACCAGTGCCCATATGGGACGCAGGCACTGCAGGTGGCGGCTTTACCCACTGTGCCACAGCAACAGCCCCTCGTGTGTTATCTTAGATTGTATTGTTTCGTTATTTTTTTAAAGATTTATTTATTTACCTGAAAGAATTACAGAGAGAGAGAAGGAAAGGCAGAGAGATAGAGAGGTCTTTCATCCGTTCGCTCACTCCCAACTGGCCGCAATGGCTGGAGCTCTGCCGATCCAAAGCCAGGAGCCAGGAGCTTCCTCCAGGTCTTTCCACGTGGATGAGGGACGCAAGGACTCAGGCTATCCTCCAGTGCCTTCCCAGGCCACAGCAGATGGCTGCATCGGAAGTAGAGCAGCCGGGACTTGGACCGGCGCCCATATGGGATGCCAGCACTACAGGCAGCGGCCTCACCCGCTATGCCACAGCACTGGCCCCTGTATTGGGTTTTATATGTCTCTGTTGCTTTTTTTTATTTTTTTATTTTTTTATTTTTGACAGGCAGAGTGGACAGTGAGAGAGAGAGAGACAGAGAGAAAGGTCTTCCTTTTGCCGTTGGTTCACCCTCTAATGGCCGCCGCGGTAGCGCGCTGCGGCCGGCGCACCGCGCTGTTCCGATGGCAGGAGCCAGGTGCTTCTCCTGGTCTCCCATGGGGTGCAGAGCCCAAACACTTGGGCCATCCTCCACTGCACTCCCTGGCCACAGCAGAGAGCTAGCCTGGAAGAGGGGCAACCGGGACAGGATCGGTGCCCCGACCGGGACTAGAACCCGGTGTGCCGGCGCCGCAAGGCGGAGGATTAGCCTGTTGAGCCACGGCGCCGGCCAGACTGTTGCTTTTTTTTAAATTGGAGAGATAGAGTGTCCATCTGCTGGTTCACTCTCCAAGTGCCCAAATGGTCTTGAGCCACATCAAGGCCCCAAACTGGGAGCTGGGGATGCAATCCAAGTCTCCCACAGGAGTGTCTGGAACCCATCCACTTTACTCATCACCGCTGCCTCCCAGGGTCTGCATTAGGAATTTGGAGGCTGTGGCCAGAGTTACATATTGAACCCAGGCCGAGCACCCGCCCTGGCTGTGTGGCTTAGTCGGAACAGGAAGGTACCATGTTGCAAATTCCAAGGAGTCTTAGGCAGTCTGATTTTTGCTGCACTTTGTCTTTTGAGATAGGATGGTTGTGTTAGTCTTACTGAGCACAAGCAGTCAGTACAACCGTGATTCTCACGGTGCCTCTGCCTGCTGCTCCTCCCCTGGACATGTAGAAATACAGCAGTGGTGCTGCTGGCCTCCAGTGAGCAGAAGAATGGGGTGCTGCTCATGTCCAGGGGCACACCCCCACTGCAGAGAGTGATCGAGCGAAGAGATGGGGTGGCCTGTGGTTAGTAACGCTGGGCCGTCACTCGCGGCCCACTGGCCTGTGGCTGGTCGGTGACGCTGGGCCGTCACTTGCGGCCCACTGGCCCGTGGCTGGTCGGTGACGCTGGGCCGTCACTTGCGGCCCACTGGCCCGTGGTTGGTCGGTGACGCTGGGCCGTCACTCGCGGCCCACTGGCCCGTGGCTGGTCGGTGACGCTGGGCCGTCACTTGCGGCCCACTGGCCCGTGGCTGGTCGGTGACGCTGGGCCGTCACTTGCGGCCCACTGGCCCGTGGCTGGTTAGTGACGCTGGGCTGCCACTCGCGGCCCACTGGCCTGTGGCTGGTCGGTGACGCTGGGCCGTCACTCGCGGCCCCCTGGCCCGTGGCTGGTCGGTGATGCTGGGCCGTCACTCGTGGCCCCCTGGCCCGTGGCTGGTCGGTGATGCTGGGCCACCACTCGTGGCCCACTGGCCCGTGGCTGGTCGGTGATGCTGGGCCACCACTCGTGGCCCACTGGCCCGTGGCTGGTTAGTGACGCTGGGCTGCCACTCGCGGCCCACTGGCCTGTGGCTGGTCGGTGACGCTGGGCCGTCACTTGCGGCCCACTGGCCCGTGGTTGGTTAGTGACGCTGGGCCGTCACTCGCGGCCCACTGGCCCGTGGCTGGTCAGTGACGCTGGGCCGTCACTCGTGGCCCCCTGGCCCATGGCTGGTCGGTGATGCTGGGCCGCCACTCGTGGCCCACTGGCCCGTGGCTGGTCAGTGATGCTGGGCCGTCACTCGTGGCCCCCTGGCCCATGGCTGGTCGGTGACGCTGGGCCGTCACTCGCGGCCCACTGGCCCGTGGCTGGTCGGTGATGCTGGGCCTCCATTCGTGGCCCACTGTCCCGTGGTTGGTTAGTGACGCTGGGCTGTCACTTGCGGCCCACTGGCCCGTGGCTGGTCGGTGATGCTGGGCCGTCACTCGTGGCCCCCTGGCCCGTGGCTGGTCGGTGATGCTGGGCCATCTCTCGTGGCCCACTGGCCCGTGGTTGGTTAGTGATGCTGGGCCGTCACTCGCGGCCCACTGGCCCGTGGCTGGTCGGTGATGCTGGGCCGTCACTCGTGGCCCACTGGCCCGTGGTTGGTTAGTGATGCTGGGCCATCTCTTGTGGCCCACTGGCCCGTGGTTGGTTAGTGACGCTGGGCCGCCACTCGTGGCCTACCGATTGTGAGCTTTGATGACTTCCGCAAGTGGTGCTTGCTCTTTCTTTACCAGAGCATTTGTTCATGGTGAATGTGGGCCTGAGAGCGGAGGGGCTGCGCGTGGTGTCATCGCTGGCTGTGGAGGGAGACGGCTGTGTGCTGGCCCTGCTGGGGGGTTGCCCGGATTTAGGCTCAGCTGAGTGGTTGCAGTGCAGAGTGAGCGACGGCCCAGGAGGCCGCCTGGGTGATGAAAACACTCATCTTTGACTTGTTTGAGCAGATGGGACACACAAAACCTTAACAAGTAAATTGGAGACTAGCTTTCCTTGTATTTTTCAGAGTAATAGCATGTTGAACCTAGGGGATGTTTCAGAAATACCATGGGCACTTGACGCAGCTGTTAGGAGGCCACTCAGGATGACCGCCTCCCGTACCAGAGATCCTGGTTTGAGTTCTGACCCTTCCACTTTTTTTTTTTTTTTTTAAGATTTATTTATTTACTTGAAAGGAGTTACACAGAGAGAAAAGGAGAGGCAGAGAGAGAGGTCCTCCATCTGCTGATTCACTCCCCAGTTGGCTACAACGGCTGAAGCTGAGCCGATCCAAAGCCAGGAGCCAGGAGCTTCTTCCAGGTCTCCCATGCTGGTGCGGGGGCCAAGGACTTGGGCCATCTTCTCAGGCCACAGCAGAGAGCTGGTTTGGAAGAGGAGCAGCCGGAAGCAGAACCGGCGCTCATATGGGATGCTGGCGCCACAGGTGGAGGATTAACCTACTGCGCCATGGCGCCAGCTCTGAAAACCTGGATTGAGTTCCTGGCTCCTTGCTTCAGTGTGGCCCAGCCCTGGCTGTTTTGGGCCATTTGGGGAGTGAGGCAGCAGATGTAAGTTCTCTCTTGTCTCTGTCTCAGTCTCTCTCTCTGCCTTTCAAATAGTGAAAACAAATACATTTTAAAAACATCTTAGGGGCTGGCGCTGTGGTACAGTGGGTTAACGCCCTGGCCTGAAGCACCGGCATCCCATATGGGCACTGGTTCGAGACCCGGCTGCTCCACTTCCGATCCAGCTTGCTGCTATGGCCTGGAAAAGCAGTAGGAGATGGCCCAAGTCCTTGGGCCCCTGCACCCACGTGGGAGAACTGGAGGAAGCTCCTGGCTTCTGATTGGCGCAGTTCCGGCCGTTGTGGCCAATTGGGGAGTGAACCATCGGATGGAAGACCTCTCTCTCTCTCTCTCGCTCTCTCGCTCTCTCTCTGGCTCTCTGGATCTCCTCTCTTAAGAAAAAGGCAAAGTCAGCTAAGATTTTTTTTTAACATTTATTTATTTGAAAGGCAGAGTTACAGAGAGGCAGAGAGGTCTTCCACTCGCTGGTTCACCCCCCACAGGTCCCCAACGGCTGGAGCTGTGCCAATCTGGAGCCAGGAGCTTCTTCCGGGTCTCCCATGTGGGTGCAGGGGCCCAAGCACTTGGGCCATCCTCTGCTGCTTTCCCGGGCCACAGCAGAGAGCTAGACTGGCAGAGGAGCAGCCGCAACGTGAACTGGCCCCGTATGGGATGCTGGCACTGCAGGCAGTGGCTTTACCTGCTGTGCCACAGTGCCGGCCCCTGTCTTTGCCTCTTGTAAATTGTTGGAGGCTAGGATTCTGAGCACTGTTTTGCCATCACTGGGGCCAGTGCAGGAAGATGTGGTTTATTCTTCCTGACTCCTGCTGGCATTTCCTGTTCCCACTTTGCCTGGTCTCGCTCTGTAGACATGGCCTGTGTGGCACGTGCGTTCTGTGGGCTGGGCTGGTGCACACATCTCCAGGTTGTATTTCCTGGGACTGATGGCCCCTCTTGGCCTTGAGTGGCTCCAGGTGCTCGTTAGGACTCAGATGTTTGTTGCTGACCGTGTTCGATGTAGGCTTTAAATTTGGCCTTGGTGAATATGGCGCTACAGGACACGGCTCTAACGTTTACTAAAGCTGTGTGCCAAATGAAATTCCCTCTTTGATTCCACGTTTTTGTCGGTGGTAGACTGTCCAAAATGGCTTTTCTGTTCCTGCACTTTGTGTTTTTAAACTTAAAGATGACTGACACTTGGAGGGATGGTCCATGGAAGCCTGGGTGCTCATGGACAGGATTTACTGAGCTGGATAAAAATGCCCCGCACGTGTGGCGCTGGTGGGGCGTGGCTGCGGGCTGGGCAGTGGCTTCCCTGGAGCGTGCCTGAGCCTCTCTCGTGTCCTTGTCTTTCCTGCCCCCACTGGACGGTGCATGGCCCTGGCTCCCCGGGGCAGTGGAGAGGAAGAACTGGCGCAGAGCTCTGGGAGACCACACTGGAGCACGCCCTTTTCCAAACCAAGTGGTGTCCAGTTTTTGCCTCTCCCTTTCCCCCGGGCTTTGGCTCTGTGGCAGTCAGCTCCCCTCCTGTCCGCGGGTTGACAGTGGCCCCTGAGTGTCGCGTGTCATTCTTCATGGGCCTTTCAGCTGTTCTCTCTCACAGGGTGTTTTTCAGAATGGGTATTTTCTTGTTGACACAAACTCACCCGTTAACCACCGGTCTTAAATTTAATCCTCGATGCCATTGTTGTGTAGCGTGTAAAGCTGCTGCCTGCAACACTGGCCTCCCATGTGGGCGCTGGTAAGTGTCCCGGCTTCTCCACCTCAATCCAGCTCCCTGCTAATGCACCTGGGGAAGCAGTGGAAGATGGCCCAAGTGTTTGGGTTGCTGCACCCATGTGGGAGACCTGGAAGAAGTTCCTGGCTCCTGGCTTCAGACTGGCCTGACTCCGGCCATCGCAGCCATCTGGGGAGTGAATCAGCAGATGGAAGACTTTCTTGCTCTCTATAACTCTGCCTTTCAAATAAATAAATAAATATAAAAAGTTAATAGTTTATGCATCTGTATTTTTATCAGTAACAATGTATTCTGTGGTTAGACTTTCTTGGAGCAGATTGGTCATTTTATTTTTAAAAAATTAATTATTTGGCCAGCTCCGTGGCTCACTAGGCTTATCCTCCGCCTTGCGGCGCCGGCACACCGGGTTCTAGTCCCGGTCGGGGCGCCGATCCTGTCCCGGTTGCCCCTCTTCCAGGCCAGCTCTCTGCTGTGGCCAGGGAGTGCAGTGGAGGATGGCCCAAGTGCTTGGGCCCTGCACCCCATGGGAGACCAGGATAAGCACCTGGCTCCTGCCATCGGATCAGCGCGGTGCGCCGGCCGCAGCGCGCCAACCACGGTGGCCATTGGAGGGTGAACCAACGGCAAAGGAAGACCTTTCTCTCTGTCTCTCTCACTGTCCACTCTGCCTGTCAAAAAAAAAAAAAAAAATTATCTGAGGCTGGTGCCGTGGCTTAACAGGCTAATCCTCCGCCTTGCGGCGCCGGCACACCAGGTTCTAGTCCCGGTTAGGGCGCCAGATTCTGTCCTGGTTGCCCCTCTTCCAGGCCAGCTCTCTCCTATGGCCCAGGAAGGCAGTGGAGGATGGCCCAAGTCCTTGGGCCCTGCACCTGCATGGGAGACCAGGAGAAGCACCTGGCTCCTGGCTTCGGATCAGCGAGATGCGCTGGCCGCAGTGGCCATTGGAGGGTGGACCAACAGCAGAAAGGAAGACCTTTCTCTCTGTCTCTCTCTCTCACTATCCACTCTGCCTGTAAAAAAAAAAAAAAAAAGAAGAAGAAGAAGAAGAAGAAGAAGAAAAATTAATTATTTGAAATGCAGAGAGCAAGAGAGAGACATGACCGAGGTCTTCTGTCTGCTGGTTCACTCTCCCCAGATGCCCCCTGTCGCCTGGGCCTGGGCCAAGCCGAAGCTGGGAGCTGAGAATTCAGTCTGGGGCTCCCAGCCCTCTCAGGGCCTGCACTAGCAGGGATCTGGAGCCGAGTGTTGAACCCAGGCCTTTCCTGTATGGAACTTGGGTGTCTTTGGCATTTTAACCAGTATGCCAAATGCTTGCCCCCTCCCCTTTTTAAGATTTAATTTATTTGAAAAGCAGAAAATTACAGAGCGGAGGAGAGAAAGATATCTTCGTCTGCTGGTTCACACCCCAAATGGCCACAATGGCTGGGGCCGGGCTAGGAGTCTGGAGCTCTGTCTGGGTCTGCCACGTGGTTGCAGGGACCCAGGGATGTGGGCCATTTTCTGCTGCTTTCCCAGGTGCGTTAGCAGGGAGCTGGCTGAGAAGCAGAGCAGCTGGGTGTCTTGAACTGTGCTTCTGTGGGGTGCCAGCAGCCTCATACATCTGGAGAGGCTTTCTTTATGGTTATGTGGGGATTGCATTTAAGTATGTTTCTTAAATTTAAACCAGCCTGTGTTCAACTAACAGTAACTTTAAAAGGATACAAAACTTTCTTGTATGTCTCCTCCTTTTTCTCTTTTGGTTCTCACAAGTGGTGTCTGTGCCATGATTTGCATATGTTCTGAATGTGTCCCTCAAAAGTACAAGTCCTGGAAGTGTGGTCCCCAGGGTGTCAGTGGGGGTGGAGGTGTGGTCCCCAGCATATGTGTGTGTGTGGGGGGGATGGAGGCGTGGTCCCCATTATGTGTGTGTGTGTGTATGCATATGTATTATGGAGGTGTGGTCCCCAGGGTGTCAGTGGGGGTGGAGGTGTGGTCCCCAGCATATGTGTGTGTGTGGGGGGGATGGAGGCGTGGTCCCCATTATGTGTGTGTGTGTGTATGCATATGTATTATGGAGGTGTGGTCCCCAGGGTGTCAGTGGGGGTGGAGGTGTGGTCCCCAGCATATGTGTGTGTGTGGGGGGGATGGAGGCGTGGTCCCCATTATGTGTGTGTGTGTGTATGCATATGTATTATGGAGGTGTGGTCCCCAGGGTGTCAGTGGGGGTGGAGGTGTGGTCCCCAGCATATGTGTGTGTGTGTGGGGGATGGAGGCGTGGTTCCCATCGTGTGTGTGTATGTGTGTGTGTGTATGCGTATGTATTATGGAGGTGTGGTCCCCAGGGTGTCATCAGGGATGGAGATGTGGTCCTCAGGGTGTCAGTGGGGGGGTGGAGGTGTGGTTCCCATCGTGTGTGTGTGTGTGTGTGTGTGTGTGGAGGGGAGAGATGGAGGTGTGGTAGGGTGGAAGCGTGTCCCTAGTGTGTTGGGGGAATGGAGGCATGGTCCTCAGCATGTGGGGGGGATGGAAGTGTGTTCCTAGCATGTTGGGTTGTGGGGATGGAGGTGTGGTCCCTAGAGTGTCAGTGGGGCTGTAGAGGCATGGTCCCCAGTGTGTTGTGGGGTTGGTGGACCTAGGAAGAGATCCTTAGGTCGCCGGGGCTTTCCAAGAGAGCTGGGCCTTGGAAGTGATTAAGGGAGCTCTTATGGGGCCCCTGAGCTGCTGTGGGAGTTGAATTGCTCTGTGGATTCCCATTTCTTTGTTTTACATTTTCATTTATTTTCGTTTTATTTGAAAGAGGGGGGATTGTGGCCCTGCTGTAGTGACCATCTGCCTTGGGGTTCTCACCAAGCCTGCGCCTTGCCCTGGTGTTTCCAGAACTGAGCGTTCTTTCCAGAGCTTTGGTGCCTGCCCCAGGTGTTTTGTTACAGCAGTGAAAACTGGACTGATGCCGTCTTTATGCACTGTGTGCCAAGGAACATTTTCAGACATTTGTCTTTTGGGTAGGAAATCAAAAGTGAAGCTCTAAAGAAAAATTACAAGAACACAGTACTTTTATATTCGCCTTCACTTTATTACTTTATTTCTTTATATGGTGTTGAGTTACTCTCCATTGTCCTGCATTTCTTTTTTTTTGACAGGCAGAGTGGACAGTGAGAGAGAGAGAGACAGAGAGAAAGGTCTTCCTTCCGTTGGCTCACCCCCCCCAAATGGCCGCTACAGCCGGCGCTGCGCCGATCCGAAGCCAGGAGCCAGGTGCTTCTCCTAGTCTCATGGGGTGCAGGGGCCCAAGCACTTGGGCCATCCTCCACTGCCTTCCTGGGCCATAGCAGAGAGCTGGCCTGGAAGAGGGGCAACCGGGACAGAATCCAGCGCCCCAACTGGGACTAGAACCCGGGGTGCCGGCGCCGCAAGGCGGAGGATTAGCCTAGTGAGCTGCGGCACCGGCCCGTTGTCCTGCATTTCAACCTGAGGCTAAACCTGTTTGGGAGTTTCTTTAATTTCTCCTTCATTAAGAATTTTTTCTGTAAAGAAGTGTGAGGTTTGAGCCCAGCTATTTTTTATTTATTTATGAGAGGTGAGGGAGAGAGGGAGAGTTATCCACTGGTTTATTCCCCAAATGCCCACAACAGCTGAGACTGGACCAGGCTGTGCCCAGGAGCCAGGAGCCCCACTCAGGCCTCCCACGTGGGCAGCAGGGACCCAAGCACTTGAGCCGTCACCGCTGCCTCCCAGGTGCGCGTTAGCAGGAAGCTGGAGTCAGGAGTCAGACGGGGGCTCAGACCCAGATGCTGCGGTTGGAGGTGTGAGCGTCTCGCCTGCGTCGGGACAGCTGGACTGCCCCTGCTCTGGGTTTTGAGCGGCAGTTTTGCCATATGTAAATCTCAGTTGGTGTATTTTGTTTTTGTTCTTCCTTTCCACACTTTAACTATGTCATCCCACTGTCTCCTGAGGAGAAGCCTGCCATCAGCCTTGCCGGGAGCAGCCCTCGCTCCCGCTGTCTGGATTCTGTCTTCGTCTTTGGAGGTTTGATAACATCTGGGTCTGTTACTTCACCCTACTGAACGTTTATTGCGCTTTTTGGATTTGCAGGTTCTTCCACCAAATGTGGGACGTTCGCCATTTTTTTCAACTATTCTTGCCACCCTTTTGTTTCCTCCCCTGAACGTCTCTTACTGTGTGCGTTGACTGCTCTGTGGCGTCCCGCAGGTCTTTAGTCTGTTCACCCTACCTCGTTCTCTGCTTTCTCCTCCACAGACTTCATGGTTCCACTCTTTTTTAATGTCATTTAAACAAATATTTTTTTATTTGAAAGAGTAACAGGGAGGCAGAAGGAAAGGTGGGGATGAGGTGTTGGCACAGGAGATCGTCCATCTGCTGGTTCACCCCTCAGATGCCCACAATACCCAGGTCTGGTCTAGGCCGAAGCCAGGAGCCCAGAGGTCCAGCCTGGTCTCCTGTGTGGGTGGCAGGGACTCAAGTAGTTGGACCATCATCCAGGGCCTTCCCAGGCGCGTTAGACGGGCTCTGTGTAGGGTGAGGGTGTCCCACGGGATAGCGCAACCCACATGAGCACAACGCCCGCCCCCAACTTTGTAATTTCAGTCATCCTGTCTTCAGATTTGACATTGTTTCCCTGGATTTTCAAAAAAGATTTATTTATTTATTTATTTTAAAAGTCAGAGTTATAGAGAGAGTTATAGCCAGTGCTGGGCCAGGCCAAAGCCAGGAGGTTTAACCAGATCTCTCACGTGGGGGTCAGGGGTCCAGACACTTGGGCCATCTGCTGATGCTTAGAAAGCAGCTGGACTGGAAGTGGAGCAGCCGGGACGTGAACTCGTCCCACAGGTGATGGTTTTACCCACAGCGCCGGCCCTGATTCTCTGTGTGCTCAAAGATGCTGTTGAACTCTTGTGAGTTTTTCATTTTGTTTATTGTGCTTGCTTTCTTTCTTTTCTTTTCTTTTCTTTTTTTGACAGGCAGAGTTAGACAGTGAGAGAGACAGAGAAAAAGGTCTTCCGTTGCCATTGGTTCACCCTTCAATGGCCGCTGCGGCCGGCACACCGCGCTGATCCGAAGCCAGGAGCCAGGTGCTTCTCCTGGTCTCCCATGGGGTGCAGGGCCCAAGCACTTGGGCCATCCTCCACTGCACTCCCTGGCCACAGCAGAGAGCTGGCCTGGAAGAGGGGCAACCGGGATAGAATCCGGCGCCCCAACCGGGACTAGAACCCGGGATGCTGGCGCCGCAAGGTGGAGGATTAGCCTATTGAGCCACGGCGCCGGCTGTGATTTCTTTTTTTAAGATTTGTTTTTTATTTGAAAGATTTACACAGAGAAGAGAGGTAGAGAAAGAGAGGTCTTCTATCCGCTGGTTCACTCCCCAGTTGGTCACAACTGCCAGAACTGAGCTGATCAGGAGCCAGGAGCTTCTTCCATGGGTTCAGGACTTGGGCCATCCTCTACTGCTTTCCCAGGCTGTAGCAGAGAGCTGGATCAGAAGTGGAACAGCCAGGACCTGAACCAGCGCCCATATGGGATGCCGGCACTGCAGGTGGTAGCTTAACCCTCTAAGCCACAGCACTGGCCCCTGCTCTATGATTGCAGTTTGGTTCCTTTTTACAATTTTAGTCTCTTCAGTGATAGTCCTGTTTTGTTCACACACTGTTTTCCTGTTCTCTGAGTGTTCTGTTTTCTTTGCTTTTTTGAGCATACTGAAGTAGATTGTCTTGTCTCTGCTGTCTAATGTCTGGCCTTTGTCAGGGTGATTTCTGCAGTGTGTGTGTGTGTTCCTGTGAGTCTACTCTCGTTTCCTGTGTGCCTTGTGTCTACTTTCCTGTTTCCTGTGTGTCTACTCTCCTGTTTCTTGTGTGTCTACTCTCCTGTTTCCTGTGTGTATACTCTCCTGTTTCCTGTGTGCCTTGTGTCTACGTTCCTGTTTCCTGTGTGCCTTGTGTCTACTCTCCTGTTTCCTGTGTGCGTTGTGTCTACTCTCCTGTTTCCTGTGTGCATTTTGTCTACTCTCCTGTTTCCTGTGTGCCTTGTGTCTACTCTCCTGTTTCCTGTGTGCGTTGTGTCTACTCTCCTGTTTCCTGTGTGCCTTGTGTCTACTCTCCTGTTTCCTGTGTGCCTTGTGTCTACTCTCCTGTTTCCTGTGTGCCTTGTCTACTCTCCTGTTTCCTGTGTGCCTTATCTACTCTCCTGTTTCCTGTGTGCCTTGTGTCTACTCTCCTGTTTCCTGTGTGCGTTGTGTCTACTCTCCTGTTTCCTGCGTGCGTTGTGTCTACGTTCCTGTTTCCTGTGTGCCTTGTGTCTACTCTCCTGTTTCCTGTGTGCGTTGTGTCTACTCTCCTGTTTCCTGTGTGCCTTATCTACTCTCCTGTTTCCTGTGTGCATTGTGTCTACTCTCCTGTTTCCTGTGTGCCTTGTCTACTCTCCTGTTTCCTGTGTGCATTGTGTCTACTCTCCTGTTTCCTGTGTGCCTTATCTACTCTCCTGTTTCCTGTGTGCGTTGTGTCTACTCTCCTGTTTCCTGTGTGCGTTGTGTCTACTCTCCTGTTTCCTGTGTGCCTTGTGTCTACTCTCCTGTTTCCTGTGTGCCTTGTCTACTCTCCTGTTTCCTGTGTGCCTTATCTACTCTCCTGTTTCCTGTGTGCCTTGTGTCTACTCTCCTGTTTCCTGTGTGCGTTGTGTCTACTCTCCTGTTTCCTGTGTGCGTTGTGTCTACGTTCCTGTTTCCTGTGTGCGTTGTGTCTACTCTCCTGTTTCCTGTGTGCCTTGTGTCTACTCTCCTGTTTCCTGTGTGCGTTGTGTCTACGTTCCTGTTTCCTGTGTGCCTTGTGTCTACTCTCCTGTTTCCTGTGTGCCTTGTGTCTACTCTCCTGTTTCCTGTGTGCCTTATCTACTCTCCTGTTTCCTGTGTGCCTTGTGTCTACTCTCCTGTTTCCTGTGTGCGTTGTGTCTACTCTCCTGTTTCCTGTGTGCGTTGTGTCTACGTTCCTGTGTCCTGTGTGCCTTGTGTCTACTCTCCTGTGTCCTGTGTGCCTTGTGTCTACTCTCCTGTGTCCTGTGTGCCTTGTGTCTACTCTCCTGTGTCCTGTGTGCCTTGTGTCTACTCTCCTGTGTCCTGTGTGCCTTGTGTCTACTCTCCTGTGTCCTGTGTGCCTTGTGTCTACTCTCCTGTTTCCTGTGTGCATTGTGTCTACTCTCCTGTTTCCTGTGTGCGTTGTGTCTACTCTCCTGTTTCCTGTGTGCCTTGTGTCTACTCTCCTGTTTCCTGTGTGCCTTGTGTCTACTCTCCTGTTTCCTGTGTGCCTTGTCTACTCTCCTGTTTCCTGTGTGCCTTATCTACTCTCCTGTTTCCTGTGTGCATTTTGTCTACTCTCCTGTTTCCTGTGTGCCTTGTGTCTACTCTCCTGTTTCCTGTGTGCGTTGTGTCTACGTTCCTGTTTCCTGTGTGCGTTGTGTCTACTCTCCTGTTTCCTGTGTGCCTTGTGTCTACTCTCCTGTTTCCTGTGTGCCTTGTCTACTCTCCTGTTTCCTGTGTGCCTTATCTACTCTCCTGTTTCCTGTGTGCCTTGTGTCTACTCTCCTGTTTCCTGTGTGCGTTGTGTCTACTCTCCTGTTTCCTGTGTGCGTTGTGTCTACGTTCCTGTGTCCTGTGTGCCTTGTGTCTACTCTCCTGTGTCCTGTGTGCCTTGTGTCTACTCTCCTGTGTCCTGTGTGCCTTGTGTCTACTCTCCTGTGTCCTGTGTGCCTTGTGTCTACTCTCCTGTGTCCTGTGTGCCTTGTGTCTACTCTCCTGTGTCCTGTGTGCCTTGTGTCTACTCTCCTGTGTCCTGTGTGCCTTGTGTCTACTCTCCTGTTTCCTGTGTGCGTTGTGTCTACTCTCCTGTGTCCTGTGTGCCTTGTGTCTACTCTCCTGTGTCCTGTGTGCCTTGTGTCTACTCTCCTGTGTCCTGTGTGCCTTGTGTCTACTCTCCTGTGTCCTGTGTGCGTTGTGTCTACTCTCCTGTGTCCTGTGTGCCTTGTGTCTACTCTCCTGTGTCCTGTGTGCCTTGTGTCTACTCTCCTGTGTCCTGTGTGCGTTGTGTCTACTCTCCTGTGTCCTGTGTGCGTTGTGTCTACTCTCCTGTGTCCTGTGTGCCTTGTGTCTACTCTCCTGTGTCCTGTGTGCCTTGTGTCTACTCTCCTGTGTCCTGTGTGCCTTGTGTCTGCGTTCCTGTGTCCTGTGTGCCTTGTGTCTACTCTCCTGTTTCCTGTGTGCGTTGTCATTCTGCTTGCTGTTGCTGAGAACTGGGCATCTGACTGTTACCTGGGGATTCTCCTCCCTGGGTGTGCTGTGTGTGTAGGCTGTAGGCAGCCTGTGTCTTACGGCTTTCCCAGAATACTGTTGCAGAGAATGTACCTTGACTCTGTGGACCCCCCACTCTTGGACCCGTGTTTGTGGCCAGTGGTTTGGCAGAGGTCTCTCGAGCCACAGGCTCTACCGTCTGCAGAGGGACCCTGTGTCTGGGCCCTCCTTCCTCGCGGTCAGGCCTGCTCTTTGCTTAGGGGTCAGCTGCAGGGGAGAGCTCAGACCCCCAGGCCTTGCCTGAACATTTCTTCTTGAAATGCTTGCAACCCTTTTTGGCGGGGTTCTAAGTGAGCAGAGCGGAAGAGGTGGCGTTGTGACGGGCATGCTCCAGACAGAACAGACTCGGGCAGTAAGTTGGGAAGGTCTCCTCCAGCCTCTGGAGGCCACTGCTCAGGAGGAAGGGTGCGAATCTGCAGTCAGCCTTGGGCTGCCGGGCGAGGGCCGTCTGTGCACAGCTCGCTGGTGGCCCTGGGTCTCGTGTGAGGAGAGTCCTGTCCAGGGAAGTCGGTGCCTGTGAGGTTGGAGCTGATAGCTACGTAGGGTCTCTTTATTTCTTTTTCTTTTTCGTTTGTTTGTTTGTTTTTAAGATTTTATTTATTTGAAAGGCAGAGTGACAGAGAAGGAGAGACAGACACAGCGAGATCTTGCATCCACTGCTTCCCTCACCAAATGTCTACAACAGCTAGGGCTGGCCCAGGTCAAACCTTGGTGCCTGGGATTCCATCTGGGTCTCCCACGTGGGTGGCAGGGGCCCAAGGACTTGGGCCGTGTTCTGATGCTTTCCCAGGATGTTAGCAGGAAGCTGGATCAGAAGCAAGAGCAGCCAGGACTGGAACTGGTGTTCTGATACTGGGTGCTGGCGTTGCAGGTGGCAGCTTAAGCTACTGTGCCACAATGCCAGCCTCAGGATTTGTTTTTCTTTTTAGAGTAATTACCCCTACTTAAAGACAGATTGTCCTATATGTAATAACTGTATACAAAAACATAGTAAATTTGTCCCTGATTTTAAAATGATAATAAGAAACATTAGAATTCTTTAATTCAACAAGGTATACAAGGATTTTGTCTTTAAAACAGTGAGACCAGAACAATTTCCTGGGACATAAGGTAAGGGCTGAATGAGCCACTAACGGGAAGAGGGGACATTTCCCCAGAACCAGTGTTTTCAGCCTTGCGTCTCCATTTGACGTCCGTCACAGTGCGACGCTGGCCTTGGGACTGCACTGTGGGTAAGCACATGTGCCAGTTGCCGGCTGCGTGCTGGGGGATGGGTAGACGGGGAGCTCCCCTGTAGTTGAGGTGTGCGCCGCCGAGCTGAGGTTTCCTGACTGGCAGGGTGACGGTGTGGGCTTGGTCTGTGAGAACGCAGTTCCGGAGTGAAGTCAGGTTCCCTTTGTGCTCGCGCCCCTGCCTGCCTGCCTGCCTGCCTGCTGCTGGGACACGTCAGTTGCATCTTCGCTCCCCATTTCCAGCTCCACATCAAATCAGAATCTGTTGTGCCTCGCTGACAGAGCAAACCCTGCCACTCACAACAGGCCTGCCCTGTGTTACTGCCGACATAGGCCTCAGAGTCTCAAACTGAAACACGAACCATGCTCCCTGCCTACCCCCTTCAGGTGGGTGTGGTCAGCCCTGGCCCTTTGGTTTGGGAGGTTCAGGTCCCAGATGGGCAGCCTCTGAGTCTGGGGTCTGCTGAGGCCAGAGGTTGGCAGGCAGGGTACATGCAGAGGAGGGATCACGCGGCAAACCAGGAAGCAGAACTCTGGGAATCTTTGTTTTTTTTTTTTTTAAAGAGAGTTATTTACTTGAAAGTCAGAGTTACACAGGGAGAGAAGGAGAGGCAGAGAGAGGGAGAGGTCTTCCATCTGCTGGTTCACTCCTTGGATGGCTGCGCCGATCAGGAGCCAGGAGCTTCCTTCGGGTCTCCTATGTGGGTGCAGGGGCCCGAGGACTTGGGCCATCTTCTACTGGTTTCCCAGGCCAGAGCAGACAGCTGGATCAAAGTGGAGCAGCTGGGTCTTGAACCAGTGCCCATATGGGATGCTGGCACTGCAGGTGGCAACTTTACCTGCTACGCCACAGTGCCAGCCCCAGGAATCTTTTTTTTTTTTTTTTTTTTGACAGGCAGAGTGGACAGTGAGAGAGAGAGACAGAGAGAAAGGTCTTCCTTCCATTGGTTCACCCTCCAATGGCCACCGTGGCCAGTGCGCTGCAGCCGGCACACCATGCTGATCCACAGGCAGGAGCCAGGTGCTTCTCCTGGTCTCCCATGATGGTGTAGGGCCCAAGCACTTGGGCCATCCTCCACGGCACTCCCGGGCCATAGCAGAGAGCTGGCCTGGAAGAGGGGCAACCGGGACAGAATCCGGTGCCCCGACCGGGACTAGAACCTGGTGTGCCGGTGCCGCTAGGTGGAGGATTAGCCTGTTGAGCCACGGCGCCGGCTTAGCCCAGGAATCTTTTTTAAATAGTCAGTGTTTATTTTGAAATGTAAAATTTGAAAATATTCTAAAATAGTACTTGTTATAGAACATTTCACCCTTCAAAATAGATGGGAAACATTATTCACAGTCCTACCATCCAGAGATAGCAGTTAATGCAAAACACACATCCCATGAGGGATTTGAGTTTGCTTTTATTTATTTAAAAGATTTATTTTATTTATTTGAAAGAGTTATAGAGAGGGGGAGAGAAAGAGAGGTCTTCTATCCACTGGTTTACTTCCCAAATGGCCACAAGAGCCAGAGCTGGGCCGATCCAGAGCCAAGAGCTTCTTCCGAGTCTCCCACGCGGGTGCAGGGGCCCAAGCACTTGAGCCATCTGCTTTCCCAGGAGCACTAGCAGGGAGCTGGATTGGAAGTGGAGCAGCCAGGACTTGAGCCAGTGCCTTGAGTCATGTGGGATGCCGGCCCTACAGGCCAGGACTTTAACCCGCTGCACCACAGCACCGGTCCCCTTGAGTTTGCTTTTAAACAGTAGAGACCCCACGAGATAGACTTCTGTATCCTAGGTTTCTTGGGCGAACAGTTCCATGTGTTGGATGTAGTCACTCCCTCGGCATCCCCTCGGTGTCTGACTGCCGTAAACAGTGCTGAGACTGGACAGCTGCATCGCTAGCCTGACTGCCGTAAACAGTGCTGAGACTGGACAGCTGCATCGCTAGCCTGACTGCCGTAAACAGTGCTGAGAGTGGACAGCTGCATCGCTAGCCTGACTGCCGTAAACAGTGCTGAGACTGGACAGCTGCATCGCTAGCCTGACTGCCATAAACAGTGCTGAGAGTGGACAGCTGCATCGCTAGCCTGACTGCCGTAAACAGTGCTGAGAGTGGACAGCTGCATCGCTAGCCTGACTGCCGTAAACAGTGCTGAGACTGGACAGCTGCATCGCTAGCCTGACTGCCGTAAACAGTGCTGAGACTGGACAGCTGCATCGCTAGCCTGACTGCCGTAAACAGTGCTGAGAGTGGACAGCTGCATCGCTAGCCTGACTGCCGTAAACAGTGCTGAGAGTGGACAGCTGCATCGCTAGCCTGACTGCCGTAAACAGTGCTGAGACTGGACAGCTGCATCGCTAGCCTGACTGCCGTAAACAGTGCTGAGAGTGGACAGCTGCATCGCTAGCCTGACTGCCGTAAACAGTGCTGAGAGTGGACAGCTGCATCGCTAGCCTGACTGCCGTAAACAGTGCTGAGACTGGACAGCTGCATCGCTAGCCTGACTGCCGTAAACAGTGCTGAGAGTGGACAGCTGCATCGCTAGCCTGACTGCCGTAAACAGTGCTGAGACTGGACAGCTGCATCGCTAGCCTGACTGCCGTAAACAGTGCTGAGACTGGACAGCTGCATCGCTAGCCTGACTGCCGTAAACAGTGCTGAGAGTGGACAGCTGCATCGCTAGCCTGACTGCCGTAAACAGTGCTGAGACTGGACAGCTGCATCGCTAGCCTGACTGCCGTAAACAGTGCTGAGAGTGGACAGCTGCATCGCTAGCCTGACTGCCGTAAACAGTGCTGAGAGTGGACAGCTGCATCGCTAGCCTGACTGCCGTAAACAGTGCTGAGACTGGACAGCTGCATCGCTAGCCTGACTGCCGTAAACAGTGCTGAGAGTGGACAGCTGCATCGCTAGCCTGACTGCCGTAAACAGTGCTGAGAGTGGACAGCTGCATCGCTAGCCTGACTGCCGTAAACAGTGCTGAGAGTGGACAGCTGCATCGCTAGCCTGACTGCCGTAAACAGTGCTGAGAGTGGACAGCTGCATCGCTAGCCTGACTGCCGTAAACAGTGCTGAGACTGGACAGCTGCATCGCTAGCCTGACTGCCGTAAACAGTGCTGAGAGTGGACAGCTGCATCGCTAGCCTGACTGCCGTAAACAGTGCTGAGAGTGGACAGCTGCATCGCTAGCCTGACTGCCGTAAACAGTGCTGAGACTGGACAGCTGCATCGCTAGCCTGACTGCCGTAAACAGTGCTGAGAGTGGACAGCTGCATCGCTAGCCTGACTGCCGTAAACAGTGCTGAGAGTGGACAGCTGCATCGCTAGCCTGACTGCCGTAAACAGTGCTGAGAGTGGACAGCTGCATCGCTAGCAATGATGTCCCTTCGCCCAGCAGACACTTCTGCTTCTGATGAAAGCTGCTGGAAGGCGCCTGGCACCGTCTGTTCGTTCTGCAGAAGGAAGAGCGGCGTCCGTCTCGCGGCTGGCTGTCTGTCTGTCTGCCCACAGAACTGCCGCGGCCTGCTGACCGACACGAGTGCCTCTGTTTCTGTGTCATCGTGCAGTGCACAGAGAGCAAACCCCACCAGTCTCGGAGTTCTCTCTAGCCAGGCCCCGCTGACGTCTTGGCTGCCACCTGTGGCCTGGAGTGGGCCTGGGGCTGTCCTCCTGGACAGCACTAGACCTAGCCCAGGAAGAGCAGGTGGACAGAACCGAGCGCGCAGCTGGCAGCCCGGAGCCGCTGGAAGAGCCCTGCACAGGCGCTTTGCCTCTGCTGCCCTGCGTGTCTGCTGGTGGTGAGGGGGAGGCACTGCGGCTCCGGCACCACAGGCAATGGCGCTACTTTCTGAGGTGGAGAGGACTCGGCCTGTGGCCGGGAGGAACAGGTGGAAGATTATGGAGCCTTTCACAGCTAAAAAGTGATTGACTTTTGGATCAACTATCTTTACATTTGGTTTATTTAAAATTACTAGTACATTAAATTGACGACTAGAATTTGAACAGCTTGGTAATTGAATAACAGTTGAGGTGTTGGGGCAGGCACTGGGCCTTGTGGGAAGATCCCAGGTGGGGCGCCCACGTGTGAGTGCTGGCTCAGCACCCAGCAGCTCCCTGCTAATGTGGACTGGGTGCCGGCAGGTGAAGCTCCAGGGACTGAGCCTCCGCCTCCCACAGGGGCACTTGGTCTGAGTCTGGGACCCTGGCTTTGCCTGGCCTCGCCCAGGCTGCTGTAGGTGTTGAGGGAGTAAACCATAGGATGGCAGCTTTGTGTTCTCTCTCTCTCTCTCTCTCTCTCTCCATCTCTTAAAACATTGAAGTGGGTTTTTTTTTTTTTTTAAGATTTATTTATTTGAAAGTCAGAGTTACACAGAAAGAGAAGGAGAGGCAGAGAGAGAGAGGTAGAGAGAGGCAGAGAGGTAGAGAGAGGTCTTCCATCTGCTGGTTCACTCCCCAGGTGACCACAACAACCAGAACTGCGCTGATCTGAAGCCAGGAGCTTCTTCTGGGTCTCCCACGTGGGTGCAGGGGTCTAAGGACTTGGGACATCTTCCACTGCTTTCCCAGGCCACAGCAGAGAGCTGGATCAGAAGTGGATCAGCCGGGACTCGAACCAGTGCTCATATGGGATGCTGCCACTGCAGGAGGGTGGCGGCTTTACCCACTACACCACAGCACTGACCCCTGAAATGTTAAGTTTTTAAGAGTCTTGTATTAAATGTTTTTTGAGTGGCCAGCGCTGTGGCGCAGCGGGTTAGAGCCCCAGCCTGCAGCTCTGGCATCCCACATGGGTGCCAGTTCTAGTCCCAGCTGCTCCTCTTCCCATCCAGCTCTCTGCTGTGGCCTGGGAAAGCAGTAAAAGATGGCCCAAGTCCTTGGGCCCCTGCACCCACATGGGAGACCTGGAAGAGGCTCCTGGCCCCTGGCTTTGGATCGGCGCAGCTCTGGCCGTTGTGGCCATCTGGGGAGTGAACTGGCAGATGGAAGACCTCTCTCTCAGTCTCCACCTCTCTCCGTAACTCTGTCTTTCAAATAAATAAAAATAAATCTTGTTTTTTGAGAAGATGACCGCACTTCAGTAAATATTTACTTTTAGACTTTTATTTGAAAGGCAGAGACAAATGCCAGGTAAGACTCACCTTTGCTGTCCTGCATGCCGGCAGACAAGAGGGACTTGGTAGAGGGGCAGAGGTGCGGGGTGTGGGAGAGAGTCCCCAGCTGCATTTCTGGCCCAGACTCCATGAAAGGGTTTATACAACACAGTTGTAAAAATGAGTAAAGTTTATCCATTTCCAATTATAGATGTGACCAACCAATGTTTATTGTAGAAAGTTGAGACAGGATAGAAGAAAAAACTGTTGACTTGGCTGAAGTGTTCAAGTGTTGGGCCATCACTACAGTGCAGTGGCTAAGCTGCTGCCAGCATCCCATGTTGGAACCCTGGTTTGAGCCCTGGCTGCTTCGCTTCTGATCCAGCTCCCTGCTAAAGTCCTGGGAAAGCAGCAGACGGCTCAAGTGCTTGGGCCACTGTCATCCACGTGGGAGACACAGAGATGGAGTTCCTGGCTCCTGACTTCAGCGTGGCCAGTCCTGGCTGTTGTTGCCATCGGGGGAATGAACTAGTACATAGAGGATCTCTTTTTCTCTTTGTAACTACCTTTCAAATAAGTAAATATAAAATTTTTAAAAAGGTTTATTTTATTAATTTGAAAGGCAGAGATACAGAGAAAGAAAGAGATCTTCCATACTCTGGTTCACTCCCCAGATTGCCACACTGGACAGGACTAGGCTACACCAAAGCCAGAGTAGGAATTCTGCCAGGTCTCCCACGTGGATACAGGGGCTCAAGCATCTGGGGCATCTTCTGCTGCTTTCCCAGGTACATTAGCAGGGAGCTGGGTTGGAAGTGGAGCAGCTAATACTGAACTGGTACCCATGTGGGAATGCTGGCATCACCGGTGGCGGCTTTACCCACTGCACCACAACACCTACCCCTTAATTTTTTTTTTTTTAAGTATAAAAATTGAAACTGTTTGGGGCCTGTGCTGTGGTGTAGTAGGTAAAGCCACCCCCTACAGTGCCGGTAATCCCATATGGGCGCTGGTCTGGGTCCCAGCTGCTCCACTTTTGCTCCAGCTCTATGCTAAGGCCTGGGAAAGCAGAAGATGCTATGGCTTGGACTTTTGCACTTGGCCCCTGCACCCATGTGGGAGACTCTGAGGAGGCCCTTGGCTCCTGGCTTGGGATCAGCCCAGCTCCAGCCATTGAGGCTATTTGGGGAAGACCTCCCTCTCTCCCTCCCTTCCTCCCTCTCTCTCTGCAACTCTGTCTTTCAAATAAATAAATAAATCTTTTTTTTTTTTAAAAAGCATACATGGCTTCTTTTCCTTCTTCTTCTTCTTCTTTTTTTTTTACATTTATGTATTTGTTTATTTGAGAGGCAGAGTTGCAGAGTGAAGGAGAGAGATCTCCCATCTGCTCCTCAGAGTCTCCCATGGGTGCAGGGGCCCAAGCACTTGGCCATCCTCTGCTGCTTTCCCAAGTGCATCAGCAGGGAGCTGGGTTGGAAGTGGAGCAGCCGGGACTGAAACCAGCTTCTTCATGGGATGTGGGCATTGCAGGCGCCGGCTGAAGCTGCTGTGCTACAGTGCTGGACCCTGATGGTTTCTAAATATCCTTTTCAGCATTTAGCTTATTAAGATTTTTGTTTTAGATGTCAGCATTGTGGCGTAGCAGGTTAAGCCTCTGCCTGTGACACTGGCATCCCATATGGACACCAGTTGAGACCCTGCTGCTCCACTTCTTTTTTTTTTTTTTTTTTTAAGATTTATTTATTTACTTGAAAGAGTTACACAGGGAGAGGAGAGGCGGGGCGGGGGGGGTCTTCCATGCGCTGGTTCACTCCCCAGTTGACTGCAACGGCTGGAGCTGAGCTGATCCAAAGGCAGAAGCCAGGAGCTTCTTCCGGGTCTCCCACGCAGGTGCAGGGGCCCAAGGACTTGGGCTATCTTCTACTGCTTTCCCAGGCCATAGCGGAGGGCTGGATCAGAAGTGGAACAGCTGGGACTTGAACCAGTGCCCATATGGGATGCTGGCACTGCAGGTGGCAGCTTTACCTGCTACGCCACAGTGCCAGTCCCTGCTCCACTTCTGATCTAGCTCCCTGCTAATGTACCTGGGAAAACAGCAGAGGATGGTCCAAGTGCTTGGTCCCCTGCACCCATGTGGGAGACTCTGAGGAGGCTCCTGGTTCTTGGCTTTGGCCTAGCCTAGCCTGGCCCTGGCCCTGGCCATTGAGGCCATTTGGGAAGTGAACCAGTAGATTAAACAAATAAATAAATCTTAAAAGTTATTTATTTGAAAAGCATGGAGGGTCCAGCGCTGTGGCGTAGCGGGTAAAGCGGCTGCCTGTAGTGCCGGCATGCCATATGGGCACCGGTTTGAATCTCGGCTGCTGTACTTCCGATCCAGCTCTCTGCTCTGGCCTGGGAAAGCAGTAGAAGATGGCCCAAGTCCTGGGGCCCCTGCACCCACGTGGAAGACCCGGAAGAAGCTCCTGGCTCCTGGCTTCGGGTCGGCTCAGCTCCAGCCATTGCAGCCATCTGTGGAGTGAACCAGCGGATGGAAGACCTCTCTCCCTGTCCCCCCTCCCCCGCCCCCCCCCCCCCCGTTTCTCCTTCTGTGTGTAACTCTGACTTTCAAATAAATAAATAAATCTTAAAAAAAATCACAGAAACAGATTAAAAAAACTTGTCCATTTGCTGACTCACTTCCCAGCTGGCTTCAATGGCTGGGCTGGTCCAGGCTGAAGCCAGGAGCCCAGAGTCTCAAATGTGGATGGAACCTAAGCACTCGGGCCATCGTCTGCTGCGTTCCCAGGAGCATTAGCAGGGAGCTGGATTGGAACAGCCAGAACTGGAGCTGAGGCTTTGCTGTGGGATGCTAGCGTCATAGGCAGTGGCCCCTAACATTCATTTATGAATAATTTAAAACTTAGAAAAAGTATCAGAATTAATACAGAGATCTTATATATCCTGTATTCAGTTTTCAGTGTTCTGCCATCTTTGCTCTCTCGTCCTTTGAAAAGGACTAGAAAAAAAACCCGTCATTAGGGTTGGTTGTTTTTTGTTTTGTTTTGTTTTTTTGACAGGTAGAGTTAGGACAGAGAGAAAGGTCTTCCTTCCCAACAGAAGGCTCACTCCCCAAATGGCTGCTACGGCCGTCGCTGCGCTGATCCAAAGCTGGGAGCCAGGTGCTTCTTCCTGGTCTCCCATGCGGGTGCAGGGCCCAAGCACTTGGGCCATCCTCCACTGCCTTCCCGGGCCACAGCAGAGAGCTGGACTGGAAGAGGAGCAACCGAGACTAGAACCCAGCGCCCATATGGTATGCCGGTGCCGCAGGCGGAGGATTAACCCAGTGAGCCACTGCGCCGACCCCTGTCATTAGGCTTCCTGCACCAGTGGAGGGTGGGTAGCACAGGTTAGGCACGTTGCTCCCTTACTAGTACTGAGTGTAGTTCCTACATTGAGAATATTCTACAGGGCGGCAGGAAGACTGAGGGAGAGCAGTGTCGACGTGTGGGCAGTGCTCTCCGTCGTCCAGTGTCTCCTCCCAGTCTCCCTGTCTGTGTTAAGTTTTGAAAGGCCCACGCCCCTGAGTTTGTGTGAGGTTTCTTTGTGCTCTGTGGGTAGCAGTGTCCCCCAACTGGGCTGCAGGTGCGTGTGGCCCTCCTCTTGGTGGGGAGCTGCCCCCCCACACTGTGTGATTCCTCTTTGCTGTGGCAGCTGCTCGGCTCTGGAGGTCAAGTGTGGCTTCTGTGGCTGCTGCCTGACGGTCTTGTCAGAGTACCCTGACTTGATGGCCCCTGGCTGAGGCCAAGTGCAAGAGCTGGCTCTGGTGGGCTTTTCTCTGAATCACTCAGGGTTACTGCGCTGGCAGGGATTGGCCTTCAAGATTTGATAGTTGATTTTTTTTCCCTTCCCTTTTTGTAGTTATTTGTGGCAAATAAAAGATAAGGAGGCATGTGTACATCTCGATATGCTTCTTTTATAAAAAAATTGTTGTTTTTTGAAAGGCAGAGAGAGGCAGAAGGAGATTTTCTTTTTAAAAATTAATTTATTTGAAAGGCAGAGATATACAGAGAAGGAGAGGCAGAGAGAGAGAAATCTTCCATCCACTGGTTCACTCCCCAAATGGCCTCAATGGCTGGAGAAGAGCTGATCTGAAGCGGGGAGCTTCTTCCAGGTCTCCCACGTGGGTGCAGGGGCCCAAGGACTTGGGCCATCTTCTACTGCTTTCCCAGGCCGTAGCAGAGAGCTGGATAGGAAGTGGAGCAGCTGGGACTCAATCCAGTGCCCATATGGGGTGTTGGCATTGCAGGAGGTGGCTTAACCCGCTAAGCCACAGCGCCGGCCCCATTTTTTAAAATATTTTTTTGGCAAATTAAAAAAAAATATTTACTTATTTGAGAGGTAGAGTTATAGACAGTGAGAGAGAGAGAGAAAGAGTGAACCTCCACTAGTTCACTCCCCAGATGGCCCCAACGGCCAGAACTGGGCTGATCCAGAGCCAGGAGCCTCTTCTAGTCTGTGACACAGGTGCAGGGGCCCAAGAACCTGGGCCATCGTCTGTTTTCCCAGGCCACAGCAGAGCTGGATTGGAAGAGAGGCAGCCAGGACTAGAACCAGTGCCCATATGGGTTGCCAGAGCCACAGATGGAGGAATAACCTACTGTGCCGTGGCACCGGCCCCAAGATCTTCTATCTATGGTTCATTTCACAATGCCCACAACAGCCAGAGCTGGGCCAGGCTGGAGCTAGGAGCCCAGAACTGCATCTGGATCTCTCAGGGGACTGGCATGGACCCCAGCATCTGAGCTGTAACTGCTGCTAGGATCTGTGTTAGCAGGAAGCTGCAGTCTCTCTGGAGCTGGACCCTGAGCCAGTGTGGTGTGCGGGTATCCTCAGCAGGCTCGGAACTGCCGTGCCACGGGCCGACCTCTACGGGTGCTGCTTGTGTTAGAGGAGACCAAAAGGGCAGGCAGCCGGGCCCCAGCGTCCCAGTTCGTACTGAGCGTTGCGCTGTGTGGTGAGCTGCAGACCGCTGTCAGCTCACACAGGGCACCGAAGCCTCGGCGCGCTGACCCTCTGCGCAGCTGCGTGCTTTCTGTTGGACACGTGACTATGGGAAAAGGAGGTGCATTATTAGACAGTAAACTCTCTTTTTTAAGATTATTTTATTTAAAATAGTGATGAAGAGCAGAGATCTTCATCTGCTCGTTCACTTTCCAAATGGCTGCAATGGCTGAAATTGATCCAGGTGGAAACCAGGAACCTGAAACTTCCTTAGGGTCTCCCACATGGGTGGCAGGGGTCTGAGGCACTTGGGACATATTTTGCTTTTGCTAGCCGCATTAGCAGGGAGCTGGATCAGAAGTGGAGCAGCTGGGATTCAAACCTGTGCTCCTGTGGGATGCTGGCCTAACAGTCAGCAACTTAATCCACTGTACCTCAGTGCCGGCTCTCACAAACTGGTTTTGAAAGTGAATTTACTGGGGTTGGCTCTGTGGCATAGTAGGGTAAGTCTCTGTCTTCGACACAGGCATCCTGTGTAGGCGCTGGCTTGTGTCTTCGCTGCTCCTCTTCTGATCCAGCTCCCTGCTAATGTGCCCAGGACAGCAGTAGAGATGGCCCAAGTGTTTGGGTCTCTGCCATGCACGTGGGAGGCCTGGATGGAGCTCCTGGCTCCTGGCTTTGTCCTGTCCCAGCCCTGGCTGTTGTGGCCATTTGGGGAGTGAACTAGTGAATGGAAGATCTCTGTGTCTTGCTGTTAACCTTTCTTTCTTTTTGTCTTTCTCTTTTTCTTTCTTTCTTTTTTTCTTTTTTTAACAGGCAGAGTTAGAGAGAGACAAAGAGAAAGGTCTTCCTTCTGTTGGTTCACCCCCCAAATGACTGCTACGGTTGGTGTGCTGCGCCGATCCGAAGCCAGGAGCCAGGTGCTTCTCCGGGTCTCCCATGGGGTGCAGGGCCCAAGCACTTGGGCCATCCTCCACTGCACTCCCTGGGTCACAGCAGAGAGCTGGACAGGAAGAGGAGCAACCGGGATGGAATCCGGTACCCCAACCAGGACTAGAACCCGGGGTGTGGGCACCGCAGGCAGAGGATTAGCCTGTTGAGCCATGGCGCCGGCCTTTCTTTCTGTCTGTCTTTCTTGGATGCCGGCGCCACAGGAGGAGGATTAACCTACTGTGCCTAACTTTCAAATAAAAAAATCTTAAGGCTGGCGCTGTGGCTCAGTGGGTTAAAGCCCCAGTCTGCTGTGCTGGTACCCCATATGGGCTGCTCCACTTCGATCCAGCTCTCTGCTATGGCCTGGGAAAGCAGTAGAAGATAGCCCAAGTACTTGGGTGACCCTTGCACCCACATGGGAGACCTGGAAGAAATTCCTGGCTCCTGGCTTCGAATTGATGCAGCTCTGGCCATTGCAGCCATTTGGGGAGTGAATCAGCGGATGGAAGACCCCCCACCGCCTTTCAAATAAGTAAATCTTAAAAAAAATTTTATAAAGGAAGTGGAAGAGGCAGGCTTAAGCCAGTTAGTCTGATATGGGATGTGCCAAACACCAACCCCCCAGGTTTATTTTTTTAAGATGTATATCTAGTGTCTGTTTCTTTCTTTTTTTTTGACAGGCAGAGTGGACAGTGAGAGAGAGAGACAGAGAGAAAGGTCTTCCTTTTGCCGTTGGTTCACCCTCCAATGGCCGCCGCGGTAGCACGCTGCGGCCGGCGCACCGCGCTGTTCCGATGGCAGGAGCCAGGTGCTTCTCCTGGTCTCCCATGGGATGCAGGACCCAAGGACTTGGGCCATCCTCCACTGCACTCCCTAGCCACAGCAGAGAGCTGGCCTGGAAGAGGGGCAACCGGGACAGGATCGGTGCCCCAACCGGGACTAGAACCCGGTGTGCCGGCGCCGCAAGGCGGAGGATTAGCCTGTTGAGCCACGGCGCCGGCCTAGTGTCTGTTTCTTTGAGCTAAATGGGATTCCTTTAAGAAATGCAATGTAGGGGGAGGGTGCGGTGCTGTGGTGTAGTGGGTAAAGCTGCTGCCTGCAGTGCTGGCATCACATATGGGCGCCAGTTCCCGTCCTGGCTGCTCTTCTTCCGATCCAGCTCTCTGCTGTGGCCTGGGAAATAAGTAGAAGATGGCTCAGGTCCTTGGGCCCCTGCCCCCACGTGGGAGACCTGGGAGAGGCTCCTGGCTCTGGGTCGGCGCAGTTCTGGCTCTTGTGGCCATCTGGGGAGTGAACCAGTGGATGGAAGGCCTGCCCCCCCCCCCCCCCAATTTATTTATTTATTTGAAAGTCAGAGTTACACACAGAGAGAAGGAGAGGCAGAGAGAGAGGTCTTCCATCCGCTGGTTCACTCCCCAGTTGGTCACAACGGCTGGAGCTGCACTGATCCGAAGGCAGGAGCCAGGAGCTTCTTCCAGGTCTCCCATGTGGGTGCAGGGGCCCAAGGACTTGGGCCATCTTCTGCTACTTTCCTAGGCCACAGCAGAGAGCTGCATTGAAAGTGGAGCAGGGCCGGCGCCGTGGCTTAACAGGCTAATCCTCCACCTTGCGGCGCCGGCACACCGGGTTCTAGTCCCGGTTGGGGCGCTGGATTCTATCCCGGTTGCCCCTCTTCCAGGCCAGCTCTCTGCTATGGCCCGGGAAGGCAGTGGAGGATGGCCCAAGTGCTTGGGCCCTGCACCATCAAGGGAGACCAGGAGAAGCACCTGGCTCCTGGCTTCGGATCAGTGCGGTGCACTGGCCGCAGCGGCCATTGGAGGGTGAACCAACGGCAAAAAGGAACTTTCTCTCTGTCTGTCTCTCTCACTATCCACTCTGCCTGTTAAAAAAAAAAAAAAAAAAAGAAAGTGGAGCAGCCGGGACTTGAACCAGTGCCTATATGGGATGTTGGCACTGCAGGCGGCAGCCTTACTCACTACACCACAGCACCGGCCCCATGATCTCTCTCTGCCTCTGCCTCTTTGTATATCTGCCTTTCGAACAAATAAGTAAATATTTAAAATAAAAAAATAAAAATAGGCAACAGGGGCCAGCCCTGTGCTGTAGCTGCTCCTCTTCTGATCCAGCTCCTGCTGTGGCCTGGGAAAGCAGCAGAAGATGGCCCAGGTCCTTGGGCCCCTGCACCCACGTGTGAGACCTGGAATAAGCTCCTGTCTCGGCCTGGCCCAGCCCTGGCCATTGCAGCCATGTGGGGAGTGAACCAGCAGATGGGAAACCGACTTCCTTCCCTCCCGCTCTCTCTGGCTCTGCCTCTGCCCCTCCTTCTCTGTAGCTCTTTGAAATAAATAAATAAATCTTTAAAAAACAAAAAGAAATGCAACAAATTAACCAGGACGTTTGCTGAAAGAGCCCTTTTGTGGAGATTTCACTGAGTGGCATCTTAGGAGACAGTATCTTCTGTCAGGATCGGTGGGCTTTTTTTTTTTTAATACTAAGTTTACAGGATGTGAACCAGTAAATATTCAGACTGAAAAGAGACAGAAGCTGTGCTTTGCCTGGTTTGCCTCTTAGCTCTCAGTGGGTACTGGTCAGGCTGGTCTCAGGCTAGAGGTGGTCCTTTGATTCAGGGTGGGTTTGCCTGGAATCTTGGGGTGACTTTGCTGTGGAGGGGAAGGGATTTCAGTGTGGTCCTCACACACTCTGGGGGCCTCTGTGTGAAGAGGCCCCCACTCCTCCTGCAGCGCCCAGGGGGTTGCTGTGAATTTGGGTGGTGCAGTCGGAGAAGCCCGCCTGTGAGATGTGAGATGAGTGGAGCCGTGCGGGGTGGAGGGGCTCCCGGCGGTGGGCTGTGAGAAGCCCGCCTGTGAGATGTGAGATGAGTGGAGCCGTGCGGGGTGGAGGGCTCCCGGCGGTGGGCTGTGAGAAGCCCGCCTGTGAGATGTGAGATGAGTGGAGCCGTGCGGGGTGGAGGGCTCCCGGCGGTGGGCTGTGAGAAGCCCGCCTGTGAGATGTGAGTGGAGCCGTGCGGGGTGGAGGGCTCCCGGCGGTGGGCTGTGAGAAGCCCGCCTGTGAGATGTGAGTGGAGCCGTGCGGGGTGGAGGGCTCCCGGTGGTGGGCTGTGAGAAGACCGCAGAGGCCCTGCTGTGGAGCTGGCCCGTCAGGCTGGCTCCTGGCTTCAGCATGGCCCAGTGCTGGCCGATGAAACCATCTGGGGAATGACCCAGCGGATGGAACTCTTTCAAATGAATAACTAAATAAATGTTTTTAAAAAAATGAAAGAGAAAAAAGCAAACCAATCACAAACACGTGTGCCCTGGGGGGCCAGCCCCTCAACCTCGAAGCACTGCCTGCGCCCACCTCTGCTGAACTGCCTCGGGCTCCCCTCCCCTCCCCTCCGCTGGCTCTCGCTCAGTCAGCTGCAATGTCGGGCTGGGCCAGGCTGGAGCCAGGAGCTTCTTCCTGGTCTCCCCTGTGGGTGCAGGGGCCCAAGCACCTGAGCTGTATTCCACTGTTCTCTCACATGTGTTAACAGGGAGCTGCATCAGAAGTGGAGCACCCATATGGGACGCTGGCATCAGCCGGTGGCTTAACCTGCTGCACCACAGGGTAGCCCCTGGTGATGTCTTTTGAATCCAATTCTCAGCTGTTTAACTGTTTGAAAATGCTCAGTAAGCAAATCTGACATGATATCACAATAATATTTTGAAGTGTCCTTTTTTAAAAAAAATCTTTAATTTTTCGAGCTGTTTTGGGTTCTTGGAAAAGTTGAGTGGCCGATGCAGGAACTTCCTTGGAGGTCAGAGAGCCCTGTCCTGGGGAGGCGGCAGGTGAGGGGCTGTGGGCCCAGGACTGCCCAGGCACTGCCGCTTTAGGCGACCGCTCTGTGTCTGAGTAGTCCTGGCTGAGGTCACTCTGAGAGCCTCCAGGAGGAAGGCCATGTGAGGGAAGGAGGGGTCTTGGTTTTTAGTTCCTTTTGAATTCTTGGACTCTTAAATTTTATTCCATGTGCATTAATTACCTATTACAGGCAACAGTAAAAATACTGGCAGGCTATTCTGGATGGTAGTTTAATTGGTTTATCCTTTTGAAAATGTGAGCCGTCTGATTTGTTCCTTCGAATGTTTCTGTAAAGGGGCTGGTGTCGAGGTGCAGTGGGTGAGCTGCTGCCGGTGATGGGCAAGATTCCAAATAAATTTTGGTTAAATAAGCTTGCAATTAGCAGTTACATAGGCAGGGACACGTCATGGGTTGAGCTGTGCAGACAGTGTCAGTACTGAAGGGCTCTGGAAGGGGAGCAGAGTGAACCTGAGGGTCCCTTCTGGGGCAGAGAGAGCACAGCGAGGGTCTCGTCCTGAGCAGAGAGAACAGAGTGAGGGTCTCCCCCCCCCCCCAGCAGAGAGCGCACAGCGAGGGTCTCCTCCCGGAGCAGAGAGAGCGCACAGCGAGGGTCCCTCCTGGAGCAGAGAGAACAGAGCGAGGGTCTCCCCCCCCCCCCCCCCCCGAGCAGAGCACACAGTGAGGGTCTCCTCCCGGAGCAGAGCTCACAGCGAGGGTCTCCCCCCGAGCAGAGCACACAGCGAGGGTCTCCTTGCCCATGAGGACTCTGGCCACCGATGACTTCATCCACACTGCTTGATGGGTGGGCAACGTTCCTGACACCCTGGCCCGGCCCTCAGGAGGGCTCGCTCACTGCCACACCAGCGAAGACCCTAGGACACACAGTTCATATTCCTTGCCAGGAGTCCACCCTGGGGACCAGGCACAGCTGGGCCAGCACAACCCTAGTCCCTCCAGCGGCGCCCACGCAGGGGGCTGCAGCACTTGCAGAAGGTGGTCATGGGCTCGTCTGCAGAGCGCAAATGAAGCTGCACGAAGTGAACACTTGGGACACGGCCGTGCGGGGAGTCGGCACTCTCCAGGCAGCTGCTCCCCCGAGCACGTCGTCTACGTTCAGCTTCGGATACTTCCGGTTTGTGACCTCGCAGGGGATCCTGTGCTCCTAGGGGCAGGTGCTGCAGGCACAGCGTTGGCAGCACTGCCCCTCCTCCACCATCAGCCTGTTCCCGCAGCCAGGGCAAAACAGCATCGCGCCCTTGGCCTGCGCACCCCTGCCACCGGGTTCCCCTGTAGCTCTTGACTTAGTGGTTTTTCACCTGGACTTCTAGGATATCGGTTTTTTTTGTGTTTTGTTTTTTAATTAGTATTTATTTATTTATTTGAGACAGAGTAAGAGCTCCCATCTGCTGGTTCATTCCCCCAAGGGCCTGCAACAACTGGGAATGTGTTGGAGCCAAAGTCAGGATCCAGGAACTTAGTCTGTATTTCCTGTGTATAAGGCAGAGACCCAAGTACTTGAGCCGTTACCTGCTTCCTCCTTGGTCTACATTAGTAGGAAGCTGGAGTTAGGAGCCAGAACTAGGCATCAAATATAGATAGGTGGCTGGCACCATGGCTCACTAGGCTAATCCTCCGCCTGCGGCGCCAGCACCCCAGGTTCTAGTCCCAGTTGGGCCACCAGATTCTGTCCCTGTTGCTCCTCTTCCAGTCCAGCTCTCTGCTGTGGCCCAGGAGTGCAGTGGAGGATGGCCCAAGTTCTTGGGCCCTGCACCCGCATGGGAGACCAGGAGGAAGCACCTGGCTCCTGGCTTCGGATCGGTGCAGTGTGCCAGCCGTAGTGGCCATTTGGGGGGTGAACCAATGGAAAAGGAAGACCTTTCTCTCTGTCTCTCTCACTGTTTAACTCTGCCTGTCAAAAAAAAATTATATCTATATCTATATAAATATATAAATATAGATATAGATAGATAGGTACTCTGATGTGGGACGTAGGGTATGTGTGTGTTTTTCATGTTTGTTTGTTTATTTTTAAAGATTTATTTATTTATTTGAAAGGCAGCATTACAGAGAGAGAGAGATCTTTCATCCACTAGTTTACTCCCCAGATGGCCGCTACTGCTAGAGCTACTCTGAATCCAGAGCCAGGAGATTCTTCCTGGTCTCCCATGCTGGTGCAGGGGCCCAAAGGCTGGGCTGTCTTCTGCTTTCCTGGACCACAGCAGAGAGCTGGATGGAAGAGGAGCAGGGGCTGGCGCTGTGGCACAGTAGGCAAAGCCTCTGCCTGCGGTGCTTTTATCCCATATGGGCGCCAGTTCTGGTCCTGGCTGCTCCTCTTCTGATCCAGCTCTCTGCTATGGCCTGGGAAACCAGCAGAAGATGTCCAAGTGCTTGGCTCCTGCAACCACGTGGCAGACCTGGAGGAAGCTCCTGGCCCCGGGCTTCGGATCAGTGCAGCTCAGGCCGTTGCAGCCATTTGGGGAGTGAACCAGCAGATGGAAGACCATTCTCTCTGTCTCTCCCTCTAACTCTCTGTAACTCTTAACTCTCAAATAAATGAATAAATAAAGAGGAGCACCTGGGACATCCCATACGGGATGCCAGCTTGGCAGGTAGTGGTTTTACCCGCTGTGCCACAGCTCCAGCCCTTTAACATTTATTTATTTTCATCTACTTGAAAGGCTAAGCAACAGAGAGAGAGAGAGAGAGAGAGAGAGAGAGAGAGAGCTTCCATCCACTGGTTTGCTCACCTGAAACAGCCAGGGATGGGCCAGGCGAAAGCCAGGAGTCTGGAATTCCATCCAGGTCTCCCACGTGAATGACAGGAACTGGACTGGAAGCAGAGCAGCCGGGGCTCAAACAGGTGCTCTGGACGCGGCAGCCTAACCTGCGGCACCCTAGCTCCTGCCCAGGAACACTGTGCTGTGAGATCACCGCTCTGAGTGCTCTCAGCCCCTCTCTGGTGACGGCTATTTTGTGTGTAATTTCGCACAGAGAAGTGTGTAGACCCTAAGGGAAGCCCCATGAGACTCCATTCCCCTGAGCTGCGCCACAGAGGGGTGTCACATCATCACGTTCCCCCTCCCCTGCTCTTCAACTACTGTCTGGGGACTGGGCTTTGTAGGGTCCTGAGTTCACGCTCACTCCGCCGTGTGGACAGAGGAAGAGGCTATACCTGGGTCTGTTGGGGGTGCTGCTGCTGCGAGCACTTGTCTGGGGTGCGTCCCGGCCTCTCCCCACATACCAGCTGTGCTGCAGGCACTGGGCACGGGCAGAGCTCCCGGCGTGCCACAGCTCGTCAGCATCTGCCTTCTTTTTTTTTTTAGCAAGTGCTGGGGTTTTGACTTATTTGAGAGGGCGAGGAGAGAGAGTAAACTCCCGTCTGCTATTTCACTCCCCAAAGCCCTCAGCGACTGGGGCTGGGCCGAGGCCAAAGCTGGGCACTGGAGCCACGTGTGTGAACCCAACTGCGTGAAGCATCCCCGCTGGCTCCCAGGGCCTGCAGCAGTGGGAAGCGGCAGTCAGGAGCTGGCGCCGGGAACTTCCCTCCACCCAGGGACTCTGTTTTTGTTCAGAACCAAATGGCAGGAGCAGCTCTGTAGCCCAATGGCTGTGACACGCACGTCCCACATCTGAGTCCCTGCTCTGGCTCCAGCTTCCTGTGGATACACATCCTGAGAGGCCCTGACGATGGCTCACATGGTTGGGTTGCAGCCACGCGTGTGGGAGACCTCGGTTGAGGTCCCGGCTCCCTGCTCTCCTGGCTCTTGGGGATTTGGGGCAGGGAAAGAGCAGATGGAACTCCGTCTTGCTGTCTCCCTGCCTCTCAAATAAACAAAGACTTTTTTTTTTCTTTTTCTTTTCCTTTTTCTTTTTCTTCTCCTCTTCTCTTCTCCTCTCCTCTCCTCTGCCCTTCCGTGTGTTGTGTGCGTCATGCTGGAGAGAACGTCTGGGTCTGTGGGAAGCCATGGCTGTCATCCTGGGGGCTGCAGTCCAGGTGGGCAGCAAGGCAGAGGAAGCTCCGCTGGTCCGCCTTTCAGAGCGGCGTTCCCTGGCCCTGTCTCTGCAGTGGCTTGGCTGACAGTGGGAGTCTCTGGTCAGAGTCACTCCACAGAAGCACAGGGTGCAGTGTGCAGGGAGGCGTCTGACTCCAGGCTCACAGACCCAGAGGCGAGATCTTGGCCTCCTTCCCCGGGACGTGTGACAAGAAGCACGACAGTTTCTACATTGGAGTGGAAGTTATCTGGAAAGGGTCATTCATCCTGGCACTGGGAGGCACTGGGAGGCATGGGGAGGTGTTGGGTGGTTATACGCAGCACATTGGTTAGTTGGTTGGACTTGCTTTGTTGTAAAGAGATGCCACTAAACTTAGTTTTCCTTTATTGAACTTGGAAGTGACTGTGTTTCCCTCTCCAAGTGCCCACAGCAACCAGGGCAGAGCTGGGCTGGAGCTGCCAGCCGGGACTCCAGCCTCGCCTCCCAGGGTCTGCATAGTGGAAAGCTGGAAGTGGGAGCAGAGCCAGGACTCAACCCAGACCTCTGGTGTGGAGCGCAGGTGTTTCCAGGGGGGCTTTTTTTTTTTTTTTTTAAAGACTTATTTATTTGTTTGAAAGGCAGAGTTACAGAGGGCAGAGGCAAAGAGAGGGCCTTCATCTGCTGGTTCACTCCTCACATGGCTGCAGTGGCCAGAGCTGGGTGGATCTGAAGCCAGGAGCTTCTTCTGGGTCTCCCATGTGGGTACAGGGCCCAAGGACTTGGGCCATCTTCTACTGCTTTCCCAGGCCATAGCAGAGAGCTGGATCAGAAGTGGAACAGCTGGTACTTGAACCGGCACCCAAGTGGGATGCTGACACTGCAGGCAGCAGCTTCACCCGCTACGCCACAGTGCCAGCCGGTCAGGGGTGTCTTAACCGCTTCCCCAACACCCACCCCTGTACACCTGCATTTCTGTGACATTGTCCCATGCCCGGTGCATGGAACCCGATCATGACAGCAGGGCTGTCTCACACAGGCCTACCTGGTGCTGCCCCCTTGGGGCCGTGGACCCCAGCGTCTCCCAGACCCTGGACACCACTGTGTGCGCTCCGTTTGCCATTCTGAGAAGGCTGTGTAAGTGGAGCCCCACACTGGCAATCCTGGGGTCTGCCCTTTCCACTCAGATGAACCTCAGAGCCACACAAGGTGGGCGGGCATGTTACCCTGTAGGCCAAGGCTTGCTGAGGGGAGCCCCGGAGAGAACCTGGCCCAGGGTCTTGCTGGTTGGAGGCCTCTGGAAGGAGAGAGAGAGGCTGGAAGGGGAGTGTTGGAGCCACTTGGCTGTGTGTGGAGTTGAGGGCTCAGGGTCCCAGCCTGCATACTCTCACCTGGCAGAGGCATGGATGGGAGAACGGAAGCTGGAGTCTGGGCCTGGGTGTGAGAGTCCTTCAAGGGGTTGGGAAGAAGCCCCCGTGAGACAGGGACCAGAGGGAGTGTGGTGTCTCGGACACTGAGGAGGAGGTGGGCACGCTGTCCACTGGCTGCGGAGCCCAGTCTTCCCAGTGCTCCTGCTGGGACGCTCAAGGAGGGAACTGAGTGCGGCGTGAGCCCTGCTTCCTGTGATGGGGGGGGCACGTGCGGTGTGAGCCCTGCTTCCTGTGATGGGGGGGGGCACGTGCGGCGTGAGCCCCTGCTTCCTGGTGACGTGGGGGGGGGGGGGGACACGTGCGGCGTGAGCCCTGCTTCCTGTGATGGGGGGGGACACGTGCGGCGTGAGCTCCTGCTTTCTAGTGATGGGGGGGGGCACGTGCAGTGTGAGCCCCTGCTTCCTGGTGACGTGGGGGGAAACACATGCGGCGTGAGCTCCTGCTTCCTAGTGATGGGGGGGGGCACGTGCGGCGTGAGCCCTGCTTCCTGTGATGGGGGGGGACACGTGCGGTGTGAGCCCCTGCTTCCTGGTGACGTGGGGGGGGCACGTGTGGTGTGAGCCCCTGCTTACTCGTGACGTGGGGGGGGGGGACACGTGCAGTGTGAGCCCTCTTTCTGGTGACGTGGGGGGGGGACATGTGCACACACGAGACAGGTAAAGCCACAGGAACCAGCTTCCATGGTGATGGTGTTGATCGCTTATGGTGTAGTGCCCTGCTGTTAACGCTGGTCCCCAGCAGGTGAATTTCAGCCGAGCTGGCCAGTTGTGCCGTGGGGCAGCCGTCTCTACTGCTCAGGAAGTCAGCACCCATATCAGAGCACTTCTCCCTCTTGTTTTTTCTTTTAATGATTATTTTTATGTATTTGAAAAGTAGAGGTTTTTTGTTTTTTGTGGTTTTTTTTTGGGACAGGCAGAGTGGATAGTGAGAGAGAGAGACAGAGAGAAAGGTCTTCCTTTTTGCTGTTGGTTCACCCTCCAATGGTCACTGCGGCCGGCTCATCGCGCTGATCCGATGGCAGGAGCCAGGTGCTTCTCCTGGTCTCCCTTGATGGTGCAGGGCCCAAGGACTTGGGCCATCCTCCACTGCCTTCCCGGGCCATAGCAGAGAGCTGGCCTGGAAGAGGGGCAACCGGGATAGAATCCAGCGCCCTAACCGGGACTAGAACCTGGTGTGCCGGCGCCGCAAGGTGGAGGATTAGCCTAGTGAGCCGCGGCACCGGCCGAAAAGTAGAGCAAGCAGGCAAGTGAGCAAGAGATCCCACTGGTTCACTCTCCAAATGGCCACAGTAGCCAGGGCTGGGCCAGGACAAAGCCAGGAACCTAGAACTCTGTCAGGTCTGCTGGATGGTGGCAGGGACCCAGGTAGTTGGGCGTCCCCTGCTTCCCCAGGCCGTTAGCAGGGAGCTGGATCGGAAGTGGAGGAGCCGAGACTTAACCATCACTCACACCGGACGCCAGCCTCACTGCCTGGCCTCTGCTCCGGTTCCCTGCTAGTGCACGGGCGGCAGCAGCGATGTTAAGTGCCGGGGCCCTGGCACCCTGGACCTGCATGGAGCTTTTGGCCCAGCTCTGGTGGTGCCATTTGGGGGTGAACCAGCGGATGGAAAATCTCCGCCTCCGCCTCTGCCTCCGCCTCGCTGTAAATCTGTTCAAATAAATAAACAAATCTCAATTTTTTTTACTCTTTGAAGGTGTGTGGCTTGCATTTTCTTTTTGGAAACATTCTCGTGTCAGGTCACGGGTCAGCCCGAGCGTTGGTGACGAAGCTTCCCTGTAATTTAGTGTTTCTGCCCTGTTGGTTCAGTGAGAAAGGTGATGGACTTTTTAAAAGAAAAGGGCCTTCTGTTTCAGAATAGGAGACCGCCACACACTTGTCTGGCTTGGTGTCCCAGGACTGCGCATATGCTCACTTTGGGAGGCCTGACGCGTTCTGAGTGAGACGGTTTTTGTTGTAAATCCACTGCGAACGCACCTGTGCACTGCTGTGAGGAGAGTGATGCCGGATAGGCGATAGCAGGATCGTTTTTGAGTTTGTTTTCCATTTGCCTACTTGGCTGATCTGAATAGTGGTTTTGACTTAAAGTGGCAAGAAATCTCATTTGTGGCTTTGTCCCTTAAGTAAGTCGGTGTGGTGAGGTGAGCCTTGGCGTGGGGAGCGGGTGCGGGGAGAGGGTCCCCATGCTGTGGGGACACCCAGGGACTGTCCTCCGGTGCTGCTGACCGTCGGCTTTCTTTTCCAGGTGTACATTCAGGTTCCCGAGCACAAACATCAAGATCACGTTCACTGCCCTGTCCAGCGAGAAGAGAGAGAAGCAGGAGGCGCCCGAGTCCCCGGTGAAGCCCGTGCAGCCGCACATCTCGCCCCTGACCATCAACATTCCAGACACCATGGCCCACCTCATCAGCCCCCTGCCGTCCCCGACGGGGACCATCAGGTACAGCAGGGGCTGCGGTTGGGTGCGCACGTATCCTGCATGGCAGGACAGGTCCCTGTGCCCCACACCTTCCCTGGCGCTGGTGAGCAGAGCCGCGAGGTTCTGGGGCCCTGCTCTCCGTTTCCTGCTCAGGAAGTGCGTCCCACGTAGTCCTGTCTTCCTAGTCGCTGCTTTGGAGTGGAGCAGACCGGAAGGACAGAAGGCTTTGTAATGTTGGTCTGAGGGCTAAGACAGGTGTTCATGTGCATTTTGAGTGGTTTGAGTTTGCTGCTGTTTCCTGTAAAATCGGAACACAAGCACTTTGGTTTGACCGTGCTGAAGGGGCCCCCTTGTGTCCGTGATGATGTCCTGAGAGGGGCTGCAGGAGGCAGAGGGGGCAGCGTCCAGGCACACCCGTGCTGGCCGTTGCGGGCAGACTGGAACCTCACACTGTGCGCTTAGGTGCATGGAGGACTCGGGAGTGGCTTGTGGCGAGAACAGCCTGGGTGCACGCGTGCTCTGTGCTGCTCCTGGGCGGGAGGGCTGAGCGTGGTCTGAGGGAGCTGCGCCCTGCCTCGTTCCGTCAGTGCCGAGTGGAGATGAGGGTGCATCTGGGCATCCTGGCGTACACGATGCTGGGCTGGGGGCTAAGCAGGCATGTTTGTTTCTCTCCAGGGTCAGGCCCCTGCTCCCTGGGTCTTTCCACAGGGCAGGGCGGCGCTCCTCTTGGACTGCCCAGAGCTGTCCCTTACCTGTGCTGATGGGGGAGAGAGGACACTCAGACAGCTCTGGGTCACACCTGTAGTCTCTCATCGGTAGTAGACCTCCTAGGAGCTGAGGAGGCGTGAATAAATAAACCCATTGTGTGCAGGGATTGGAACCTAACATTGGGACGATGTTGGTGCTATCCAGAGAGGAACCAGCCAGCGCAATCGCTGTGAAATCCCAGGGACTTTATTTTATTTTATTTTTTGGTGGAAATAGAAAAGCGCTTCCTAAAACACATACGAGATTTCCAGGCACCAAATAGGAAAGCAGTCTGAAAGAAGCGCCGGGGAAGACTGACCTCAAGCTTCCGACCCCACACTCAGTGCCCGGCCGCAGTAATGCAAGCAGAGCGGGACAGTGACAGCACAGAAGGGAGCCCTCGCTCGGACGGCCGGGCACGAAGGGCAGGCTTCCCCACAGGTGCTGCTGGGATCCGGAGGCTGGACATTCACAGGCAAGAGCGAAGCCGGGAGGTTGGTGCTGTGGAGACCCGGAAGCTCCTGGCTCCTGGCGTTGCATCGGCGCAGCTCAGGCTGTTGCGGGCGTTGGGGAGCGAACCCTCGGATGGAAAATCAATCAAACAGTCTCTCTCCCTCCCTCCCTCCTTCTCTCTGCCTCTCTATAACTCTGCCTTTCAAATAAATACAATAAAATACAATTAAAAAAAAAAAAAGAGTGAAGCTGGACCCGCCCCTGAGCCCCATAGAAAAGTGAGCTCACGTAAAGACGACCGCTGAACTCTGGGAAGAATGCGGAGGGTGGAAGCTGTGCAGGAATTTGTATTTGACGCCCAAGCCTTGGCAGCAAAAGAATAAAAACTAAACTTTATGAAAACTAAAACGTTGGCCGGTGCTGTGGCTCACTAGGCTAATCCTCTGCCTATGGCGCTGGTACCCCGGGTTCTAGTCCTGGTCGGGGTGCCAGATTCTGTCCTGGTTGCTCCTCTGCGAGGCCAGCTCTCTGCTGTGGCCTGGGAAGGCAGTGGAGGATAGCCCAGGTCGTTGGGCCCTGCACTCGCATGGGAGACCAGGAGGAAGCACCTGGCTCCTGGCTTCAGATCGGCGCAGCGCCGGCCGTAGCGGCCATTAGGGGGGTGAACCAACGGAAGGAAGACCTTTCTCTCTCTCTCTCACTAACTCTGCCTGTCCAAAAAAAAAAAAAAAACTAAACTAAAACGTTTGTGCATCATAAGAATATAAACAGTAAAAACACAGTGCACAGAACAGGAGGAAGTATTTGCAAATCGTACTTCTGACAAAGAGGTTAATATCCAGATTATATGAAGAACTCTAACAACAACAGAAAATAACTTGATTAAAAAATGGGCGAAAGGACTGGGGCACTTGGCTCAGAGATGGGCTGTTGCTGGGGGCACCCACATCCCAGCCCCAGGCCAGCTTTCTGCTCATGCACTCTGGGGGCAGCGGTCAGTGGCTGCCAAGTCCTTGGGCCCCTGTCACCCACTTGGGAGACCAGGATGGAGTCCCCACGCCACCCCCTTCTTAGGCAGTTACAGAGAGGCAGAGAGAGAGAGGGAGGGAGGGAAAGGTGTCTTCCATCCGCTGGTTCATTCCCCACATGGCCACAGTGGCCAGAGCTTGGCCGATCCAAAGCCAGGATCCAGGACCTTCTTCCAGGTCTCCCACGTGGGTGCAGGGACCCCAGTGCTTGGGCTATCTTCTGCTTTCCCAGGCAGAGAGCTAGATGGGAAGTGGAGCAGCCAGGACTCGAACCAGCGCCCCTATGGGATGCTGGCACCGCAGGGGGCGGACTAACTTGCTACACCACAGTGCCAGCCCCTGGAGTTCCTGTTTTTTGGCTTCGTCCTGGCTCTTGTGGGCATTTGAGGAATGAAGCAATGGGTGGAAGATCTCTCTCTCTCTCTCTCTCTCTCTCTCTCTGATAAATGGAGAGAAAAAAGGGGGAGGAGATGACATTTTTTGAGAGAAAATATAGAAGCAGCACATGGGAAGATGTTCGGTACCACTCGTCAGTAGGAAGTGCAGTTCAACCCTTAAGACACCACCGCACCTGCCGCCAGGATTGCTCCTTTGGAAGAGCAGAGACTGACAGTTGTTGGTGAGGGTGTGGGGAGTGAGGGCTGTGTGCTGCTGGTGGGGCGGGGCACGTGCAGCTGCCAGGAACACAGGAAATACAGCATCACCCGTGTGGATGGTGGCACTGCTCAGAATAGCCCAGAGGCACCTGGGGGTGCGGGAATGGATAAGCAGGAGTCAGGTCTCCATGCGCTGGCATTATTCATTGTAGAGCACAAAGAACGCTCCCGTCCCGAACTGTGGGATCCCTGGGGCAGGACGCTGTGAACCAAGCAGGAGCTTACTGCCGGTGGATCCCCCAGACGGGCCAGATCCACAGAATCAGGAAGTAGTGCGGTTGGCAGGCCGGGGACAGAGTTGTGGAGAGGGACGAGAGGGTCGCTGCTGACAGCTGTGCAGCTGAGTGCTGGTTTGAGTCCCGGCTTCACTTCTGACCCAGCTCCCTGCTGATGAGCCTGGCAAGGCGATAGGTGACGGCCCAAGTGCTTGGTTCCCTGCCACCACCTAGGAGACCTGGATGGAGTTCTGGGGTCTCCATCTGGCTTCAACCTGGCCCAGCCCTGGCTGTTATGGGCCTTTGGGGAGTGAACCAGCGGAGGGAAAGTCTCTCCTTCCAGTGCCTGCCTCTCTGTCACTCCAAGACAGCGTGAACCTGCTCAGTGCTGGCTGTACCACGGATGTGCTGAGGCAGTGAGCTCTGTGTGTTGTGTCTGCCACCCTAAAGCACCTGGGGGGAAGTGAGCCTCTGTAGAGAGTGTGTGGTGCGTGAATGTGTGAACGGGGGACGCCAGGCCCAGCTGCTGGTCCCTTTAGTTCTGCTCTGCTTTCTCTCTCCTGTTTGTGTGAATTTGTCTGTGTTCTACTAAATGGGCTAAATAGCTCCAAGTCCTGCTGCACTGGGTAAAACGTGTGGGAGTCACGGGCTGGGCTGGCCAGCAGGGGCAGGGAGGGCAGTGGCTGGAGCCCGAGGTTTGGGTCACTGCTGACCTAGACCCTCCAGACCCCCTCAGACCCCCACTGCCCTCTCCGTGCTCGCTTCCTCTCATTTGCAGCACACTTGGCCCTCTTGGGTCAGTGGCGGGGGGTGGAGCCTGCCTGCTGGTGGCTTCCAGGGGAGCAGCCTGCCTTCCCCAGCCGCCCTCCGCCCTCCTCAGGTCTGCACTGTGTCCTGTGCTGCCTAAACACTGCCCAGGCTTCAGACTTAGCCAGAGCAATCTTTTTGCTTCCTGCTGTCTGTCCTGTCCTTCAAGAGTTGTGCCCAGTGGCCTGCGTTGTGGCACAGCAGGTAAAGCTGCCTTGAGTCCCGGCTGCTCCACTTCCAAAGCTCCTAGCTCCTGGCCCAGCCATCTGGGGAGTGGACCCAGTGGATGGGAGTACTGTCCATCTCCCCCTCCCCCTTTCTCCCTCTCTCTCTCCCTCTCTCCCTCCCTCTCTCCCTCCCCCTTTCTCCCTTCTCTTTCTCTAATTCTTCCCTTCCAGTAAATAAATAAAATCTTACCACCACCCCCCCCCCCAAAAAAAAAAGCAAGAGAGGGAGAAGCACGAAGATCCTCCATCCACTGGTTCACTCCCCAAATGGCTACAATGGGCAGGATGGGCCAGGCCAAAGCTAGGAGCCTGGAACTCCATCCAGGTCTCCTATATGGGTTGCAGGGTCCCAAGCATTTGGACCATCTTCTGCTGCTTGCCCCGGCACATTTACAGGGAGCTGGATTGGAAGTGAAGTAGCTAGAATGTGAACTGGTGCCCAGACGGGAAGCCGGTACTGCAGGCAGTGGCTTAACCCACTGCGCCACAGCACTGGCCCCATCTCTGCCTTTCACGTAAATAAAGCAAATCGTTTTATAAAAAAAAGTTAGGGCTCAAATATTTAAAAAAAATATTTCCTAGTGCTCGGTGTGCTCAGTGGGTGGGTGCGAGGCAGGCGGTCCCCTCCCCTCTCCCTGCAGCCCCTCCCTAGCCCCGTTTCCAGTGTGGGTGCTCGGGTAACTGCTCTTAGGTTTCTTGGTTATAAATTTTCCATACCTTTGCGATATCCCCCCGCCCCCAACACCTCTGTAACTGACTGGGTTTAAATCTTGCTGTTTCCCCTTTCCAGTGGCCTGTTCCTCACGGAAGTGTAGTGCTACTGCGTGCGGGGAGCGTGGTGCCTGAGTCATGGCAGCCCCACACCACTGCACGTGGCCTGCAGTTCTCTCTGTGCAGGCCTGGGGACGCAGTGGAAGAGGGCCTAAGTACTCGGCCCCTGCCACCTTGTGGGACACCACAGTGGAGTGCCTAGCTGCTGGCTTCAGCTTGGTCCAGACCTGGCTACTGTAGCTGTTTGGAAAGTGAACTGATGATGGAGGCTCTCTTTTCTGTCTTCCCCTCTTCCCTCCCTTTCTTTCTCTGCCTCATCTTCTCTCTCCCTCTTTTTCTGTGTCACTCTGCCTTTCAAATAGATAAATTTTGTTGTTGTTGTTGTTTAATTGACAGGCAGACTGGACAGTGAGAGAGAGAGAAAGGTCTTCCTTTACCGTTGGTTCACCCTCCAATGGCCACCGTGGTTGGCGCGCTGCGGCCGGCGTACCGCGCTGATCTGATGGCAGGAGCCAGATGCTTCTCCTGGTCTCCCATGGGGTGCAGGGCCCAAGCACTTGGGCCATCCTCCACTGCACTCCCGGGCCACAGCAGAGAGCTGGACTGGAAGAGGAGCAACCGGGACAGAATCCGGTGCCCCGACCGGGACTAGAACCCGGTGTGCCGGTGCCGCAGGTGGAGGATTAGCCTAGTGAGCCGCCGTGCCGGCCTCAGATAAATCTTTAAAAAACAGTAAATACAGGTTAGGCTGGGTTGTGGTACAGAGGGAGAAGCCACTGCTTGCATCGCTGTCACACTGGTTTGCTTCCTGGCTGCTCCACTTCCAGTTCAGCTTCTTGCTAACGCATCCTGGGAGGCAGCCGATGGCTCAGGTGCTTCGGACCCTGCCCCCCATGGGAGACCCAGATGGAGTTGCTGGCTCTCGGCTTTGCCTGGCACAGCTCTGGCTGTTGCAGGCATTTGGAGAGTGAACCAGGGGGCAGAAGCTCTCTTTCTCTTTCGTACTATTGCTCTCTGCCTTCCAAGTAGATGAAAATAAAAATTTTAAAAATAAATATAAGAACCTGTTTCTGTTTTTGGGTTGCCCACCCTATGTTGGCCTGGGCGCTGGGGAACTGTGTCCACAGCTCCGTCCCCACGGGGCTGCCTGCCCTCCTCTCTGCACTCTGCCCTGTCTCAGCTGCCCTTGGGAGGGGCCAGTGCTCTGTGTGCCTCTGCCAGGCTTGAGCCTTGGACCCCCCGTGAGTCGCCTGCTGGCTTGGCAAGTCCTGGGCCATCGGACTTGTGTTCCTCAGTGGTGACGTGCGTGGGCGATGCCTTCCTTGTGTTTGCTGAGGTGCCCACATGGATGTGAGTGCCGGGTTTCTTGGCTTCTTGGTGACCTTGAATCTCACAGAGGGATTGGTAAGAGCCGACACTCTCACTTCCTAAAACGTCCATCCTTGTTTTTCCTGAGGAGCCGGCTGGTGAGGAAGCGCCGTGCGGGTGTGCTGAGAGACTAACAGGACCCCTTGCTCTCCACAGTGCCGCCAACTCCTGCCCGTCCAGCCCCCGGGGAGCGGGGTCTTCCGGGTACAAAATGGGCCGTGTGATGCCCTCTGACCTCAATTTGATGACTGACAACTCGCAGCCAGAAAATGAGAAGGAAGCTTCAGGTGGAGACAGCCCAAAGGTAAAGGTGTAGCCTTGGATGGGACCTGGGCGGCGCTGTGCTCACACAGCGCAGGGTGGGTGGTGTCACAGTGCGGTTCTCAGTGCTGAGTTGTGAGGGCCCTCGGGTCACCGTGCACATGAGGCTCTGCGGGGGGAGCTGCACAGGCAGTGGGCGGCAGCCGAGGGCCCCTGCTGCAGGCTCGCCCGCCCCTGGGCTGGACAGTGTCACAGACGCTTGCCCGCACTTGCTCCTGTGTGAATACAGCTGTTGATGGTTGGCACCGGGACCCCTGCCTGTTTTTATTCTTTGACCTAGGAATTTGCCTTCTAGGACATTGTCCACCAGAAATGAACTAACGTTTATGTAGAAACAGAACACTGAAAGCCACCTACCCAGCGCTGCACTGGGAGCAGTGGTTGAGGCATGGAGGTCCCAGCAAGGGGCTTTGATGAGAAGGGGGTGCCCCTGCTACAGCGCCAAGTGGGGAAGATAACGTTTTGGTTTAATGTTGAGTTTATGAGAGACGTGAGGTGTTCACGAAGAGGCACACGGCTGGGGTCCGCACACAGGCTGCCGGTGGGAGGGACAGAGCGGCCTGTGAGTGCCCCGCTCTCGGTGCAGCGTGGGCAGCCCTGACGACGTGGTCTCAGGAGCCCTCCTAGACGGTGGAACTTGCCCGCCAAGTCGGGCGTGACGATGGCCTCCGGAGACCCCGAGGCCAAGGGCCACAGGGAAGCTGCTTCTCCAGCATTGGCTGTGCGTGTTTGCTCCGCAGACAACGGGTTTGTCAGGAGCTTTTCTGTGTCGGATAATTTTAAATAAAGTGTTATCAGAATTACCCGGGAAAAGGCCGCAAGGAATTAGACCAGTCACGGAAGCACAGTGACCAAGGCTTCTCCCGTGTCAGGCACCCGGGCGCAAGGAGTGCGGCTCTGCTGGTCCCTCCTGTGGCTTGGCCTTCGGGTGCAGGTTGGAGGTGAGGCAGTTCTGTGGGAGGAGCGGCACCCGTGTGCCCTCCACAGCCCTCAGCCTGAGCGTGGCATGGGCAGCTGGCACACTGACCCCAGGCCCCTGGACGGTAGGCTCTGTCCCGCCTCTTACTCTGGGTTTATCCCTGAACACGGTCTGTAGTTGCTCACTTGTGAACTGTGTGAGTAGCATCATGGGAGAGTTTGCTTCTGCAAGTTCCTGTTTTCATTCGGCTCTGGGTGTTGCTGTCACTGCCACGGATGGGTTTGTTTCCCAGAATCAACACCAAGATGGCGACCTGTCCCAGGGCTCCTGGGATTTCGAGCTGTTTCAGTGATGAGCAACTTGCTAGTGAGCTTGGGTGAGCTGGGACCAGGGGCGCCAGTGACCCGACAGCACCTGCTGTTGGCATGCATGGCTGTGCCGCCACCTTGGCGGGTGGCATGCGGGCAGTGGTGCTGTTCCCGGCACTCTCTCACCTCTTGTGCCTGCAAGGATTCCCACCAAGGTCATTGCCGGGGCCTGGGCCCAGGAGGGGTGCCGGGTGCCTGGCTGCACCCAGAGGTCTGCGTCAGCGCGCACCCCCAGACTGCACTGGGGCCAGCAGCTTTCTCAGTTCTTATTTTGTGCCATTTGGATTTTCTCCTTCCATGACTTTTAATATTCTTTTTATGCTGCTCTAACTTGTCCATTTGTGTCCTCCAAGTTTTCCAAATTCTGTTACTTTTCTTCTGATAATGCTTGGTTTTACTTACTTTAACACCAAGAATCCTGGATTTTAGTAAAGAATTGTGACAGCATCAATACTTTTTGTCTAATGCAGGATGACTCAAAGCCGCCTTATTCCTATGCACAGCTGATAGTGCAAGCGATCACCATGGCTCCCGATAAGCAGCTCACCCTTAATGGGATCTACACCCACATCACCAGAAATTACCCGTACTACAGGACCGCGGACAAGGGCTGGCAGGTAAACCTGTCCCCGTTTGCTGTTTCTGGTGCACATCGGACACACGCCGGGGCTGCTCCGGGGAACACAGGCGTGGGCCGAGGCGGTCCACAGGAGGAAGGCGCGGGGCCTGCAGGGCGGGAGGCTGCCGCGCACTGCCCAGCTCATGTGGACGCAGAGTGAAGAGGAACAGCCAGCCCGCGGCTCCCGGGGGCACCTGGGGCCCTGGTGTGGACGCCCTTGCCCTGAGCAGTCGCGGCGAGCATCCGCAGGAAGGGCTGTCCCTCTGGCCCCCACTTTGCGTCGCGCTCCCGTCTTTGCGTCTGCTGCAAGAGTTGTACCCAGGATGCTGCAGGTTCTCTTTGTGTCTGGGCGTTCACTGGATGAGCAGTGTAACTCCCTGGTACGATGGTGAGGAAGGGTGAATTTGAAAACCAGATTATTAAAAACATGGTACCAGGGAGCAGAGATGTGGGCCAGGGTTTTTATTCATTCGGTAACCAGGGCCTGCAGTGCCGGCTCTGGGGCGGGCGTGGTGGCACCGTGGGTTAAGCCGCCTTTGGAGATGCCCACTTCCTATGCTGCAGGGTCTGTTTGAGTCCCTCCGACTCCCTGCTGACGCACCCTGGGAGGCAGTGGGCAGTGACCCAAGTGCTTGGGCCTCTTGACATCCATGTGGGAGACCTGGCTGGGCACCGGGCTCCTGGCGTATCCTCGGCTGTAGGCGTTTCAGAGTGAGCCAGCAAATGGAAGGTCTGTCTGCCTTTCCCCCAGCAGTCTGGCTTTCAGATAAATCTTTTCAAAAAACAAAACAAGATGATCCACATAGCTTTGCTGGAAGGTGCATATTTCTTTTCTTTGGGTGTATTTTTCTTTTCTTTCCTTTTCCTCTCTTCCTCTCCCTCTTTCTTATTTATCTTTTTTTAATTAATTAATTAATTTTTATTTTTTGACAGGCAGGAGACAGAGAGAAAGGTCTTCCTTTTTGCTGTTGGTTCACCCTCCAATGGCCGCTGCGGCCAGCGCACCGCACTGATCCGAAGCCAGGAGCCAGGTGCTTCTCCTGGTCTCCCATGGGGTGCAGGGCCCAAGCACTTGGGCCATCCTCCACTGCACTCCCGGGCCACAGCAGAGAGCTGGCCTGGAAGAGGGGCAACCGGGACAGGATCTGGCGCCCCGACCGGGACTAGAACCAGGAGTGCCGGCGCTGCAGGCGGAGGATTAGCCTAGTGAGCCGCGGCGCCGGCCTTCTTATTTATCTGTTTGAAAGGCAGGATAATAGAGGAGAGAGAAAGACATCTCCACCTGCCGGGTCACTTCCCAGGTGGCTGCAGTAGGCGTGCTCGCTTGCAGGCGCAGGCTCTGCCCCCACTGCCCCGTTACCCTGCTTTTCAAACACAAAAGGAAGAGCTGAACGAGGCTGAAGCCTGGGCCTAGACCCCGTCCGGCCTCCCGTGCTGGTGACAGCCTGAGCGCGCAGCCGCCTCTGCTGCTTTCGCGGGCTCGGTAGCAGGGCGCTGGATCGAAGTGGAGCAGGCAGGACTTGAAGCAGCGCTCCGGCCAGGAGTGGTGGTGTCCCAGGCAGCAGCTTAACCTTGGCTGTGTTCTGTGCCAGAACGACCTGCAGGTTCGCGTTGTGACCCCTCCCAGGATTATTTTTGTGACAGCTCTGGTGGACCCCGGGGGAGGGGTGGTGCACACCTCCTGCCTGCCTTCCGGAGCTCTCACACCAGGCCTGCTTCCCGGCGCCTGGCAGGTTTCCTTCTCATAGCAGCTTTCCAGCGCTTCCTGTGGGTGGCTTCGTGGTGAAGAGCCCGCGTCCCGTGGCTCACGAGCCTGGGGTGACGCCAGGCTGTGGGTCCTGACAGGCGCCCTGCGGGTGCACAGCAGAGCTGGCTCCCGGACTTCGGCCTCGAAGAGCTCTCAGCCACTGGTGTCCAGTTTCACGTGGCAGCAGAGGAGAGGGGCAGGCATCCTCACTTGGTCAAAGCACAGGACGTGTAGTTAGATTATTCTGTTTGTGTCTGTTAAATGTCGTTCTCGCTCGCTCTCTTTTGGTGAAGATATTTATCTATCTGCTTGAAAGGCAGAGTTATGGTGGGGGGGGGGGGGAAGGAGAGGAATCTTTAATCCGCTGATTCATTCCGCGAATGGCTGCAGCAGCCGGGGCTGAGCCTGGTTGAAGCCAGGAGCCAGGAGCTCCATCCAGGTCTCCCACACGGGTGCAGAGGCCCAAGCACTTGGGTCATCTTCCACTGCTGTCCCAGGCCATCAGCAGTGAGCGGGAGCGGAAGAGGAGCAGTGGCCTTGAACCAACGCTCCTGGGATGCTGGTGTCGCGGGCGGCTTAACCTGCTGTGCCACACACTGGCCAGATCGTTGTGTTTTGTAGTCTTGCTGGCTCTCCACCCTCTCCACCATAGCGTGGTGCCAGCGAGACCAGGTGTGGCACTCTCCGCCGTCTCTCCCCCCGTGGCACTGTGCCAGTGCTCAGAGTTTTGGATTCCGGAGCGTTTTGGTTAGGGGCACTCAGCCTGTCTTATCATTTTCTGGATTTGCTTTTCCTTTTCATTATTTTAAAATTTTTTATTTATCTGTAAGGCAGACCGATCTTTTATCTACTTGTTCACTCTCCAAATGCCCACAACAGCCAGTGCTGGGCTAGGCCAAAGCCAGGAGCTCAGAACTCCATCCAGGTCTCTGATGTGAGTGGCAGGGGCCCGAGCACTTGGGCCGTCCCTGCTGCGTCCCAACGTGTGCGCGGGCAGGGAGCCAGCACTGAGAGCCAGGCAGCCACTGTGCCGGACGCCAGCCCCTGGGGCTGCTGCCTCCTCCAGGCTGCACCAGCTGGCGCAGGGACATCTCTGCTTTCCCAGCTCAGTGACACGAGACTCTCAGCGGTAAAGTACCTTAGCGAGTGTCTGGTCCCTCAAAGACGCCAGGCCTCGTCCAGACACGGCCCAGCCTGCCCCCAGCTGTCGCCCCTGAAGCCGTCGTGTGCACAGGGGTCAGGGGCACTGTGTGCTGTGTCCTGGGCGGTGCCCAGCTGCCTCCAGCCGTTGCAGATCTCAGGCTGTGGCTGTGAGCTCTGCTAAGAGGGGATTAGCTGGAGAATTGGGAAGTGAGTGTTGGGTAGGCCTCATTTCATCTTGGCTTACTATCATTTCAAAACTTTAGGAGTTAATTTTAACATTCATTCATTAACAAAAAGGCGTGACATATTGATGCGCTTTATGTGTTATGGTGGAGAGCAAATAAAAACATGCGGGGACCTTGCCGGGTGCTCTGTGAGTGGAACAGGGAGTTGTTAGGAGGAATTCCAGCTCTTCTGCTTGGCCTTTGCCAAATGCTTTCTCCTGAGCTGCCCACCTTAGGTGGCCTGACCGACCCTGTAAGCTAATTCTGTATCCAAAAGTGTCTCCACGGAGTGTCTTACCAGCTCTGGCTCCCCAGAGGGAGAGCTATCGCGCCCGAGGGAGACAGAAGTGGGGCTGTCCCGTCCCCAGCGTGCTGCCCTCCCTGCCTGTGCCACGTCCTTTCTCAAGCCCCCGGGCGCACCTGCCTGCTCGGGCCGCAGCGCTCTGCAGGCGCCGACAGCTGGGGCTCTGCTGTGCAGGGCGCTGGCGCTGGGCCGCGTTCTTCCTTCCCAGCCTAGAATCATGTGCGTGCTGCTTTGTTGTTTCACAGAATTCCATTCGCCACAATCTCTCTCTGAATCGTTACTTCATCAAAGTGCCGCGTTCCCAGGAAGAACCAGGCAAAGGCTCCTTCTGGAGGATAGACCCTGCGTCCGAGAGCAAGCTGGTGGAGCAGGCCTTCAGGAAGAGGCGGCCGCGCGGCGTGCCTTGCTTCCGGACGCCGCTGGGACCGCTGTCCTCTCGGTGAGGAGTGAGGCCCCGCGCGGGCTCCGACAGCGCCCCTGACTCTCACCTGTGTGCCTCTGTGTCCGACCCTGAGCCCTCCTGGTGGGGCGGGGTGGGAGCAGGATGAGCATGTGTTCTCTCTCCCCGTGCAGGTGAAAAGTGACATTGACTTGTTCACAGTCAGTTGCTGATGACGCGTTTTTAGCTTCATAAATAAGTAGTTGTTTTTAACACAAAAGAAACGTGTGTCAGCCAAGGCACCGGCCCCGCTGCTCCCGCTGCCCGACTGCCCACGGGCCGGGGGTGTGGAGGGACGCCTGTGTGCGGAGCGCACTTACTGAACGGCGTGCAGCCTGAGCACCGCCCTAACCACCGTGTCTCCTTGGTGACCAGGAGTGCGCCGGCCTCCCCCAACCACGCTGGAGTGCTGTCTGCTCACTCCAGCGGCGCCCAGACCCCCGAGAGCCTGTCAAGGGAAGGCTCGCCGGCCCCCCTGGAGCCTGAGCCCGGCCCCGCCCAGCCCAAACTCGCCGTCATCCAGGAAGCCCGGTTTGCCCAGAGTGCACCAGGTGAGAACACAGGAGAGGAAGTGACACGCCAGGTGAGAACACAGGGGAGGAGGTGAGACACTGGTGAGACACGCGGGACAGGACGTGACTCAGCACAGAAGCGCCTGGGCTTCAGGTGGCTCTGCAGCTGGGGCCTCGCACGGCAGCTGCCTGGGGGAGCTCGTGGCACTGAGCCTGCGGGTGCCCGCAGTGGCGACTTAGCCTTCGTCTCAGCCGCGCCATTCAGAGCCCACGCGAGCGCGCGTTAGACTGGACACTCTGGGAGCAAGGCAGGTGAATGCTGCAGCGTCCTTGTAGCCTCACATTGTGGGATACAGTGCGCCCTCAGGATGGCGTTAAAAATGCACGCACTGCACAAACGTGTCCAGTCCAGTATCTGTTTTGGTCGGCAAAATGCGCATTTTGGTCCCTTGGTGGAATGGGCAGCTGCGCTGGCCCAGGCAGCACCCTTGCCTGCCCGCCCTCGCCGGGGCACAGACAGCTGTGTGTCCTTCTCGGCCTGCGACCTGCCCCGGGGGATAGAGTTTGGGTGGGAGCTGGTGTGAGCACCCAGCTCTGGGGAGACTCTGGCCCGGCCGTGTGGGCCTCCAGCAGCGTTTTCTTGCTAAGGAAAGAACTTCGGGAAGAGTGTCCTCAGAAAGCCAAGACAGGGAAGGAAGTGTCCCCACGGGAACACTGCGTTCCTCTCGTCCTCAGTCACCACGACCAGCTGCCACGGGGCTGTCTCCGTGCTCCCGTGGAAACGCTCCGTGGAAACGTGTGTGCTGTCCTGTGCTCGGTGTGGGGCGCCGGCAGAAGCGAAGCCGGATGTGCCTCAGGCCTGCTCTCGCCTCCTCCACAGGCTCACCTCTGTCCAGCCAGCCGGTCCTGATCACCGTGCAGCGGCAGCTGCCGCAGGCGGTCAAGCCTGTCACCTACACCGTGGCCGCCCCGGTGACCACCTCCCCCTCCCAGCCGCCCGTCGTGCAGACGGTTCACGTCGTGCACCAGATCCCCGCGGTGTCCGTCACCAGTGTGGCCGCGCTGGCCCCAGCGAGCACACACTCTGGCGCTGGGCAGGCGGTCGTCACTCAGGCAGCTGTGCTGGCTCCTCCTCACGCAGAGCCGCAGGAGAACGGAGACCACAGAGAGGTGAAAGGTAAGGGCGCGGGGCCGTCTCCGGCCTTCCCTTGGCTGAAGGCTCTTAGTAAGCAAGTCCAGCAGCCGTCTGAGTTTCAGACTGCAAGCCGGCGGGAGGTTGAGCGACTCCCAGTGATGTCCGCCGGTGCCATTTCTTCCTTTTCCTCCTCTCTGAATTGCAGTGAAAGTAGAGCCCCTTCCCGCCATCAGCCACGCCGCGCTGGGCTCTGCCGGCCGGATCGCGCAGACGCCGCAGGCCGCACCTGTGCAGACCGTGACCATCCTACAGCAGGCTCCTCTCGGGCAACACCAGCTGCCGATCAAAACGGTCACGCAGAATGGGACTCACGTGGTCCCGCTCCCCACGGCGGTCCATGGCCAGGTGAACAACGGTGAGTTGGCATCTAGAAGTTTCCATTATAAATGTAGGGAAGGGGTTGTGTCCTCTACTATGGACTGTGGCCGGTACGTTTTTCACCTGGACGGCCCTGTGTGGGGACCCACACTGCTGCACAGCTGGGCCGGAGAGCTGAGCTTGGGCGAGCCCACATCCTCGTGTGGATGTGATGGCATGTGAGTGAACGGATTGACCTATCTGTTGCTACAGCTGCAGAGCTGGTCAAAGCCAGAATAACTTCCTAGAAAACCCAGAGTTGAAACATTACTGAAGATGTTTCTGAATACAAGGCTTAGAGAAAAGCACCTGTTAGCTGGGTCCACTCGCCATCACCAGGGGACCGACCTGGTGTCGGCGCTCGGACCCTGCCTGCCGCGTGCTGAGAGTCGGCGGTTTCCTCTCTCTTCTGCGCTTGCTCATTTGTTTTGTCTTTGCTGGAAAACTCTGCACAGAAACTGGTTTGGTCTGGCTCTCAGCACCCACTCCTGGGCTCTGTGGAAGCTGCCTTTCTCCTTAGCTGCTGGGTCTTCTGGGCAGTTCCACGTCGTCTTTGTCACTTGTCTCGGGCTCCTCGCAGCCTGGAGTGCTGGGTAGAGCTGTGTGACCTTCTTTTCTTTAAAGATTTGTTCACCTGAGAGTGGAGTTGCGGACGGAGAGAGGAAGTGGCAGGGGGGTCTTCCATCCGCTGCCTCACTCCTCAGTTGGCCGCAACGGCCGGAGCTGAGCCAGGAGCTTCTTCTGGGTCTCCCATGTGGGTCAGGGGCCCAAGGACTTGGCCATCTTCCACTGCTTTTCCAGGCCACAGCAGAGAGCTGGATCAGAAGTGCAGCAGCCAGGACTCGAACCGGCGCCTGTATGGGATGCTGGCCCTGCAGGCGGCGGCTTTACCCGCTAGGCCACAGTGCCGGCCCCTCATTATACATCTCTAATCGACAAGGACCCTTGTTATAACAATGTTAAAATTTAATAATTCCTTTATACCAAGTGTCCTAACTTCAGATAACTGATGCTGCTTTTAAAAAATTGTGTTAAAATACACACAGTGGAGAGCTTGGCACCTGAACCAGGAGCATTAAGTAAACTCCCGGTGTTGACGCCGTCACCTCTCACCTAGTTCGCAGCGTCTTCCTCATCCTCCATTCAGCCAGGGCTGGCTTGTGTCCCTGCCGTGTCTGGGACCCCGCATGGCTGTGCGCCTCAGCCAGGCTGTCTCAGGGCTGATCCTCCGTGGTCAGTGTTACTCCCTGCACAGGCGCAGCGACGCCCCTGTGCTCCTCGGCCGTCTGGTCTGTGTGTCTGAGTCCCAGTTCTGCCTCCGGGCGCGTCCCCAGGCCTGGAACCTGGTGGCTGTGTAGTCTGTGCTCCAGGTTTTCAGTAGTCACCACAGCCCTCTCCAGCCAGGGAGCCGCCTCCCACCTGGCCAACAGCGCCTCTTGATGACCAGGGCCGTGGTGAGGGGTGCCTGTAGTGCTTCCCCGGGCCGTGGTGAGGGGTGCCTGTAGTCCTTCCCCGGGCCGTGGTGAGGCAGTGCCTGTAGTCCTTCCCCGGGCCGTGGTGAGGCTGTAGTCCTTCCCCGGGCCGTGGTGAGGCTGTAGTCCTTCCCTGGGCCGTGGTGAGGCTGGTGCCTGTAGTGCTTCCCCGGGCCGGGCCGTGGTGAGGCTGTAGTCCTTCTCCGGGCCGTGGTGAGGCGGTGCCTGTAGTGCTTCCCCGGGGCCGTGGTGAGGCTGTAGTCCTTCCCCGGGGCCGTGGTGAGGCTGTAGTCCTTTCCCGGGCCGTGGTGAGGCGGGTGCCTGTAGTGCTTCCCCGGGCCGTGGTGAGGCGGGTGCCTGTAGTCCTTCCCCGGGCCAGGCCGTGGTGAGGCTGTAGTCCTTCCCCGGGGCCGTGGTGAGGTGTGCCTGTAGTCCTTCCCCGGGCATGGTGAGGCTGTAGTCCTTCCCTGGGGCTGTGGTGAGGCGGGTGCCTGTAGTGCTTCCCCGGGGCCGTGGTGAGGCTGTAGTCCTTCCCCGGGCCGGGCCGTGGTGAGGCGGTGCCTGTAGTCCTTCCCCGGGGCCATGGTGAGGGGTGGCTGTAGTCCTTCCCCGGGCCGGGCCGTGGTGAGGGGTGGCTGTAGTCCTTCCCCGGGCATGGTGAGGCTGTTGTCCTTCCCCGGGCCGTGGTGAGGTGTGCCTGTAGTCCTTCCCCGGGCATGGTGAGGCTGTAGTCCTTCCCTGGGGCTGTGGTGAGGGGTGGCTGTAGTCCTTCCCCGGGGCCATGGTGAGGGGTGGCTGTAGTCCTTCCCCGGGCCGGGCCGTGGTGAGGGGTGCCTGTAGTGCTCCCCGGGGCCGTGGTGAGGCTGTAGTCCCCCAGGGCCGTGGTGAGGCGGTGCCTGTAGTCCTTCCCCGGGCCGGGCCGGGCCGTGGTGAGGGGTGCCTGTAGTCCTTCCCCGGGCCGGGCCGTGGTGAGGGGTGCCTGTAGTGCTCCCCGGGGCCGTGGTGAGGCTGTAGTCCCCCAGGGCCGTGGTGAGGCGGTGCCTGTAGTGCTCCCCGGGGCCAGTGCTGGGCGGTGTTTCGTGTGGTGGTGTCTGCGCCTGCTTTGGGGGACGTCTGTCCAGGTTCTTTGCCCGTATTCCGGGTTACTGAGTCGCTGGAGCTCGTTCTGTTTCGGGACGTCAGACCCGCTCCGCCACCTGCTCTGAAGATGTTTCCCCATTCTGTGGCTTAGCTTTTCAATTTCTCGATTGTGTTTGCACAGAAGTGTTTAATTCCACGTTTATCGACTTTGTTTCTTTTGATTTCCGGTGTTTTTGTCTCCTGTGTAAGAATCCCCTGACACACGCGAGAACGTGAAGACTGTCGCTAAGAACGCGGCTAAATCCTTAGCACTTAACCCTCCGCACGCCGTGTGGGGCCGGGGTCCTCCTGCCTGTGGCATGTAGGTGTGCGGGCCTCGAACCTTCTGTGGAGGGACTGCTTGGTGACGGCCAGTCGGCCACGTGCACGCACAGCTGGCCTCGCGGCCTTCGCGCTGCCTGGTGTGTCTGTCCCTGAGCTCGCTGGAGCTCCTGAACCTGGAAAACGCGGGGCCCACCAAGTCTGCCCCCCTTCTCCACGAAGCGTCCGGTGTGCAGGCCCTGTGTCTGCACACAGGGCGCCGGGTGTGCCGGCAGCTGCGCTGAAGGCCATGCCGAGGGCTGTCTGGCAGCAGCAGGCCCTGCGTCTGCGCACATCGTGGCTGCCAGCACCTCCTTGGTCCCGGGTCTTCACAGCCGGCATTTGGTCTGGCGGTTAAGGTGCTTCCTGGGATGCCCACACGGCCTGTCCGAGCGCCTGGTTCGAGTCCTGGCCCCGCTCCTAATTCCAGCTTCTAGCTAATGCACACCCGCTGGGAGGCAGCAGTGACGGCGCCGGTAGTTGGGTCCCCGCCACCCACGTGGGAGCCCTGGATGGAGCCCCAGCTGCTGGCTGCATCCCGGCCGCTGGGGACACTCGGAGCGTGAGCCAGGGGGCAGGTGCTGCATCTCTGCTTCTCTTTGCCTGTCACACGAAAAATAAAAATTCTAAGTAGTGTTTTTTTAATAGAATCGTTTCCCGATTCCCTTTTTTAGTTTTCCGTTGCCAGTGTAGACACACAGCTGATGTTTGCACATCGTCTTGTCCCCTGCTGAGTTCGTTTGTCAGCCGTGACAGGCTCTCCGTGTGCACGAGCGTCGAGTCAGCACGATTTCTGATGTGGGAGGACGTTTCCTTTCCCTTTGGGCGTCCTGTCTCGTTGCTGGTGCCTCGCTCTGCTGGGGCTGTGCCGCGCCGAGGGTTCGCCTTGTCCGGGCTTGGGTTTGCTGCCCGTGAGAAGGTGGCCGCCTCCCCCTCGTTAGTGCACTCTGTCCCGCTGGTCGCTTTCCTGTGGTGACCCAACCTTGCATCCTCGGGATGAACCCCGCGTGGCCGTGGTGTGTGACGTTCAACACTGCACAGCGTGTCGTGCCGGTGTTCTGGCCAGGTCTGCGCCGGTACTCATGGGGACATGAGCCTGTGGTCCTCGTTGTCTTACAGATTATTTATTTGAAAGGCAGCGTTAGGGAGAGCTCTTCCATCTCCTGGCTTATTCCCCTAAGTGACTACCGCGGCCATGGCTGGAGCACGACAAAGCCGGGAACCTGGCACTCCAGCCGGGTCTCCCACGCGGGTGCAGGGGCCCAAGCACTGGGCCGGCCGCTGCTGCTTTCCCGGGTGTGCCAGCAGGGAGCTGGATTGGAAGTGGAGCAGCCGGGACTTGACCACAGCTCACGTGGGATGCCGGCTGTGCACAGCGCGGGCCCCTGGCTCATGGCCTTCCCTTCTGTGGTTTGCTGGTGTTTGGACACGGGGTCTGTGGTTTTCTTCCGTGGCACCCTCGGCTCTGGGGTCTGGGTGAGGCTGTTTTCGGAGCGTTTCTGGTCTGCGGGAGCTCGTGAGGATGTTTGGTGGAAGTCGCCGGCCGGGCGGTGTGGCCTGGGCTCTCTGAGGAGAACCTCCTCCCACCCCGTTTGTAGTTATTTTCAGTTTGCTCAATGAATCTAAAGGACCGAGATGTAGACTTGGCTTCCACAGCGGCGCGCTTGGGCACTTCCGAGCGTCAGCGCAGCGGCCTTGGCCTGTGTCTCGCTCCGCGTGTCACTGCTGTCGCGATCCGTGAGAGCGGGCCAGGCCCCCGGAGCCACCGCCTGCCGCCCCCAGGTCAGTCCGCATAGGTTAGCTGCTCGCCTCGGGACATCTGCAGGGAGCCGCCGTGGTGACTGGGCCCTCGCTAACCCGGCCTTCCCCTCCGCGGAGGAGGCTTTTTTTTAGATTTATTTTATTTGAGACAGAGTGACAGTTTTTCCATCTGCTTGGTTCGCCCCTCATGGCCACAGTGAGCGGGGCTGGGCCGATCCGAAGCCAGGAGCTGCTTCTGGGTCTGCACGTGGGTGCAGGGCCCAAGCACTTGGGCCGCCTCCCGCCGCTTCCCCAGGCGCAGTAGCCGGGAGCTGGATGGGAAGAGGAGCAGCCGGACTGTGTGGGATGCTAGCAGAGGCTTTTTATTTTCTTTCTTAAAGATTTTCTTTATTCATGTGAGAGGGAGAGGCAGAGAGGGCTTCCACCCGCTGGCTCACTCCCCAGATGGCCGCACGAGCCTCCTCCTGGTCTCCCCTGGGGTGCGGGGCCCAAGCACCTGGGCCATCCTCCACTGCCCTCCCGGGCCACGGCAGAGAGCTGGACTGGAAGAGGAGCAGCTGGGACTTGAACCGGTGCTCGCAGGGGATGCTGGCGCCACAGCGCAGCCCCTGCCTCTCCTGCTTGGTGTGAGGACTTGAACCCCCGGCAGGTGCTGGCTCCTCAGTTGGAGCCGGCTGGCGGCGCACGGGGCTGCCGGAGGGTGACTGGAGCTGGTTACAGTCGGCCGAGGAAGCCCGTGTGGGGCAGCTTTGTCCTTTCCCACGCGCAGGTCTGGGGGAGCTGAGCCTGGGGGAGCCCCCGCCCTCAGCGCAGCACGTGCCCTGGAGCTGGTCCTCTTGGTCCACACACCCGGAGCCGCGGTGCCCACAGCGCGCCCGGGAGCACCCGGCTCCTGACTGCAGCTTCCCCAAGGCCGGGGCCACCTCCTGTGTGTCCACCTGCCGCTGGGCTCGAGCCGGGGCGTCCCAGGGGCTGTGGTGGGACGCCGACGGCGAGGCCGGCTCTTCCCGCCGGGCTCCGGGGTCCCTGGGGCGGTGCGGCGGGGCCCTGTCCGGGTCGGGCTCTGACGCGCTCTCTCTCCAGCAGCCGCGAGCCCCTTACACATGCTGGCGACCCACGCCTCCGCCTCCGCCTCCCTGCCCACCAAGCGCCAGAACGGCGACCAGGCGGAGCAGCCGGAGCTGAAGCGGGTCAAGACGGACGACGGAGGCGACGGCATCGTCCTCGCGCTGAGCGTGGACACGCCCCCCGCGGCCGCGGCCACGAGGGAGAAGGGCGTGCAGAACTAGCGGGGGCGCCGCTTGCCGTAGAGTCGACTTCCTGGTGCCAAAAGGCCGCGCGCCCTCCCCCAGCGGTGGAGCCCTGTGCTTGGACCCCACACAGAACCCAGGTGGCCTTAGAGACGCGGCACCGCAGCCTGGCTCCAAGACCGTGCCTCCTGCCAGCGTCCGCCAGGCTGCCGCCTCTGGGCCCAGCTTTTAACTTCGAGCGAGAACTCGGCTCCTGCCCGAGGACCCAGCGGCTCCGTGAGGATGGCGCGGTCGGCGCCCGGTGCACACGGAGCTCCCGGGACTGGGCCCTCCTGCAGGGGGCGGGCGGAGCCACCCCTGCCCTCCGGACTGCCAGCTGGCGCTGGGAGACAGAACAGTGTTTCGTTGTCCACACGTGGAAGGGCTCTGCTGACAGAGTAGCGGGCTGACCTTTCCCACCACTCCATTTCTACTCTGACGTTCTGGGACCGCACGCACCTTCCTCGTGGAGTTCACTGGGGAGGAGGAAGGACGCATTTTGTTTCTTTGTTTTCTGCCTATGGGATGGTTTCCTTTGTCCCTTGGCGTGCAGACGGAGCTACTCTGCGACTTTGCAGAGCTCTCCGGGGAGCCCGTGTCGGACGGACAGACGGACAGACGCCACGGCTGCATGTGACCAGAGAGCCCAGGGAGGAGCCGGCGACGGCCAGGACGGCCAGGACGTGTCTGAGCTGCGCTTCCTGTCCTCTTCCCGGCCGGTTTCTGTCACTTGTTTCTTTATGTTGACTTTGTCCCTGGCATAATTTCCCACCTGAGTAAAACCAGTCTCTGAAGCATTGTGTACGGTGAACAGCAGGGCCCTCGCTGCTGCTCCCCGGCCGAGGCCGCACTCCCTCGGGGGGGCTCTGTGGTCCAGGTGTCCTCACGGTCCCGTCGCTGGGGAGCAGGAGCTCTGGTTAGCACGAGGGTCTTAGGAGCACGCAGCCTCGGAGGGGTGCTGCACACGCAGAGGTCGCCTTCAGGTCAGCTGGAGGTCGGCACGGTCCCTGCAGAAGGGGCGAGGGGTGAGGGGGTGAGGGGGTGAGGGGTCCCCGGGCCCCGTCAGGGAGGAAGCTCGCCTCTCCAGCGGCTCCAGGGTCAGGGCCGAGCAGCCAACAGGAGGGCTTTAGCCTTAGTGTGAGCTTTTAAATGTCATCATCATAACGTTATTTATTGAAATGTAGTTATTTTGGTATTTAAATTTTTTTTTTAAAAGAGGAAAAAAAATACCTGTATTTTCCTGGTGGAATGAAACAGCTCAGAATGGTATATTTAGGCAATTTTTAAACATTTATTATTTACATAAAGACCAAATATGATAAATCTGTTCGAAGTATTGTGTGTCGATCCACAGTATGGAGCTGTCACGATGTTACTGCACATAATGCATATTAAACATTCTGAAATGACTGCACACTAGCTGGATTTATAACTCAGCCATTTAAAAATAAAAACGAAACCATCCTGTGAATGAGCGATGTGTGTGACAGGGGCCAGGTCTGCCTCCCAAACCCAGCGAACCTGGGGGCCGGGAGCCCTGGGCTGCGTCGTGCACACCCGGGTGCTCGCGGTTTGGCTTGTGCCAGGCCCTGGGATGGGGTCAGGTCACCGCACACAGAGGGTGCGGAGCAGCGGCCAGCCCTCCTCCCTCGGCTGCGGCACGTCCCTCCCTGCACGGGCTCAGCCTATGAGCTGCTCACTTCCGAGCCTAAAACACAGCGTTCAGGGTCTGGAAGAGTTCCTTTGGGATCAAAGGTAAGGAAGACACCAGCTCCAGTTCTAAAGGAGGAGAAGGCCCTGGCTCCAGTGTGAGGCCCGCAGGCTCCCTGCTCCCGCTGCCACGTTCAGCAGCCGGCGTCAGGACGGCAGGAGAGGGCGGAAACACGGCCGCGGTTAGGAGCCGCCTGGCCCGCTTTCCGTCTCCCTCCTAGGCGCCGTGTTTAACCTGTGCACTTAGCTCTGAGCGCCCAGGGGTCGCCCGTGTGGCTGCAGCCCCGACGCCGCAGTCGACTCCCTGGCCCCTGGCTGGGGTCCTTGGCGTCTGTCTCAGTCTTGCCAAACTTCTGAGCTCCCTCAGGGACTAGAAACAATCAGAGCAGCTCTGCCTGAACCACAGCACGGCCGCCAGGAGTGCGCCGCGTGCTCTGACGGCTGCCCCGGGGGTGGGAGATGGTGTCGGTCTCCACGCTGTGCACAGGAAATACATGACAGACCCTGGAGTTCTGACTTCCACTGTTCGAGAAAGCAGAGTGGTGGTTTGTGTGCAAAGATTGGAAATTTTAAAAATTACTGAGTCCTGAAATTCAATAAACTATTTTTACTAATTTTAATTGAATACAGAGTATCATTGTCGTTCCGGCAAATGTACCTTTCTTTCTCACTTTCTACCTGAATGCCCTCCTCCGAGCACCGCACGCGCCCAGAGCAGTGGGCAGAACGTGCCAGGCACGGCGCTGCCTCCCAGCGCTGCCGGCTCGAGGGTGCACCCTTCACCCTGGGGAGCGAGGTTCTCCTGGGAGACGCCCACGTCCTGAAGCCCACCCTGCGTGCTGTCAGCGCACACCGAGGAGCTGGCGGTGCCAAAGCAGGACACGGAGGCCCCGCTGGGAGCTGAGTGAAGCGAAGCCGCCGCCGTCCGTGGTCTGCCAGCACGCCAGACTTCCCGGGGAAACCCTGTGGTCCCGGCTCCAGAGGTTAACGGCCAGGCTGCTGGGCAACCTCGCTCCCCTGGAGACAAGACAGGAGCAGCCTTGCGGCTCCAGTCATCACGGTGGGGCGGCCGCTCTTGGTTTACAGGCAACGATGAGAGAACCCACAGCCCACCAGCCGCTGGGCGGTCAGAACTGGGGCTGGGCCTGTGGCACGCCTGGGGACACGTGCACTCCGTGCCTGTCGGAGGGCCTGGTTCAAGTCCTGGCCCTGATTCCAGCTCTGCTGTGTTGATGAAGGTGATGAGGTGGGTGACGGCTCTAGTGAGTCACCGACATGGACAACCCGACAGTGTGGTCCGCGTCGGCCTGGCCCAGCCCGGCTGTTGGGATTCGCACGGTGAACCGCAGCTGTGAGTTCTCTCGGCCTTCCAAGGACAAACTTTCTTCCAAGTTCTGAGTTCGAGGTGGGACGCTGGCCTCCGAAGAGCAAGCCTGTGGCTGCAGCGGTCCCGCTTTTAGGAACGTCCTCCACGGATCCCAGTGGACCCCCGACTCCTGGTCACGTCCGGACTGCTGGGAGCAGCAGCCAGAGCCGTTCAGGCCTCTGGAAAGTGGTCCTGTGTGGTGACGAGCGTCAGTCCCGTCTTGCCCTCCCCCGGCAGGGCAGACAGCAGCGAGGGCCGGAGACGCTCCCCTCCGGAGGAGCTGTGTCCACTCGGGCGGGTCCACCCTCTTTCTCCTTACTTTCTCTGTGTCCCTCGGCTCCGACATCTCAGGGAAGCTAAAACCTGAGCTTTGTCGTTCAAGGATGAGGCCCGCGTGGGAGGCAGGACGTGGGAGACAAGGTGAAGCGGTTAGAGCGAGCTCCCCCCTCCTCCCCAACTGCTGCCCACGACGCTGGGTCCTCAGAGCTGCACGGCCAGGGCTCAGCAGCCCCAGGCCCGTGCGTCTTGAGCCAACGGAGAAGTGTCCGCAAAGCCGCACCTCGGCCCCAGGCATCCAGGATTTTGATAGGGGACTCTCAAGCACACAATACAGAAACTGTTCAGCCTGGCCTGAGGAGACGGGAGCAGGAAGCACGGCCCCCAGACGCCACAGAGCCTGGAAGCGCCGTGCGGTGCTCGGCGGGGACTTGGATGAACCACGCCCCGGGCTTGCGCAGCAAGAATGCCTGTGTAAGTGGGCTCCAGGTAGGCACAGGGAGCTTGGTGGTTTCTTCAGAATCTTTTCGGGCCGGCGCCGCGGCTCACTTGGCTGATCCTCCGCCTGTGGCGCCGGCACCCCGGGGTCTGTCCCAGTTGCCCCTCTTCCAGGCCAGCTCTCTGCTGTGGCCTGGGAGGGCAGTGGAGGATGGCCCGAGTGCTTGGGCCCTGCACCCCATGGGAGACCAGGAGAAGTATTTGGCTCCTGGCTTCGGATCGGTGCAGCGCCGGCTGAAGCGGCCATTTGGGGGGTGAACCAGCGGAGGGAAGACCTTTCTGTCTCTTTCACTGTCCATGCTGTCAAAAAATAAAGACAAACGTGTAGCAGGAGGGTACTTCACAAAGTATCAGGGACATGGGAGCAGCTTATCCTCGTGCAAAACAAAGGCAGCCAATAGCTTCTTCAAAGTCTATTTCTCATGAACCGTTTGTAGACTCCTCATCTATGTAGATTTCAAAAACACTTTTGCACCAAATAAACAACAGGCCATTCCGTGGGGGCCAGGCCAGGCCAGGCCGAGCAGGAAGACCTGCAGCATGTGGAGCGGAGAGCTGAGCCACCGGGCTCTGTCCCCTGGACTGGCGGGTTTGGGCCGGGCAGCTGGCCGTTACGCCTTGCAGGAAACCTTGCTGGCTTCTCTTTTGCATCTGAAGACCCCGGGATGCAGCTGATGGTGACGCAGCGCGACGTGTGTGGCTGTGTGAGAGTGGAACCGTCTCCTGTGCCCGCGGGAGGCTGGGAAGAAGCTCCTGGCTCCGGACTGGTGCAGCTCAGCCGTTGCAGCCGTTTGGAAAGTGAACCAGCGGATGGAAGAGCTTCCTCCCTCCCTCTCTCCCTCTGCCTGTCAAATAAAATACATCTTTTAAAAAAAGTGGAGCTGTCGAATGGTTGCAAAGGTCAACATCGTGGCCCACCTCCCTCGGGTCCTCCCCTCCAGCCGCCGCCGCAGCGCTCCAAGGGGAAGCAGGTGAGCACAGTCCCGGGATCACCGTAGCCGGTCCTTCTTCAGGATGCGTGGCCAGTCCAGGTCAAGTGAAAGAAAACAAGGCCAGTTTGCAAGGAAATAGACAGGAAATCACCCCGGCTGACAGGAGTGTGCGCAGAAAATTCAAGTTCCGAGACGTCATACGCTTGGTGCCCTTCAGAGGTCTTAGTCGTTCAAATCTGTCTCTCGGAACAGTGACACGCACCGAGGTAGCTCACGGTCTGCAGCAGATCTTCCCTAAGCACGATGGGTTACCCGAGCGCGGTGTCAGGGTTGCAGGAACCACGCGTTCCCCCAAGCAGGCTTCAGAAGCCGCTGTGACAGACCAGCAGGCGAACAGGAAACCTGCACCTCTGAGGCAGAGCAGAGGTTTGTGGGAAACGGCTGCCTCACCTGGGCAGAGCTGGCTGGCTGGTGCAGATCTGCTGAGTCTGAAGAGTTTGCCTTTGCTTAGTCCCGAGGTCCACGGAGGACGTGGCTGTTGTGAAAGTCTTCATTCGGAAATCTGAGATACCAAAAAATACCAGCGTCCTGCCAGCTTCAGAATACACTGTAGAGGGGGCGCTGTGGCGCAGTGGGTAAAGCCACCGCCTGCAGCAGGGCCAGCATCCCATATGGGCGTCGGTTCGAGTCCCAGCTGCTCCACTTCTGATCCAGCTCTCTGCTATGGCCTGGGAAAGCAGTAGAAGATGGCCCAAGTCCTTGGGCCCCTGCACCCACGTGGGAGACCTGGAAGAAGCTCCTGGCTCCTGGCTCTGGATTGGCTCAGCTCTGGCCATTGTGGCCAATTGGGGAGTGAACCAGTGGATTGAAGACCTCTCTCTCTATCTCTCTGTCTCTGTCTCTGTCTCTCCCTCTTTGTGTAACTCTTTCAAATAAATAAGTAAATAACAAAAATTATACAACTTTGTGAAAAGCAGAAAACAGTGTTTTTATGGAATTTTACAACACTAAATTCTCAAATTAGAAATGGTCTAACATCGTCTAAACTTCCACCGTAAACAACAAACTCAATCCAAAGCAAGCAAAGTTGAAAAAAGAACTAAAAGGGGGAAAAGTGAAGCTCCAGCAGACTGAGGACACAGCCTGTGCTGTCGGGAACGGGAGGAGGGGCTTGGGTTCCCACCATGCACTGGGGCAGGGGGCTGGCCCCTGGGAGCACGCCGCACAGGGAACGGGAGGAGGGGCTTGGGTTCCCACCATGCACCGGGGCAGGGGGCTGGCCCCTGGGAGCACGCCGCACTAGGGGCTGTCGGAGTTGGCTTCGTGGCAGCCCAGTTCTGTGCGAGGATTAGGGCAGCTCGCTGCAGGCAGGGAACTGAAACGCGCGCCTCAGGCTGCACGGGCAGAGCACCTGGGCCCTCTCACAAGGAGAGCTGACGGGGCCGAGCCCACAGGAGCAGAGCGGGCAAGGGAGGGGCCCTGTGGTCAGGCCATTCCGTGTCTTCCCAAGGACAGCAAGGGTCACAGCAGCTGGACACAAATCTCATTCAGGCCTGACCCCCAGACCCCCAGGGGGTAATGAAGATGTTATCGTCAGGGCGTGTGTCGTGCAGCAGCTGAGCTCCGGCTTGGGACGCCCTCACCCTAGCAGGGAGCCTGGTTCAAGTCCAACCCAGCTTCTTGTGGACGTGCACCCGGGAGGCAGCAGGTGATGGCTCAAGTACTTGGGTCCCTGCCACCCACAACAGAGACCCAGGTGGCGTTCCAGCCTCTTGGCTTTGGCCTGGCCCAGCCCTGGGACCAGGGTTACAGCATTTGAGAACTTACTCTGCGCATGGAAGGTCTCTGTTTCTCTGTCACTCTGCCTTTCAAAATAAAATAGCCTTTCCTTGAAACACACACGCCGCCGCCGTCACTGTGAAGTACAGCAAGCTAGCACAAAAGTCCCTATGTCATCAGTTTCACATGTGCAGAGTAGGCAAACTCATGGGAAGAAAACCAAGCAGCACTTCCCAGGGGAGGAGTGGGGAGGGGGACCCCACAGTGACTGGTGACTTGCTTTCACCTACCTGGAAGGCCAGGCCGAAGGCCGGAAGGAAGAACTCCCTTGGTGTCTCCATGTGGGTGGCAGGGACCCAAGTACCCGAGGCATCGTCTGCCTCTCAGGATGCGTTAGCAGGAAGCTGGATTGGAAGCAGGACAGCTGGGACTGGACCGGGCACTCGGGTACCAGCCTAAACCCACAGTGCCACGCTCCCACCCTGGGCGTGACCTCTTAGTGGGTCTGAGGCACCTCTCTGAGTGATGAAATTTCAAAACTCAGCTGGTGGCTAACGCTGATGAACCGTGGGCGTGAACTTCCCTCAGTGCAGAGAAAGCTGAATTGGATGCTATCGCTGACAAGCTCTCCCAAACAGAAGAAAAAGCGACTGGGCCATTTAAAACTCACTGGGACTCGCTCGTGGAGACACTAACTGGCACAGACACTCGGGACAGCCTGACCTACACCTAGCACCCCACTCTCATCCAAAAGAAATGGGAACCTGCATGTGACCACGGTGGAGGCATCTGTCCCCCAGGGGCCGCACAGTGGACGCTGCTCAGAGCACTGAGCCACACGATGCAGGAGGGTGGAGGCCACAGACCACGTCGTGGGGTGAACCGTGTCCCCTGCTGTCTGTGGACGTGACAGTGTTTGGAAGCAGCCCAGTCAGACTGGGATGAGAGAGATCGGGGAGGCTCCTGTCCACAAGAGGAGCCACGTGCAAGCGAGGGTAGAGCCCAGAGTGGCATGTCCACCAGACAAGCATGCCCAGGACCGTGGCAGCCCCTGGGCGCTGGACAGCGGCCTGACTTCCGCCGCTGTGACTGTGAGAATCAGCGTGCTGGGTCGGGCTACCCAGCTTGTGTAACCGGTGAACGGACGGTGAGATTCCGTTTTTAAGACAATCTGGCAGAACTCCAGGAAAACTTAACCCTCAGCCACGATTATCGCCGCGGAGGCGGGGCCTGGGATGTGTGCCATCTCCAGCCTAGGCGCCCAGCACTGCCTCCCTCCGCCGTGCCTCTCAGAGCAGGTGTACCTCCAGGGACAGCAGCCTGGAGGGTACCGGGGCAGGGAGGGAGCGGAGTGCCTGCTGGCGAGTCTGGCTCTCCCGGAGTCAGCGGCGATGGCTGCACAACACCCAGCCTGCTCGCGGCCATGGCGTTGTTCTAAATGCTCCATCTCGCGGGAGGTGCACTTCCCGTCTGCCTGCCTGGTCCTTCCTAACCGCTCCAGACAGCGTGGCGCGGCGTCCTCGGGACACAGGCACTGATCATGCTCACACGAAGCCCTGGTTCTAACCCAACCTAACTTCTCCTTCCGAGGACAGGCCCTTGGCGCACTCTGCACGCAGACAACAGCTCACCTGCTTCTTTCTCAGGCTCTGATGGGTAACGAACTCTGACCTGCTGAAAAATGGGGCCGCTTCCTGGCCAAGCCCGGGAGACAGCCGCAGAACAAGCCGTGGCCAGTGCAAGGCTGACGGCTGGAAATTACCTTCCACGGCACCTGGCGGAGACCCCGGGCTGTCATTTTCCCCACTGCCCAGAGAGGCTCTGGTCACGTGACCCAGAAGCCGCCCTCGCCAGCAGAAGGATCTGACTGGACACATTATTCTGTCTGGCTGAGCAGAAGAGCCTGGGGCGAAGGCCGTGGCCCTGCACACAGCAGCGCCTCTCAGGACACACTGGACCTCATGTCTACCTTTGCAAAACTCCACTGCATAGCTACAACCTGGCGGTACTGGAAGCCATGTAGATTTCAAATTAATGCCAAAGCCCACAAAGTCACTGACTTGAGACACATGGTGCCATTGCACAGGAAGTAAAATTACAAATCCACATCCCTTTTAAATGTCTACACCAAAAAATAAAAATTCTCGCGTATTTACAAGTTGAATGCACGAATACGCAAGGGTTACACTCCATGACCAAGTGGGGTTTCTCCCAGGGCAGCGGTGCGTACAGGCTGAGCACTCACGGGTCAGTGTGGGCCACCCCCTGGGAGTGGGAGATAAACACCATCACCTCAGCAGGTGCAGAAAAGGCACCTGGGACGTGCACCCCGAGTGCCGGCCTGCACGCCGGGGCCGCGCCTCTGCAGCTCCTGGCCCGCCACCCTCGTCACCGGGAGACCGAGAAGGCAGTGAGTTCAGCTGTGTTAACTACCAAAAACAAGTCTGCTCCTCAGATCGACACAGAAGAACCCACGTTTTCTACAGCGTACATTCTGCAGCGTCCATGATACAACCCCAAATTTCTAGACACACAACGAGGCGAGTCACTGTGACTGACGCTCAGAACAAGAAAGAAACCAACGGCGACTTCCTGAGACCGGACGACGGCCTCTGGATGCGCAAAGGTGTGGAGGGGGAGAGCGTGTGAAGGAGCACGGAAGCCCTCAGCCCAGAACCAGAAGCTGTAGAACGACAGGCACATCTGAAGTAACCCAGTGTGGGCAGGGAGCAGACGGGACGGCAGCTCTGAGCAGGGGCGAGGGAATGAACACGTAAGAGCTGCTGCCGGGGCCGGCGCCGCGGCTCAACAGGCTAATCCTCCGCCTGCGGCGCCGGCACCCCGGGTTCTAGTCCCGGTCGGGGCACTGGATTCTGTCCCGGTTGCCCCTCTTCCAGGCCAGCTCTCTGCTGTGGCCAGGGAGTACAGTGGAGGATGGCCCAGGTGCTTGGGCCCTGCACCCCATGGGAGACCAGGAGAAGCACCTGGCTCCTGGCTTCGGATTAGGGTTAGGGTTAGGGTTAGGGTTTCTGAGAAGGGAGGCCAAGGCCGGGCTGGCGGGGAGGGAAAGCTGGGGAAAGCGAGCCCGAACGTACCCACCTGCCCTGGGGAGCAGACACCAAGGGCGGCCATACCTGGAAAACCGGAATGCCCCGAAGGACCTTCACGTCCACGTCCCTTTGAGCCCAGCACGGGAGGCAGCTCGAGGCGGTGGCGGCAGCAGCAGCGGTGCTTCACGGCAGCTTGAAAAGCAGGGCCTGCCGCTCTTCCCAAGTGAACCGTGCGTTTCCAGCCAGCAGCTGCGGCCCACTGGCCAACAGGTGCCAGACGCTGTCAGGGTAGAGAAGCAAGGCAAGCGCAGGCCACGGCCAGGACAGTGGTGCCCAGGACTTGACCTCCTCTGGGGCCTCTGACAAGAGGTGGTGCACATTCACCATCCCTGCAAGGCAAGCGGCCTGGGAGTGGCCAGAGACAAACCAGAGGCCCTTGCAAGGTGGGCCAGGGCTCAGGGCAACATCACGAACACCCACACTGAACGGTGCATGCCACGAGCTGACCACAAGGAGGCACCAATGCAGAGCCCAGCCTGAGCCTGTGGCCTCCGGCACCTCAGTGAGCAGCAGGCACTCAGGGTGCTCCAGCCGCGTCCCTGCATCTCTGTCCAGAAACGGACTGTCGTCACGTGCTGCGCCCCTCACCACCTCAATCTGCCCTGAGCCGACCGCTGGACAGATTAGACTGGGGGAAACTGCTGTCAATTATATAAATGTGGAGGGTCTTCCGACGTCCCTCTTGGCAAGTCAAAGCTCCACTGGCTAAGCGAGGCACAGGACAGCCAATGCCCCAAATACAGCAGCGGCTTCTGGACACGGGAGGGAGGCTGGCGTGACAGACAAGGTGCGTGAGAACTGTGAGCGACGACCCCACCTGCACCTCTGCTCTCCAGGCCCTCCGCGAGCCACACCTGGCCTCTGTCCCTGGTTCTCCTCTTGCCCCACTCCCCGTGGGAGAGCACACCCCCCCTCCACAGCATGGACCCCCAGTTCAGTGCAGGGCGTTCCTGAAGCCTGTAGTCCAACCAGATTCTCAGAATACCAACATTCTGGTCTCGTAATGCACAAGTCTGTTCTTTCCAGGTACAGAGTACAACAAAATTAGTCACTTTTATTTAAAAGAAATAGTACAAATAAGTGTGCAAAATTAAATGTCATGATTAAATACACGTAAAAGTAGCATGCATACTTTACATCAAAATCCACAAAGTTAGCTGATTACAGGACAGTCAAGGGACCGGCAGAACTGAGCTTGCTGCAATGCAGACTTTAAATGTTTGCAACTTGAAATCAAAACCACAAAATTAAGCTGCTTTAAAGGGAATTTTAAGAAAATTAAATATATTTCAAATACTATCGACAACGTGGAGCCCAGAACCCATTTTAGTTTCCGATGTCTACAAAGTCATGTGCCTTTCATCCCAGACGTTAGTGTATAGCTATTCTTGCAGCTGAACATGGAGAAAGGAAGCAGGCGGCAGCTGGCGAGCGTCTCCCTCCAGCCCTCCAGGACTAACTTCGGGTCTATGTGGTACTTGGTTTCCCACCCACGAGGAACACACTATTTTGACCCAGAAGTTCGCCAGGAGACCTGGCCACTGCACCCCCACAGCCAAGGACCGGCTGCTCTGTTGTGACACAAAGGCCTCAGCTCGGGGTGAGACTCGAGGCTGCGTTCTAACAGCTCGGACACAGACACGGACACCCACGTGTGGGCACGGACAAGACGACAACGGGCGACATCCACACTGGGTCATCTGGACAGGGCTAGGCCATTACTCCTCAGGCTCAGGCAGGAGAAGGGATTCCCGTCTCCTTTCCAAGGTGAGCTGCTGGTGTTCTTACTCTGCTGAAACCCGTGTGATGGAAGAGCTGACGTCACACTCGCGTTCCTTTCCCCACGGCCGACTTGGCAGAGACGACGGACCCTGGCAGACACAGCCTCCAGCTGTCGGCCGCTCAGCCCAGTCCCTGGGCTTGCAGGGAGCCCGTGGGTGGGAGTGGTGGTAGAGCCTCTGCAGCTAACATCACAGCTGAACTAAAGGTAGCAGCCGTGGTCAGCCGGGCTGCTCAGTGCCACTGAGTGTCTACCGAATACTGGAAATGGGAAGCAGACAACCATAAATGGCTTCGAGACCAAGGCCCCTGGGCAGTGCCTGCAGCCCCTTACCCACGAGGCCCCCAGGGCACTGCACCAGCCCCAGGAGCCTGAGGGGCGGCAGGTGCTGGCTCACTGGTGAGTCACAGTTTGTCGTCAGTCATCTCGAGAAACTGTGCATAGACATCGCGGATGCACTCCCCCTTGGGGTTGAACAGGAACTTGTAGTAGCTGCCGTCTGCGCAGATCGCTGGGACAGAAGGACACCATTTCAGACACCTGCCCTCCCCTCAAAGTCACAAGCAAACAGGCTTCACTGAGCTGAACTGCAAGTGGCTCCTGCCAGTCTCGTCAGGGACCCCCACTTCCGTACTGAGCGCATACACAGCCTAACGTCCAACTGTGCCCGGGCTTACGTTGGGCCAACTAGTGCTGGCTACAGGGAAACAACGTTCTTTGGTCATCCCCATGAAAGTCCAATGACCCGCCCCAGCGATTGCCTGCGGACACCCAGGAGGGGTGAGGCCAGAGCTGATCACCCCTGAGATGGCCACAGAGCCTTCAAGAGAAAGGAGAGGGGATTGGGGACAGCATGCCTGACTGTACCAGGACCCCCAGCAAGGGCCACTCACCAATGACAGCGTTGGGCTCTGTTCCAAAGGCACAAATGCATGGAGAGCCTGAGGGGACCTGAAACTTGGAAAAACTCCATTTGGAGCTGAAGTACTTTGGAAGGAAGCTGGCTGATGCCAAACTGTGAGGACAGGGAAGAAAACAAAGAGTGGCTGCATTTGCAAAACAAAGTTAAAAAGCCACAGCAAAGTCACCTGCCTGAGCCTAGAATGCTGTTAAAAATTTTAAAAGCTCTCTGGGGCCAGTGGTCTGGCATAGCAGGTTAAAGCCCCGTTTTGCAGTGCCAGCATCCCATATGGATGCCAGGTTGAGTCCTGGCTGCTCCATTTCCGATCCAGCTCCTTGCTAATGTGCCTGGGAAAGCAGTGGAAGATGGCCCAAGTGCTTGGGTCCTGCACCCATGTGTTAGACCTGGAAGAAGCTCCTGGCTTCGGATCGGCTCAGCTCCAGCCACTGCAGCCATTTGGGGAGTGAACCAACAGATGGAAGATGTCTCTGTCTCTACCTCTCTCTAACTCTTTCAAATAAAATAAATCTGATATAGTTCTAGTCTCAATGATTTCTTTAAAATTCTATTTTTGCATTTAATCTTTTCTCACATGAACAAACCAAGTCCTTAGAAATGGTTTCATAATAAAAACAGCATAGGTTTCTCCTGCCACTATATCACCTTCCTGGGTGCAGCAAACATATGGGAAACCACCCGAGTTCAGGACTTTGTTCTCAATCATCAGAAACACGCCTGGCTGCTCCTCAGACAAGTCCTGCTGAACTGACGAGGGCACAGTAGGTAGCACGATGCCGCTGTTTTCCTATCAATGTGCACTGATTTTCAAATCTTACAAAATGCTACACCTTCCAACATCTGAGCTCTGGGCTTCCCTGCCGCCCAGCCCTCAGACCCACCTAGACTGTTTATTCCTTTTGGGATCTTCGGCTGCAAAGATGTGCACTGTGCCGTGGTCACTGGACACACAGATGAGGGAAGCGTCCTGATTGAAGTTAATGCTGCAAAGAAAACCAGACGAAGCTCGGGTGTAGTGCACATGCACACAAGACCCACGACTCGGCCAGCCTGTTCGAGCCCCAGAAGCCTCATTCCTCCCTGTTCAAGGTAGCTATTTTGGGGCCAGTGCTGTGGGGTAGCAGGTTCAGCTGCTGTCTGCAGCACCCACATCCCATACGGGTGCTGGTGCAAGTCCCAGCTGCTCTACTTCTGATCCAGCTCCCTGCTCAAGGCCTGGGAAAGCAGTGAAAGATGGCCCAAGTGCTTGGGCCCCTGCACCCACGTGGGAGACGCGGAAGAAGCTGCTGGCTCCTGGCTTTAGATCAGCCCAATTCTGGCCGTTGCAGCCACTGGGGGAGTGAACCAGCAGATGGAAGCTGTCTGTTTCTCTAACTCTGCCTTTCAAATAAAAAAAAAATCTTAAAAAGCATGCAGCAATTTCAAGACCAACAACAGCTTCCACCATGGAACCAGGCGGTCGAGGCCACAGGCACAACCCAGCGTGCTTGTGCCCACAGATGGAGCTACCACTGGGATATGCCCAGGGAGAAGGAACGCCTTTCCACAGCTCACCCTCCGGAGCCGCTCAGAGCTGGCTCTCCCAGAGGTGAGAATCTCAGCCCTGTAACCGGTCCTGGACGTGAATTCTCCGTCGAGAGCAGAGAAATCCGCTACACAAATTACTCAACAGCCGCAGAAGCCGGGGCAAGAGGGAGCATAAGGCCTCCTGGCCACGGCCGCGGCAGGAAACTGTGCCCAGGCAGGCCTGCACAGCTCTGCAGACACCCACTGGACACGACCACTCTCGCAGCAGGGCTGACCAGGCAGCAGGGCTCTTGCCTGAAAACACTGCCAGAGAAAGCCAGGAAGGAGGCAAAGCATGAACTAAAACTGGCAAGCGTTAATAAACACTGAGTGGATGATGGGTCAATGCCAGTTAATTGTAATATTTCTTCTATTTTTCCATGTTTCCCATAATAAAAAGTTAGGATTAGCAATAAAAAGAGCAGAAATCTAACACGCTTTGCAGTCTCCCCTCCCTACCCAAACCATGCAGGCCTATTTCCCCGCCCCCAACCCAGAGCAGCTCCTCCCTGGGGAAGCTGCACATGCCCTTACCAGTAAATGTTTGCTGCTTGAGACCCTCTCCGTAGCTCCTGGATTAAATGCCCTGATGAAGTATCAAATATTCTTATAAGGGTCCCCTTTGAAAAACAGTGAAGCGTTTCATTATCAATATAATACCTTTGCTTTTGAAATGTTTTAAATTCACACATCTGTAAGCCCACACCACCCTTTCCCAAACTCCCCTCATTGTCTAAAATTCAACATTTCCCTCCTATGTTCACCCACAGCTGTACTGAGAATGAGCTGGTAGCTCCAGCTCTCAGAGCACAGGGCCAGGGTCAAGGAGACAACCTCCTGTTGAGATGACCCCAAATGACCCCAGGGCCAGCCAGTCCCTTGTCTGAGGCAGGCCTGTTCCTTGTCCAGACGTCACCTGAGTTAGAAGTGCCATAGCAGTGACATGACCCCCAGCCAGCCACGCCAGCTGTGTCCACTTCCTAGATACACACAGCGCCGTGTGCTCAGGGGGGAACCTGGGGTCTCTTTAACATTTTCCCCATAAAGGAGATTCCTAGGCTGATCCTGAAAGCTTGGAGGAAGGTGAATTGCGACAGCTTTTGTGGAAAGCTTTGACAGATCCACTAGAACAAACACTCTGCTCCGCTCCTAGGGTGCACTGGGGAGGCTGGCATGTGAGCGGCGAGGAGGACACACTGCACAGTGACTGCACAGCTGGGGACACCTTCCAGGTGCTCTCGCCAACAAACCTTCCTAGGCTCAAAGTGTGTGAATACACCTGGCATTCCAGACACCACAGCTCCGGCTGCCTCCACTTACGCCGCCTGTAGCTGGGTAACATCAGTTCACAGAAGCCTGTTGTATAAGGAGCTGAACCCCTCATGTAACTGCTCAGGCACTGCGGGGCCCTGGCTGTGCCCCTTGCACCAGAGGGGCTGACCAGGGCTGTGGCTGCTACGGCTACACAACATAACCAGAAAGCACACGTGACAGTCCGGGAACACACCGAACTCCAGAACCTGCAGTCTCGCTTCTAACGACTGTCCGGAGCTTTCCCAGCAACAGAGCTGAGCCACTCAATGGACCTGGTGGGGTGGGCGGTCTGCACCAACACGGTAAGGTCTGGCGCAATCAGACCTTGACTGGCTGAGCTGGGGGACAGAGGAGTCTGGAAGTAGAAGAGGACACACACCCTGTGTTTTACACTGAGGGTTCTGTTTTTGTCATTGTTGTCAAAATCAGAATAGGAGGGGGCCAGAGATAGAGAACCTAAAGGTAAAAATAAGAAAACAAAATTCACTAAAAGTGTGGAAGAGCCCTATTTACGAATTCATATATAAGTTTATTCCGGGACCAGCGTTGTGACACAGTGCGATAAGCCTGAGACGCTGGCATCCCACATCAGAGCGCCAGTTTGAGTCCTGGCTGCTCCACTTCTGATCCAGCTCTCTGCTGTGGTCTGGGAAACCAGAAGATGGCCCAAGTGCTTGGGGCCCTGCACCCACAAAGGAGACCCAGAAGAAGTTCCTGGCTTTGGATCAGACCAGCTCCGGCCTTTGCAGCCATTTGGGGAGTAAACCAGCAGATGAAAGACCTCTCTCTGTCTCTACCTCTCTAACGCTTTCAAATAAATAAATAAATAATTTTTTTAAACAATAAATGAATAGCTGAATTAATTCAGGCTCAAGGAAGGGGGAGAATCCCAGATTTAAAATTATTTTTAAAAACTGTAACAGCCTTTCTCACATCAGGCAAACTAAAGGATACTCTATGGCCAATATCTTAAATTATAACCTGGTGGGGATTCAATGAAGAAGCATAGGCAGGAAAGAAAAGTTCTAGGTTGTTAGACACCAAGTTGTGAAGAAAACAGCACAGGCCAGCGCCGTGGCTTAACAGGCTAATCCTCCGCCTTGCGGCACCGGCACACCGGGTTCTAGTCCCGGTTGGGGCACCGGATTCTATCCCGGTTGCCCCTCTTCCAGGCCAGCTCTCTGCCTTGGCCCGGGAAGGCAGTGGAGGATGGCCCAGGTCCTTGGGACCTGTACCTCATGGGACACCAGGAGAAGCACCTGGCTCCTGGCTCCTGATCAGTGCGGTGCACCGGCCACAGCGGCCATTGGAGGGTGAACCAACGGCAAAAGGAAGACCTTTCTCTCTGTCTCTCTCTCTTACTGTCCACTCTGCCTGTCCAAAAAAAAAAAAAAAAAAAAAGAGAGAGAGAAAACAGCACAGAAACCAAGTGGTTCTGGAATGTTAATGACAATATAACAGAGCAATTTTACATCTGCTGATTCCAACATCTCTTTGACTTTTAGTAATTTAATTTTATGATATTTTACAACATATCCATTGGCGGCTTACCACGGAGTTTGTGATGCCCTGGCCTAGCCACCCCTCAGATGAAGTAACTGCTGGGGTATGGGCCAGCTGGGGCCAGCTGGCCACCTGTGCGGGTCAAGACGGTGAGAGCCCGAGCACTCAGGAGCACAGCTTCAACAGGTGAGGGGCACAAGCTTACTTTTTCAGATGCAGTTGCAATTCTTGTTCCCTGCAGGTTGAGAGCAATGCAGCTTAGGACACCCTCGTGTGCGGGAATGTCCACGGGCGGCTTCTCGGTGCTGGCCAGGTCCACAAGTTGAACATGACCCGTGTGTGTACCCGGGAAGGCCAGGAGGGAGTTGTTACTATTGGGACACAGGACACAGAGGCCTAGACAGAGACAGAAAGTGACAACTGATCACTTCCTTCAACGGTTCTGATTTCTCACAACCAAGATCTATTCTGCCCTCGAGTCCTCAGCAAAAAATAATTACTCACGGGTTTTCACCATTTACATCAAAACCACAAATCAGTGTAAAGACTTCACTGTAAAGATGGCAGAGGGCCACAGAGCTACCTCCCATGAGACCACAGAATACTCTGCTAACAGACACATTGTATCAACTGCCTGTTTCTATTTGTGCCAAACTGAGAACACAGTGCAAAAATTGTAAAACTTTAAAACTACACCATTAACCACAGCACAGAAACCCAAACAATAGCAAAAGAACTCCAGACTACACAGGAATAAACATACCAGACGTCAAGACCAATGCAAGAGACACACGCGGTGCGAAGGCAAAGCAAAGCCCTGACAGCCAGCTGCCGTGAGGCTGAAAGGCTCGGTACTGCCAGTGTCTAACCCCCCCACAGCCTCTCACAGACAAAACCAGCAACTCCTGTGAACACACAGACAAGCTGATACAAGGATCCCAAGTAAAAACAAAGGTCTTAGAATAGCAAAGAAAAGAAAAAAAAAGTAAGGTAAGGATAAGACTGGAGGACTCAGTTAGCTAATTTTAATTTCAAAGTTTACCCTGAAGCTCCAGAAATCAAGGCAGCGTGGCCTGAGGACAAAAACACAAGGGATTGAGCAGAATCTACAGTCTAGGAGAAACATTCTCACCTGATCCAACAAAGGCACCAGGCAATCTCACAAAGAAGCAGTCTTATTTTCAACAAATGGAACCCAAAATTTCAGATTCATACAAAAAAACAAAAACAAAAAACACAAACCTAGGTCTTTGCCACATGCCATCTACAAAAATTAACCTGAAACGAACCACAGACTTAAGATCTCCAGCAACTGAACTTCAGAGGGAAGCATAAAAGCATCTTTGATATGAAAAACATCACAGGCTGAAAAGATACAAGCGTGTATCTGACAAGGGCTCTAACTAAACTATGTAAAGAACCCTTAAATTTCAGCATTGAGATAAACAATCAATTAAAAGTGGGCAGAAAATCTGAAGAGACACTTCCAAAAGCAGTTTTGTGATCACAAACAGGTATTTGAGGAAGATGCTCACCATCACCACTCTCAGAGAAGTGTCTGACACCCGAGACACGCTGGCCACAGTGGCCACGGGGCAGGAAGCCAGGCTCAGCCTCTGTGTTCCAGGGCTGAACACACTCGCAGAGAGCAGGCACCGGAAGATTCACGGCAGCCTTCACTCGTGAAAGCCAAGAAATGGGCAAACAGATAAACAGCGGTGGTGGTAGACCCACATGACAGAATATGGTGCTCAGCTTTCAAAACAAGCAGAACAGTAATCTACACAACAAACCTGGAGAAATCTCAGAACTGTCTGAGGAAAAGAACTATCCAAATACATCGGCAGAGGCAAAACTAGGGAGTCAGGTGCCTGGTAAAACTTCCAGGTGATGGGACGTTCTATGTCTTATAATTATTAAAATGTATCAGGATATTCTTAAAATAAGCACTTTATATAAACTTCTTGGAACTGGGGGGGGGGGGGACCCAACATTTTAAAAAGATAGAAAGATGATACAAGTAACAAAGTAGCCAAAAGCAATCCCTCCAAATCAGAAGAAAAGAGAGCACCACCAAGACCAGAACTCAGTGGCTCCCAAGTGGAAACAGGCCGAGAGCTACACAAAATTATGGGTTCCTGGGTTTACCTCAAATTCCTACATGACTGAAGTCACTGGGGGAGGGAGAAGGAAAAGAGCCAGCACAGACTCAAGTGAGATGAATCTCAGAAGTGAGTTGCAGCAAAGAGGGAAGACCCAATGTCCCCAGTGTGTTCACCGCTCAAACCAGGGAGACACTGCTCAGACCAGAACCCACTCAGGGGACAGGGGCACCCAGGAGGGCTCTGCATCCCCCCATGGACCACTTTCTCCACATTTCTCACCTTTCGGATTATAGCAGGTTTCAAAGACATGCAACTGATGCGGATTGTGTGTGAACGTGAACACCTTAATCATGGAATCCAAAACCACCACAATTCTGCAAAGAAAAACAAGAATCAGAGCTACTGTCCTCAAACGTGACAGTCAAACATTGTGATTTCTGTTATTGTTTTGAAACTTCAATCACTGAAAACATCGCATGTGAAAAGCTCATTCCCACATCGCAGGCCTATGCAAGAGGGGCCTTCGGAAACAGCTCCACAGGGTGCCCTGGAGGCAAGCCCAAGTGGGTGCTTCACCCCCAGGGAGCTCCTCTGCCTCAGAACTTGCTGAGGTTCAGAGACGTCATCATCAAACATCTCATCTGGAGGAGACAAACAGATGGCAGAAATGTGATTTCTACATATTCTCTTCTAGATGTCTTAATACTAGTTTCAAAGTAAAAGGTCCTTGATGTGACTCAAGCAGGTACATTACTAAGGTCGTGTGAAAACTGAGGTTACTAGAAATAAGCCACACGAGAACAGGGACGACAGGGCTCCCATCTGTTTACCCTGCTTGGCCTCTTGGCCCTCCTCCGGCTGACAAATGGGACTTGTGAGAACACAGAAATCACATCAAGTTAAAACCTAAATGCACGGAGCTCTGCTAAATGCTGCCCAGCGTCTGGACAAATCTACAGTTTCCCCAATGCCACCACGGCATTTAGGAGAGAAACAGACTTCTTTCAGCAGGTGAGCCACAACCTCTCCTCCAAGTAGCTTCCAGATTCTCCTATACTTTCCCATTGAAAACATGCACGGAAGACAGTGCATGGGACAGGGAAGCACCTCAGGGCTCAGCACTGCACCTGCCAGATGGGACAGCGCTCCTGGAGTCACCCACGCCCACCAAGAACTGCCCCTCAAGGGAGCCTGGGAACCATGACCCTGCCGGCCTCAGTCCTCACTACACCTTCGGATCACAGACAATAGTCATCACCTTTGTTTTTAAAATATTATTTATTTTTTTATTTTATTTGAAAGGCACAGAGACAGAGAGAGATCTCCTATCTGCTAGTTCATTCCCCAAATGATCAAAAAAGCCAGGGCTGGGCCAGGCCAAGCCAGGAGCCAGGAACTCAATCCGGGTCTCCTACTTTCACGACAGGAATCCAATCACTTGAGCCATCACTGCCCCTGCTGGGGCTCCGTTCGTAGGAAAGGGAACTCTCGGGCGAGAGGCAGAGGTCAAGATCAGGCTCTGCAGTGCTGTCCACAGGCGTCCTCACCACCAGAGGCCAGACGCCTGCTCTCATCAGCATCTCATCACCTCGTTTCCTCAACAGTTCCCTTCAGAAAACCATTTCATCTTTAGAGGAAGCCAAATCCCACCTTTAAACAGCATTGGCACCAGACCTACCGATCTCGCCGCAACTTGACCGCTTTGACTTCTGTGGAAAACTCTATTTCAATAACAGTCTTCTTCTTCAGGTCGTCCCATATCATCACTGAAACGGCAAACAACTGGTCGTGATCACAGGTCACAGCGCCGGGGCACGGGGACGCCACCAGGACGTGAGCTGGCGGCTCGCCCTACCGCAGGCACTGTCCCACCGCTTAACACCCAAACCCCTGCACCTGGGAGGCCTGGGACGTGGTCAGGCTCACGGGGCTGTGCCAGGGATGACCCCTTAGACGCCTGCCTCCCCTGCTCAGAACTCTTCTTGATGGCCGGGTGCTCACCTGCTGCCTCCACCCCTTCCCCTCGCGGGACGCCCATGTCCACCCTGTCTCAGTGTGTGCACACAGGCACACACAGCCCGGCTCCCAGTCTTCTCACTCCTAATCCGTGATGGGTTACTTCAGGAAAGCATCTGCTTCTCCCCGCTCTTCCCGGTTCAACATGATTGTGCCAAAGAGATCTCCAGGTGCTAGAGACACACCTGTACCAAGAACTTCCACAGCAAAATCAGACAGACAAAACCCAGGCTCCCAACTGCGCCAACTCCACCCACTCTCGCTGGTCATTCCTGCTCTTCAGGGACAGAAGTCCCTTTGGTTTTGCTCTCCTGCTCCACTGCAATGCCCCACGTTAGGATGCAGCAGTAGTTCGTGTCCCAAGGGCCAAGGTCACTCACAGGTGATCTTCAAGGGTGAGAGTGCCCACCAGCCCAGTGCTTCCTATCTTCTCTAAGTGGGGCATGAGGTGTGGAAGTCAGTCTTCCTCAACAGTCAGGTCACAGGCAAAGGCGGCAGAGAAATTTTGACAATTCTGCCTACAGGTCCTGAAGACACGACGTGTGTCTCTGAGGTTAAATCTAGATGTGAATTTTTTCCAGAATGGACTAAGGGACCTAAACTTCAAGTCAAAAGATTATGTGACACAAGCACACAGAACTACTCAACTTATCACTGAGGAACGTCGTATCTACGTAGTGTTCAAGAAGTAACTAGAATTCATGACCATTCAAAAGCGAAACAATTTTGTGTTTATTCCGTCAACCTTGTCTCTTCATTGAACAAACACTGCACTATTATTCTCAAAGAATGCTGAACGTCACCTGTCAGCCAGAGGGACAATCACTCAGTGCAGCTACCTCACTTCCTGGCAACAGGCACTTTGTACTCTAGAATTTCTGAAACCACTCAAGTTGCACTTCCTTTGGTTCCTCAACCTAGCACCAAAAAGCAGGCCACGATGGACTCCTGCAGATGACAAGGTCCAGATCAACTCCACGTTCAGAAATTCCTGAAAAAGCCACAACCCAGCACCACAGTCGCAGCACGACTCATGCTCCGGAGCACAGGACGTGGCCAGGTGCCACGCCTGGGCTGTCTCCCTGCTGCACTCACGCAGGCCGGAGAGCCACAGCCACGGCACAGAGCCCTGGCTATCTTCAACGTTCTGTGCACAGGGCTCTGTTTTGTTCGCAATGTTAAAATACATGTCAGAAAAAGTAGGTGGGTTTTCAAATAAAATGCAGCTTCATACAAACAAAATGAATAAAAATGTTTCACGCCGGGATTTTATGTTTATCTTTTAATAAAGTCCCTGATGTATAAACTATGACTTCTTTGCTTGTCCCCTCAATTCCTTACTACACAGAAGAGGTGCCCATCAAACAGCTCCAGTTACAACGTCCTCAATCTACTGCAATGCCAAGTTCCCCCAATCTCGTTCTATCATTTCTCTAATGTTTTATTTATGTATTTTTATCTGCTTGAAAGGCAGACACGCACGCGCGCACACACACACACACACGCGCTGTATCCACTGTTCACTCCCAAATGCCCACGACAACCAGGACTGGTCCTGGCTGAAGCCACCATCCAGGAATTCCATCAGCCTCCCACGTGAGTGTCAGAGACCCAAGTATCTGAGCTATCACCACTGCCCCCCAGGACGTACATTAGAAGGAAACTAGATTGGAAATGGAAGTGGGATTTGACCCCAGGCACTCCGATATAAGATGTGGACATCCCTAGTGGCAGCTGAACCTACACACAGCACCACAAAGCAAGCCTCAATCCTCTTTTTCATAAACCAAAGATGCTAGATTTTTTTTATATTTCAACACTATATAGCTTCCTTTGTAATTATTATTTTTTTTATTTTTTTGACAGGCAGAGTAGACAGTGAGAGAGAGAGAGACAGAAAGGTCTTCCTTTTGCCGTTGGTTCACCTTCCAATGGCCGCCACGGCCAGCGCACTACAGCTGGTGCATACGTGCTGATCCAAAGCCAGGAGCCAGGTGCTTCTCCTGGTCTCCCATGGGATGCAGGGCCCAAGCACTTGGGCCATCCTCCACTGCCTTCCCGGGCCATAGCAGTGAGCTGGCCTGGAAGAGGGGCAACCGGGATAGAATCCGGCGCCCCGACCGGGACTAGAACCCGGTGTGCCAGCACCGCAGGCGGAGGATTAGCCTACTGAGCCGCGGCACCGGCCTTCCTTTGTAACTAAAATACTAACAGTAAATTTAAGAAGTAACTTTGACATTATTAAAAATGTTTTTAATCTAAAAATGCTAATCAGACTGATTTTTTAAAAGAGATTTTTTATTTGCAAGGCAGAGTTACAGATAGGCAGAGGCAGAGAGAAAATGAGAGGTCTTCCATCTGCTGGTTCACTCCCCAGATGGCCGCAACACCAGAGCTGAGCCGATCTGAAGCCAGGAGCTTCTTATGGGTCTCCCACTTGGGTGCAGGGGCCTAAGGACTTGGGCCATTTTTCACTGCTTTCCCAGGCTATGGCAGAGAGCTGGATTGGAAGTGGAGCAGCTGGAATTCAAACCAGCACCCATATGAGATGCTGGCACCATAGGTGGTGGCTTTACCTGCTATGCCACAGTGCTGGCTCCCAGAATGAATTCTTTTTTTAAACATTACTTTTAGGGGTTGGTACTGTGGCATACTAGGCTAAACCTCTGCCTGTGGCACCGACATCCCATATCGGCACTGGTTTGTGTCCCAGCTGCTCCTCTTCTGATCCAGCTCTCTGCCATGGCCTGGGAAAGCAGCAGATGGCCCAAGTCCTTGGGCCCCTGTACCCACATGGGAGACCCAGAAGAAGTTCCTAGATTCTGGCTTTGGATCAGCTCAGTTCTGGCCGTTGAAGTCATTTGAGTAGTGAACTGGCAGATGGAAGACCTTTCTGTTTCTTGCTCTCTTTGTAACATTACCTCTCAAATAAATAAATAAAATCTTTAAAAATAATTAATTATAGGGGCTGGCGTTGTGACATAGTAGGCAAGACTATCGCCTGCAACACTAGCAAACCACATGGGTACCAGTTAACTCCTGGCTGCTCCACTTCCTGCCATGGCCTGGAAAAGGAGCGGAAGATGGCCCAAGTCCTTAGGTCCCTATCCACATGAGACCCAGAAGCTCCTGGCTCTGGTCCAGCCCAGCCAGCTGTTGGGGCCATATGAGGAGTGAACAAGCGGATGGAAGATCTGTCTTTCCCCACATTTCTGACTCTGCCTTTCAAATAAATTTTAAAATTACCTTTAGTAATAAACAAGGTAAACAGGCCTATGGCTATTAAAGAAACTGAGTCAGTAATTAGTACTTCCACAGACTTAAAGCACTAGACCCAGATGTGACACTGGTAACTCCTAACTAAACATTTAAGAAATTATGCAGTAGGTCAAGCTGCTGTTTGAGATACCCACACCCCTCTCACAATACCTGGTTCAACTTCTGGCTACTCTGCTTCTGATCCAGCTCCCAGCAGAAGACAGCCCAAGTGCTTGGGCCCCTGCACTCAAGTAGGAGACCCAGATAAAGTTGCTGGCTCCTGCCTAGCCCAGCCATAACAGCCATTTGGGGAGTGAACCTGTGGATGGATGATCTTCCTGTCTCCACCCTCTAACTCTTCCCTTCAAAACATAAAATAAACCTTAAAAAAAAAAAGAGATGCATTTATATACTTGAAAAGCAGATTAAGAGAGAGAAGGGAGGAGAGAAAGAGAGCGCGCGCTTCCATCCACTGGTTCAGTTCTCAAATGCCCATAGAGCCAGAGCTGGGTCAAGCTGAAGCCAGGAGCCAAGAGCTCCATCAAGGCTTCCCACGTGGGTGGCAGAAAGCCAAGTACTCGGCCCATGATCCACTGCTTTCCTGGGTGCATTAGCAGGAAACTGGAGCAGCAGCAGGGCAGCAGGCACTCTGCCCACGGGATGCCAGCAGCGCAAACAGAGGCTTGGCCACCCGCACCACAACACCGGCTCAGGAACACTTCTGTTCCCGAGTCACTCTGAGGTCAATGTTACTCTGATACCAAAACCTACAGACACTGCAGGCTAGAAGAAGAAAAATCCCATGATCCTGTCAGTAGGTTCAGAAAAAGCACCAGAAAACACCCAACAGCATTTATTATAAAAACTTGGGAAATCTCTCAGCTTGACAGACTACAAAAACCACACAGCTAACATCCAACTGAACGGGGAGAAACGAGCAAGCTCCCACTAAGACCAGGCGCAGTGTGATGCCCTCTCACCACTGCCCTGACCGCGCACTGCACGCCCTCCCTGGCTCAACCAAGGCAGGAGTGCAGGGCTTCTCAGCCCTCGACGACTCAAAGCCAGGTCCACAGAAAACCTGCACACGGATGTTTATTCCTAAATGCCAACCCAGACGTCCTTCGGAGCTTAAGCAGATAAACAATCTGTGGTGCGTCTGAATGAAATGGTGCTCAGCACTAAAAGGAAAGAAGCCATGGAGCCATGAAGAGACCCAGAGGAGCTCTAACAGGCACACTGCTGGCTGGATGAGGCAAGTCTGTAAAGACCACACACTGCATGGGTCCAACCACAGCTCTGAAGATGGTCAGAAGGTCAGCTATTGAAGGATGGACAGGCAGAGCCTGGCGGCATCTCAGGGCAGTGAAGCTGCTCTGCAGGACACTGTACGAGGACACACGTCACTATCCACTTGTCAAAACCACACAGCACCGGCCGGCGCCGCGGCTCACTTGACTAATCCTCTGCCTGCGGCGCCCGCACCCCAGGTTCTAGTCCCGGTTGGGGTGCCGGATTCTGTCCCGGTTGCTCCCCTTCCAGGCCAGCTCTCTGCTGTGGTCCGGGAGTGCAGTGGAGGATGGCCCAAGTGCTTGGGCTCTGCACCCGCATGAGACCAGGAGAAGCACCTGGCTCCTGGCTTCGGATCAGCACAGCGCGCCAGCTCTAACAACCATTTGGGGGGGTGAACCAACAGAAGGAAGACCTTTCTCTTTCTGTCTCTCTAACTCTGCCTGTCAAAAACCAAACCAAACCAAACCAAACCAAACACCAAAACACACAACACCAGGAGGGACCCTCCCGTGAGTGTGGACTCCGTGCAGGCTCACCAACTGCAATATGCCTCACATCCTGGAGACAACTCTCCACTCTCCACTCTCAGTTTTGCTGTGAATCTAAAACCGCTCACAGAACAAGTTTTATTAATAATTTAAAAATTACCTTGTCTTGCCGTGCTCGTAACCACTCTCCATTCTATAAAGGCCACACACAGAACTGGGCCTGGGAGGCCAAGACCTCAGAATCAGGCATGTGCTATTTTTCCTGCCAGCAATCTGATTCAATTTCATTTCTCCATACTTAGTTCAAAGTAAAACAAAACCCAAATGCATCAGGGCTACCCCTCAACCCTCACCTGAGTGCAGACTCTACACGGGCACGTCAAAAATTTTGTGGAAAAAAAAAATTAAATGTTGTTTATTTTGGTTCCAACAAAAAAAATCTAGACATAGATAACGGCTTCTAAACTACTTGAAAATGGAGTATGGGTGGTTTATGAAAAAACTATGCATGGATTTCAATTTTTTTGGACCAAAATACACCTGTCTTTCAATTCCATCCCCATGAACTTTCTGAAGTGCTCCTGCACTTCTCATACTCACGTAACTCGTGGTGCTCCCACCCAGCGCCCGTGCATCCGGAGCCTCTGCCTTTGCACGTGGTCCCCCTCTTTGCTGCTGCATCAACCATCTTCGCCAGACCCCCGGCTCACCCTCCAACCAGAGCTGCTGGAGCACATCCCACTCTGCACGTGGCTCCCTCAGCCGCCACCTTCTCCTCCCTGCCTCCTTTCCCACCGCCCACCACTCTTGGCACCAGTCACAGTCAGGTTCTGTCTTAGTTTACTTTCTGTTGCTGTAACAAAATATCCAAGGGTAAGTTATAGAAAAGTTTATTGGTTCACAGTTTTGAGGGCAGGGGAATTCAGAATGAGCTGGTTGTGTCTGGCAAGGGCCTCCCTCAGGCAGCCTAACATGGCAGATGGCATCACACCACAGGAGCACTGTGTGCGCCAGAGGCCCAAGATGGAGAGGAGCCTTGCTTTATAACAAACGACTTGTTAAACCATCCAGTTCAGTGAAAACAAGAATCCACTCCCTTCCCAGTGTGGTACTCCATGACTAATCAGTTCCCGCCAGGTCCCAACCCTCAACACTGCTAACAAGGGGGACCGAGTTTCCAGCACCTGAACCTCTAAGGGACAAATGCCATCAACCACGGGACCCACCCCACAGTTCTCCAGGCTACCAGCGGTCACCACGTCCACAGACCCCACAGTCTTTCCTCGGGCCTCCCCCTCCTCCACCTTCCCAGCATTCGCCTGACAAGCAGCCTTGCTCCTCTCCCCTGCTTCTCCGTAAAAAAGAGCCTCCAGGGCTGCCTCCAACCTCTGCCGTCCCCTTACTTGACCCTGTGCACTGCTTCAAGACTAGAACTTTCCAAGGCACAGATCTTACAGCACTCACATCTGTCCCATCCACCTCCCATTCCTTCCTTGTGTTTTACCCTCAGGCAACAGCTGCTGTAAACTACTGTGTAAGTGCTAAGTCTCTGGCCATGGTGGGTAAAGGTCTCCATTCCTCCCTCTACCCTAGAAAAGCCAGGCCCCCTGCACTGCCATCCCCTTCATCACCCATGCAGATGTACACACACACCCTCAGTGTTCCTAGACTCAGAACCAAACAACTGTTTCCATCAGCCAGTGGCTCTCACTTATGTGCATTGCTTTAAAACTAATTCACAACATGTGTAATATCAAGTACAGGTATAGGAACAAAGGGTCCTCTTCAGACCCCACATCCTCCCAAGACCACCAGGGAAGACCACACATGGCCACAGACATACACATTCCAACAAGTTCAAAACACTACTGCACACAGCCCTGGCTCTTCAATGCACAATCACTTTACCTTTGTTGGGAGGGTATTTCGGCTTTTTTCCACCACCAACAAGAGCTAAATAGTTGCAGCGAAATAACATTTCAACATGGCCAACTCCTCCTTCTAGGAATTCTGAAATGATAAGTTTAAAAAGGCAATTTTTAGAAGTATGAATTTTAAAATAAAGCAAGTCAAGACATGTAACAGTTAGCATTTCATTTTTAGTCAGCAATCCAATTACTCTCAGAAATGAGAACGGTGACTGGCTAAGAAGGCGGTAACGAAGGGCTTGGAACTCTTGCACACCTGTCACAACACCCCAGAAGAGTTAAGCACAACCTCACCCAAGATGCCAGCTTAGTGAGATCATGAAAGAGCTACATTTGTATTTAGGATGTAGAAAAACCTATAAAATCTCAGAAGGCATACCAGAAGCTTTCTCATCATTTAAACGTCTCTTCCAGTTAAGTCTGGAATGCCAGGAAAGCCATATGTCACTAACAAGAGAATGAAGCTGGACTTTTATCTTACACCACACATAAAAAGAAACTCAAAAGGAATTAAAGAGCTAAAAAAGGGAAAAGTTCATGACACTGGATCGACAGTGATTTCTTAGGTAAGACATTAAAAACACAGCCAAAAAGCAAAACTAGTTGGGGCTGGCGCTGTGGCGCAGCAGGTTAAAGCCTTGGCTTGAAGCGCTGGCATTCCATACAGACGCTGGTTCTAGTCCCGGCTCCTCCTCTTCTGATCCAGCTCTCTGCTATGGCCTGGGATAGCAGTGGAGGATGGCCCAAGTCCTTGGGCCCCTGCACCCGCATGGAAGACCCCAAAGAAGCTCCTGGCTTCAGATTGGCGCAGCTCCGGCGGTAGCGGCCATTTGGGGAGTGAACCAACGGAAGGAAGACCTTTCTTTTTTCTTTTTTTGACAGGCAGAGTGGATAGTGAAAGAGAGAGACAGAGAGAAAGGTCTTCCTTTGCCGTTGGTTCACCCTCCAATGGCCGCCGTGGTAGGCGCGCTGCGACCTGCACATCGCGCTGATCCGATGGCAGGAGCCAAGTGCTTCTCCTGGTCTCCCATGGGGTGCAGGGCCCAAGGACTTGAGCCATCCTCCACTGCACTCCCTGGCCACGCAGAGAGCTGGCCTGGAAGAGGGGCAACCGGGACAGGATCGGTGCCCCGACCGGGACTAGAACCCGGTGTGCCGGCGCCGCAAGGTGGAGGATTAGCCTAGTGAGCCGCCGGCCGAAGGAAGACCTTTCTCTCTCTCTCTCACTGTCTAACTCTATCTGTCAAAAAAAAAAAAAAAAAAAAAAAAAAAAAAAAAAAAAAAAAAAAAAAAAAACAAATAACCCAAAGACTTGCAGGGTGCCAAACAAGCACATGAAAAGATGCTCAACATCACTGCTCTTCAGGAAATGCAAATCAAAATCACAATGAGATACCACCTCACACCCATTAGCGTGGCTACAATTAAAAAAAACAAAAAAACAAAAAAAAAAACAACCTTTTAAACTTTATACTTTAAAATAGAATTTTGGACCAAAGCATTTATTTTTCAAAACATTTTTCCATGAAATCTTTTTTTCTGGATTTATTTATTTAATTGAAAGGCAGAGTTACAGTTAGAGAGAGGCAGAGGCAGAGGCAGAGAGGTCTTCCATCAGCTGGTTTACTCCCCAGATGGCCGCAACAGCCGGAGCTGAGCTGATTCGAAGCCAGGAGCTTCTTCCAGGTCTCCTACGCGGGTGCAGGGGTCCAAGAATCTGGGCCATTTTCTACTGCTTTCCCAGGCCATAGCAGAGAGCTGGATCAGAAGTGGAGCAGCCGGGATTTGAACCAGTGTTCATATGGGATGCTGGCACTGCAGGTGGCAGCTTAACGGGCTAAGCCATAGTGCCACCTTGCCCCTCTTCCAGGCCAGCTCTCTGCTGTGGCCAGGGAGTGCAGTGGAGGATGGCCCAAGTATTTGGGCTCTGCACCCCATGGGAGACCAGGAGAAGCACCTGGCTCCTGCCATCGGAACAGCGCGGTGCGCCGGCCGCAGCGCGCTACCGCGGCGGCCATTAGAGGGTGAACCAACGGCAAAGGAAGACCTTTCTCTCTGTCTCTCTCTCTCTCTCACTGTCCACTCTGCCTGTCAAAAATTAAAAAAAAAAAAAAAAAAAATTATTCGATTTATTTGAGAGACAGAGAGCGCCCATGTATGTACTTCTAAACTCTACGCAAAAACACTCTGTCCCTCTTAGCTGAATGAGCACGATCTGTGTCTTCCTCTCGGTCATCCAAATGTGTCCCTCCTGAAACCGTTCTATCTGTTCAGACCCCAGCTGCTGGCTCCTCTGCAGTACACGAGCAGATGTGTGTGAAGCCACGGCATCACTACAAGGCTGAGATGGCCCATTTTTAACTCCCAGGCAGCTTCCCCACGGGGGTCCCAGCCGAGCTGTCTTTGGAGTGAGTCTACTGCCCGTGTGTGTGTGCAGGAGACACAGAACCTACATCTAGGAGTGAGGAGGGAGAACACTGCTTCCCTGGCTCTTCAAGACCAGGAATCCTGAGGGTAGCTGCCCTGAGCTGTCAGCATCCTGTTCCAGCCAAGTTGCAGCAGGCACCCGGCCAAGCTGCAGTCAACAAGGCCCCGGCCCAGATCCAAGACAGACGCTGCGAGGCAGGCACACTTCCTTCCTCACATCTAGGCAAGTAAACCACTACACCAAAACAGGAACCCAGCCATCTTTTCTGCTCTTCCACTGTTACACCCAAGTTGCCAGGACCCTAGTCTGCTCACATAATTAATGATGTGATTCATCTGCTCACATAAGCACACGTGTACACATGCAGTAACTCCCTACACGCTAAGCCCAAGAGCAGCCGGCCCCAGACAACAGAGCTGAGCAGCAGAAGGTGAAGACACCTGCAAGATGCACCACGCCCTGAGAATGTCCACTTCTCTGGAACTTAACCGTTTTAGATGCTTCTTGTCTAACTTATTTTTTATAAGAAATTCTGTATTCACTGTAAACACTTCATCAATTAGGAAGCAGCTGTTGATATGCTACTCATGTTTGACTTTGATACCAATGCCTACAACTCCTCGTTAAGCCTCTGATGATCAATTTTTAAGGACTACTGAGGTTTGCAAGTTAAGCTATTTTAAAATATTCTGCACCACTTATCTGCATAAAGCAGAACTATCTTAATTTACCAAACATGTACAGAAGTCCAACACAGACAACCGACAGGAGATGACCACCACACCCAGGCACTTCTCTGACCCTAGCAACTACACAGCAGTGTCTCACATCCAAGGTTTCACTTTCCAAGGTTCATTAGCCAAGCTCAATCTCTGTGTGAAGATATTAAATGAAAGGGCCAGCACTGTGGCGCAGCATGTTAAGCCTCAGCTTGGGATGCCAGCATCCCATATGGGTGCCGGTTCAAGCCCCGGCTTCTCCACTTCCCATCCAGTTCCCTGCTAATACACCCAGAAAAGCAGCAGAAGATGGCCCAATCACTTGGGCCCCTGCACTCAGGTGGGAGACCCAGAAGAAACTCCAGGTCCTTGGCTTCAGCCTGGCTGTTGCAGCCATTTAGGGTGTGAACAAGCAGATGGAAGATATTCATATTCTCTCTCTCTCTCTCCTCCCTCTCTCCCCTCTGTAATTGTATCTTTCAAATCAATAAAAAAACTTTAAAAAAATCAAACACATTATGGGGCTGGCACTGTAGCACAGTAGGCTAAGCCTCCACCTGTGGTGCCAGCATCCTATATGGGCACTGGTTCTAGTCCTAGCTGCTCCTCTTCCGATCCAGCCCTCTGCTATGGTGAGAATGCAGAAGAAGATGGCCCATGAGCTTGGGCCCCTGCACCCCCATGGGAGGCCTGGAAGAACGTCCTGGCTTCAGATCTGCCCAGCTCCGGCTGTCACAGCCATCTGGGGGAGTGAACCAGCAGATAGAAGACTTTTCTCTCTACCTCTCAAGTAAATATATAAATGCATTGGACATTGTTCTGGGCAGCATGATAAGTCTCCCACGGCTGTACTCTGGCCTGTGCCTGGATGTGAGTCATCCCTTTGTCCATTTTACTTGGCCACACACGCTACCTGCCCATCCGTCACGCAGCAGCCTTCTCACCACATCACCTGTCAGGGTAGGCACTGCTTGTACTCAAGTGGCCCTTCTTTTCCTTCATCAAGGCCCCCAAGTGCAAGGGCAGTGGTGCTGGCCATTCAAATACACCAAAGTGAAGTGCTTTCCTTATGAAAGGTGAGAAGCTCTCAACTTTGTAAGAAAACAAACAAACAAACAAAAACCCCATGCCGAGGCAGCTGCCACCACTGTCACTCTCTCACTGTGCCTGCTTCACCATACAGGTGTGTCTGGCACCACGCAGGGATTTGGGCATCCACGGGGTCTTAGAACACATGGATAAGGAGGACTACTGAAAGAGTAACACACTCAGCGTGTTTTGTGCATCCTAATTCATTCATTCTTTTACAACATCCCAATACAGGCACTGCTCTCACCACACGGGTGTGTTTGGTACAACATCCCAATACGGGCACTGCTCTCACCACACGGGTGTGTTTGGTACAACATCCCAGTACGGGCACTGCTCTCACCACACGGGTGTGTTTGGCACAACATCCCAATACGGGCACTGCTCTCACCACACGGGTGTGTTTGGCACAACATCCCAATACGGGCACTGCTCTCACCACACGGGTGTGTTTGGCACAACATCCCAATACGGGCACTGCTCTCACCACACGGGTGTGTTTGGCACAACATCCCAATACGGGCACTGCTCTCACCACATGGGTGTGTTTGGCACAACATCCCAATACGGGCACTGCTCTCACCCTCACTTTACAGCTGCAGAAACCAAGTCCCACACAAGCTGGGGAACTTGCCCCAGGTCACGCAGCAAGCCAGAACTCAGATCTCACAATGCGGACGAGTGAGCTCGTGGCCTCCAGACCACCTGCCTTTCTATGCTGAACCAAGGGTAAGGACCCCAGCCCACAAAGCACCACTCAAGCCTTACATTCCAGGGTTACACATACGGTTTCACTCCAGAAAGGGTTTCTGCTGTCCCCTCCCAAATAAAACCTGATGTGAGATATTCCTGCTAGAATGGAAAGGGCCTGCTTCAGGCAGCACCAGCACACTCCAGCTACACCTGACAGGTGACAAGCCGTTCTAGAATCAGGAGCTTAACAGATGCTGTGAATAACCAAAACCCCACCACAGGGAGAAGGACATTTTCACTCTGACTTACCTGAGACCTGCCCACCTGTTAGCACGTAATGGATTATGAGACGCCAGACATTTAGGAAAAATAGAAGAGAAAAATGAACTGAAAAATTTCTACCCATAAATTTTAAGTTTTTCCCTGGAATATAGGAAAAAAAAAAAAACTACAACTATTTGATTTACCAACAGAATTCCCATTTCCAACATTTGAAAATTTGTATTTCAGGAAAACTAGATTAAAACACTGAAATAAGTAAACAGAAGCAACTAAAATGTATAATATTTTCTCTAAGAGTTGATCATCTGTCAAGAGTTGAGAGTTCCATATGCTATAATTAAATCCAACATCTGAGTTTTCTCCAGTTCTACATTCAACAAGGAAAAAGTTAAAATGGACTGCAAGCAGAGCTAGGACTGGCAGAGACGGGGAAAGACAACGAGGTTCACACAGAGTGATAACCCACTAGAGATCAGAGTGGGGCCCACCCCCGAGCCTGCGGATCACAACCCTGCACCCAGCAGCGGGACAAGCACTTCTTTATAGAGGGCCATGAACTCGACTGACTTCTCAAAGACAGCCATACCCCATTCCACTCCGCCCCAATCTGCAAGATAAAATTAGATTCCTTGAGAGCTGGAAAGAGAAGAAGCCAAGAACTGTCACTCACTCTTACCTTGTTTCTCTTTTTCCTTTAGTGGATCGGTGTTATAAACTCGGAATCCATTCTCCATCCCACATGCAAAGCACCCTAAAGCAGGGAAGTGTGAAACAGACACATTAGTCCCTAGGTCCAGAGTGGCTAAAGCCAGGGGCTGAAGAAACTGGCATCTAAGAACCCATAAAGGCTCAAACCACAAACAGGACAAGCTCCAAGTCACAACTACTTTCCAGGGTGCAGGCATCACGGCTCAGCAGCTTAAGATACCACTGTGGCACTGCCGTCTCATCCGGGAGCGCCAGTTCTAGTCCCAGCTGCTCTGCTAACTCAGCTGCTTGCTAATCATGTGCCTGGGAAGGCAGAAGAAGACGGCCCAAGAGCTTGGGCCCTGCCACTCGTGTGGGAAACCCAGATGGGATTCTTGGCTCCTGGCTTCAGCCCAACCCAGCCCTATTACAGCCATCTGGGGAGTGAACCAGAGGTGTCTCTCCCTCTCTCATTCTGCCTTTTACACAGAGGAAGTATGGGGAGAAGGAGAAACCTTCATCTGTTGGTTCACGCTCCAAATGGCAGCAACAGCCAGGGGTGAGGAACTCCAAATACTTGGGCCACCTTGCGCTGTTTTCCCAGGCACATTAGCAGGGAGCTAGATCAGAAGTGGAGCAGCCGGGACTGACCGGCATTCACATGGGATGCCTGGCATCACAGGCAGTGGCTTAAGCCACTGCACCAAAATGCTGGGCCCCAAATTTAAACAAACAAACAAAAACTCCTCACAGAAATGTTACCAAGTGATAAACATTCTCAGTTTGCCAGGCGGCAGCAAGGGAACCTCCAGAGCTGCTCGGGTCACTCGGTGCTGCAGGCTCCAGGGGACACTGAATTCCGGTGGAGGGAACCAGCAGCTGCGCCGAGGAGCCTCACGCCTGCCTCTCACGACCGTGCTGTGCGCTGTGTGCCAGGGCCTGCAGAGGCAGCAGCTGACGTCCAGTGGAGCGCAGCCACGAGGCAGGCAGTCCCGGCAGTGCAGCCCAGGTAAGGGAAGAGCTGGGCGAAGGGCTGGGCGCTGGGGGAGCTGAGTAGTAGTTCTAGGCCCCAGGACAGGAAGGGGCTGCTCTTCCTAGGACAGGATGGGTTCCTCAAAAGCACTGATAAACTTGGACCCCATCTGTCCATTTTCCTAACTCCTGAAATCCCTGTCATAGTCTCACAGTGAATGACCCAGCTCATCCAGGTCACCCTCACAAGGCACACATCAAACTTCTAATAGTCCAAATAGAAGTGCTGTTAAGAACTGGACAAAACACTAAGTTTCACGATGACAGTGCATCAGTTCCTGGCACCTGGACTCCCTACGCCGTAAGTGGGACCCAGTAGTTATCGTCAATGCTGTGTCCAACAACTGTTGGTTCATATGCTCTGGCTGGCAGGAGAAAAACCAAACCCTCCAGTTCTTTTTCCCCATGAACTGCCACAAGTCTAACTCCTCACTGCGACCACGCAACGGTCTGACAGCCAATGCAAAGCCTCTTAAATTCCATCCCACTGCTTATGATCCAGAACCAGACTTACTTTCTTCTCAGCCACTCTTCTGGAAACGTGAAAAACTTGCCTACATTTTTACCCAAGTCACTTATAAAACCATAGATCATGTGGTTCAAGACCTGTGACAATAACCCCCAAGGAGCTAAAAACCACACTTTGCAATTCTGAAAGGTAATTATCTGAAACTTACTTGAAAATGCTATGTTGTTATCTCAAGTTATTTTGGATGCTAACTCCCTTTGTTGTTGGAATCAGATAATCCAGATGGAAGAATCAGAGCTTTCCTTGTTGGCAAATACAGAAATAAAATACAGGAGTTGAATATTTTCCATCTCGCAACCATTATATCTTTCCCAAGTTTTAGGCTTAGACCTGTATTATTTGCCTTCATCAGATCATATATATTCCTGAGGCCCCCCCAAAAAAAAATTTGTATAAAAAAATCCAGAAGAAACAGGCAGACAACCCAATGGAAAAATGAGCAAAAGATCTGGACATTTCACAAGAGATGGTCAAACATACAAGATCAGGAAAACGCACCTAAAACATGGTAAGATTTACTACACACTGCGCAACATGGCCAAAATGCTGGAAAACACCAAGCGTGAGCTGGGCAGAGAGTCATGGGAACTCTGAGTTGCTGGTGGAGGGCAAACTGTTGCCAGCACTCTGGGCAGGCAATCTGCTCCAGGCACACAGCAGTAGACACCTCACGGAGACCTGAACATCAGGCTCACAAAATATAGTTTCAGAACAATCAGTCACATTACTATACTCAAGGTGCCCCAAACCAGAACCTACCCAAATGTTCAACAATGGCAGAATGGAAAAGTGAATTGCAATGTATCTGCACAAAGGAACACTACATATCAGTAACAATGATTCACAATCATACCCAACAATGGGGGGGGGGGGGCTGATGGTCAATAAAAACAAAAAGCAGCACAAAAATACAGAAGAAAAACTAATCTACATTGTTAGATGTCAGGTAGGGAGCAGTAACTGGAAGGACCACAGGGCGGCCATGTATATTCAATTTCTTTCTTTTTTTTTTTTTTTAAATTTTTTTTGACAGGCAGAGTGGACAGTGAGAGAGAGAGACAGAGAGAAAGGTCTTCCTTTTGCCGTTGATTCACCCTCCAATGGCCGCCGCGGTAGGCGCGCTGCGGCCGGCGCACCGCGCTGTTCCGATGGCAGGAGCCAGGTGCTTCTCCTGGTCTCCCATGGGGTGCAGGGCCCAAGGACTTGGGCCATCCTCCACTGCACTCCCTGGCCACAGCAGAGAGCTGGCCTGGAAGAGGGGCAACCGGGACAGGATCGGTGCCCCGACCGGGACTAGAACCCGGTGTGCCGGCGCAAGGCGGAGGATTAGCCTGTTGAGCCACGGCGCCGGCCTATATTCAATTTCTTGACCTGGGTGCCAGTGAGAGGTGTGGAAAGTCATCAAGCTGAACACTTACACGATGCACGTTTCTGTACAGGTAGCAAACCTCACTAAAAAGTTAGAAGGCAAAACGATGGAAGGTTCTCTCCATGAGGCTGGGCAGCACCCTTGCTATCATTTTTTTTCTCAGAGAAAGAAACCTTCAGCCCCTGCGCACGCCCCTCAGGAAGCCAGCGGTGTCAAGGGCAACAGACTCACTGGGAGGGTATTCGTCCAACTGTGGGGTCCACCTTCAGACACCCCCACCCCTCAACAGGAGAACCACAGACGTAGGCCAAGAGCTCGGCTGCCACCCCAGTCTTGCTGCTCCGGCTAGTGCACAGCAAATGTCGTGTCCTCAAACACATCTGCCTCCTTTGGGAACCAAAAGGCCTTAGGTGGGCACATTGCAGAAATGTGCATGTGATACCCTTCGAGGCTTGAAGTGTGTAATACAGATTTTCTTTGGGAGAAGATAAGCCAACATTTTGAACAATTTAAAATTCTGGAAAAAAAAATCCTTTATCTTGCCTTTATTATCTATTTGAAAGAGTTACACAGAGAGAGGAAAAGACAGAGAGATCTTCCACCTGCTGGTTTACTCCTCAAATGGCTGCGATGGCCAGAGCCGGGCCAGACCAAAGGGAGGAGTCAGGAGCCTCCCCCAGATCTCCCACACGTGTGCAGGGCCCACACTCTTGGGCCGTTCTCCACTGTTTCCCAGGCTCACTGGCAGAAAGCTGGATCCAAAGTGGAGCAGCTGAGTCTGGGACTGGTTCCCATGTGAGGTGCAGGCGTGGCAGGTGGCAGCGTAACCACCAGCAATGCTGGCCTCCCTTTCCCCTCGTTTTTGGTTTTGTTTTTTTTTTTTAAATAAAGAAATAAACGATTATTTGGTTGAAAGGCAGAGAGAAGAGATATCTGTCATCTATTGGTTCATTCCCCAAACGCCTGCAACAGCAGAGCCTGGGCCAGGCCAAGGCAGAAGCCAGGAACTGGATCTGGGCCTCCACACAGGTGACCGGAACCCAAGCTCCATCACTGCTACTTCTCTGGCGTGTTCACAGAAGGCCGGGGGAAGCCAGGCACTCCGATAAGGGACACAGGCAGCCCAAGCAGCAGCCTAACGCAATACATCACAATGCTGCTCTTGGGCAAACGTGCTTTTAGAAATTATTTATAGGAGCTGGCGCTGTGGTGTAGCAGGTAAAGCCACCACCTGTAGCACCAGCATCCCATATGGATGCCGGTTTGAGTCCCAGCTGCTCATTTTCCAATCGGCTCTCTGCTGTGGCCTGGGAAAGCAGTGGAAGATGGCCCAAGTCCTTGGGCCCCTGCACCTGTGTGGGAGACCCTGGAGGAGGCTCGTGGCTCCTGGCTTCGGATCAGCACAGCTCTAGCCATTGCAGCCATTTGGGGAGTAAGCCAGTGGATGGAAGACCTCTCTGTCTCTCCCTCTCACTGTCTGTAACTCTACCTCTCAAATGAATAAATAAAATCTTAAAAAAAAATTATTTGTAAGCCTTTACATACAACAAGCGTTAAAAACAGAAAATTTAAAATCAGAAGGAAAAACAACTCTCCGACATAAATTTACACTAAAGAGTATTAACCTAACTAACCAGTAGCTTAAGCAAGCATACTGGGGCCTCGGCCTACAGGCCAGCATCCCAGATGGACACCAGTTTGAATCCCGGCTGCTCCACTCCGATCCTGCTGATGGCCTGAGGAAGCAGCAGATGCCCAAGCGCTTGGGCCCCTGCACCTGCGTGGAGACGCGGAAGAAGCTCCCGGCTTCGGATCAGCCCAGCTCCAACCATCCGGGAAGTGAGCCAGCGGATGAAGACCTCTCTCTCCCTCTGCCTGTAATTCTGCCCCTCAAGTAAATAATAAGCTTTAAAAAAAAAAAAAAAAAAACCTGTTATCTCACTGCTAATTCCTTAAAAGGCTCGCAATTACCAAGTCCCATGTAGAAGCCCAGGGGTCCTCCAGAGCCACAGGACCCCGCGGTGGGGACCCCGGCGGCACGGCGCAGCCCGAATGCTCCCCCCACCCTCTGACTTCGAAGCCGGGAGTCAGCCCGGCCTCTTCCGATTTAGCCACGTCCTGCCCTCCGCCTTCCACCGCCATCCAGGGGCCGGCTCCCCCAACCCCCAGGCGCGCCTGGCACACCAAGCAGAAGCCGAAACACCTGCCCAGCGGGGCGGGCCATCACCGCATCGCTCGTTTGAGAATTTCCACTGAAAACCACCTCCACAAATGGGGCTGTGCGGCGCTCGCTCCGCTAAAAAAACAAAGTTTTCAAAAGCAAAGCTCCCGCAGCCGACACGTAAGCGCGGCGAGGGGTCTCGTCCCTCCCAGGCCGCCCCGGCCTCCGGGCTACACCCGCCCTCAAGGTCCCGCCGCCCCCGACCACACGGACGACCCCGGCGCCTTCCCACCGAGCCCCGCGGCCCGGCCGCTCGGGAGAACGCGGGGTCCCGCCCGCCACCACCCGCCGCCCTCGGGACCCGCTCGGGAGAACGCGGGGTCCGGCCCGCCACCACCCGCCACCACCCGCGGCCCGGCCGCTCGGGAGAACGCGGGGTCCGGCCCGCCACCACCCGCGGCCCTCGGGACCCGCTCGGGAGAACGCGGGGTCCGGCCCGCCACCACCCGCCACCACCCGCGGCCCGGCCGCTCGGGAGAACGCGGGGTCCCGCCCGCCACCACCCGCCGCCCTCGGGACCCGCTCGGGAGAACGCGGGGTCCGGCCCGCCACCACCCGCCACCACCCGCGGCCCGGCCGCTCGGGAGAACGCGGGGTCCCGCCCGCCACCACCCGCGGCCCTCGGGACCCGCTCGGGAGAACGCGGGGTCCCGCCCGCCACCACCCGCGGCCCTCGGGACCCGCTCGGGAGAACGCGGGGTCCGGCCCGCCACCACCCGCCACCACCCGCGGCCCGGCCGCTCGGGAGAACGCGGGGTCCCGCCCGCCACCACCCGCCGCCCTCGGGACCCGCTCGGGCGGGAGGCCCGGCCGGGCGCGCCTCACCGTGGTCCTGGTTGAAGCCGGCGTAGAGCAGCCCGTTGCCGTGCGGGTTGCACGGCAGGAGGTTCATGGCGCCGGCGCGGTGGTCCCCGGCCCTCACCGCCGCATGCCGCTCGGGGACGCCGGCGGCCGTGTGACCGTCGGGCCGGCGCGGGGGCCGCCGCGGCCGGAAGTGCTGGCTACGTGCGTGCGTGCGTGCGTGCGTGCGTGCGTGCGTGCGCCCCAGGTAGCCCGCAGAGCGCCGAGTGCATCCAACCGTAGCGCGGCAGGGCGGCCAGGGAGCGCAGAAAGTGTCCACGCGCCCGGGGCGGGGCGGGGCGGAGCCGCGAGCGCCAGGCCCGGCTGAAGGGACGGGGAGGCTGTGGGCGGAGGCCCGCGGGGCCTGGGGCCGGCCTGAGGGTCTGAGAACGGGGCAGGGAGGGAGGGGAAGCGGCCGAGGGGACTCCCAGCACGTGGCCCCTCGCGACAGACGAGAGTCTCCAGCGAACGGGAGGTCCCTCAGGACAGGGCCCCCAGGACGAGTGTCCGCAGGACGAGTGTCCCCCCCCAGGACCAGTGTCCCCCCAGGACGAGTGTCCCCCCCCAGGACGAGTGTCCCCCCAGGACGAGTGTCCCCCAGGACGAGTGTCCCCCCCCAGGACGAGTGTCCCCCCAGGATGAGTGTCCCCCCAGGACGAGTGTCCCCCCAGGACGAGTGTCTCCCCAGGACGAGTGTCTCCCCAGGACGAGTGTCCCCCCAGGATGAGTGTCCCCCAGGACGAGTGTCCCCCCAGGACGAGTGTCTCCCCAGGACGAGTGTCCCCCCAGGACGAGTGTCCCCCCAGGATGAGTGTCCCCCAGGACGAGTGTCCCCCCAGGACCAGTGTCCCCCCAGGATGAGTGTCCCCCAGGACGAGTGTCCCCCCAGGACGAGTGTCTCCCCCGGACGAGTGTCCCCCAGGATGAGTGTCCCCCAGGACGAGTGTCCCCCCAGGACCAGTGTCCCCCCAGGATGAGTGTCCCCCAGGACGAGTGTCCCCCCAGGACGAGTGTCTCCCCAGGACGAGTGTCCCCCCAGGACGAGTGTCCCCCCAGGATGAGTGTCCCCCAGGACGAGTGTCCCCCCAGGACCAGTGTCCCCCCAGGATGAGTGTCCCCCCCAGGATGAGTGTCCCCCAGGACGAGTGTCTCCCCCGGACGAGTGTCCCCCAGGATGAGTGTCCCCCCCCAGTATGTCCCCCCAGGACGAGTGTCCCCCCAGGACGAGTGTCCCCCAGGACGAGTGACCCCAGGACGAGTGTCCCCCCCAGGATGAGTGTCCCCCCCAGTATGAGTGTCCCCCCAGGACGAGTGTCCCCCCAGGATGAGTGTCCGCAGGACGAGTGTCCCACCAGAACTAGTGTCCCCCCAGGACGAGTGTCCCCCTAGGATGAGTGTCCGCAGGACGAGTGTCCCCCCAGGACGAGTGTCTCCCCCGGACGAGTGTCCCCCCAGGATGAGTGTCCCCCAGGACGAGTGTCCCCCCAGGACGAGTGTCCCCCAGGACGAGTGACCCCAGGACGAGTGTCCCCCCCAGGATGAGTGTCCCCCCCAGTATGAGTGTCCCCCCAGGACGAGTGTCCCCCCAGGATGAGTGTCCGCAGGACGAGTGTCCCACCAGAACTAGTGTCCCCCCAGGACGAGTGTCCCCCCAGGATGAGTGTCCCCCAGGACGAGTGTCCCCCCAGGACGAGTGTCTCCCCCGGACGAGTGTCCCCCCAGGATGAGTGTCCCCCAGGACGAGTGTCCCCCCAGGACCAGTGTCCCCCCAGGACGAGTGTCCCCCAGGACGAGTGTCCCCCCAGGACGAGTGTCTCCCCAGGACGAGTGTCCCCCCAGGACGAGTGTCCCCCCAGGATGAGTGTCCCCCAGGACGAGTGTCCCCCCAGGACCAGTGTCCCCCCAGGATGAGTGTCCCCCCCAGGACCAGTGTCCCCCCAGGACGAGTGTCTCCCCCGGACGAGTGTCCCCCAGGATGAGTGCCCCCCCCCAGTATGTCCCCCCAGGACGAGTGTCCCCCCAGGACGAGTGTCCCCCAGGACGAGTGACCCCAGGACGAGTGTCCCCCCCAGGATGAGTGTCCCCCCCAGTATGAGTGTCCCCCCAGGACGAGTGTCCCCCCAGGATGAGTGTCCGCAGGACGAGTGTCCCACCAGAACTAGTGTCCCCCCAGGACGAGTGTCCCCCTAGGATGAGTGTCCGCAGGACGAGTGTCCCCCCAGGACGAGTGTCCCCCCAGGACGAGTGTCCCCAGGACGAGTGTCCCCCCAGGACGAGTGTCCCCAGGACGAGTGTCCCCCCAGAACTAGTGTCCCCCCAGGACGAGTGTCCCCCCAGAACTAGTGTCCCCTCAGGACGAGTGTCCCCCCAGTATGAGTGTCCCCCCAGGACGAGTGTCCCCCCAGGACGAGTGTCCCCCAGGACGAGTGACCCCAGGACGAGTGTCCCCCCCAGTATGAGTGTCCCCCCCCAGAACTAGTGTCCCCCCAGGACGAGTGTCCCCCCAGGACGAGTGACCCCAGGACGAGTGTCCCCCCCAGGATGAGTGTCCCCCCAGGACGAGTGTCCCCCCAGGATGAGTGTCCCCCCAGGACGAGTGTCCGCAGGACGAGTGTCCCCCCAGGACGAGTGTCCCCCAGGACGAGTGACCCCAGGACGAGTGTCCCCCCCCAGGATGAGTGTCCCCCCCCAGTATGAGTGTCCCCCCAGGACGAGTGTCCCCCAGGACGAGTGACCCCAGGACGAGTGTCCCCCCCCAGGATGAGTGTCCCCCCCCAGTATGAGTGTCCCCCCAGGACGAGTGTCCCCCCAGGATGAGTGTCCCCCCAGGACGAGTGTCCGCAGGACGAGTGTCCCCCCGGACGAGTGTCCCCCCAGGACGAGTGTCCCCCCAGAACTAGTGTCCCCCCAGGACGAGTGTCCCCCCCAGGACGAGTGTCCCCCCAGAACTAGTGTCCCCACAGGACGAGTGTCCCCCCCCAGGACGAGTGTCCCCCCAGAACTAGTGTCCCCACAGGACGAGTGTCCCCCCCCGGACGAGTGTCCCCCCAGGACGAGTGTCCCCCCAGGATGAGTGTCCCCCCCGGACGAGTGTCCCCCCAGGACGAGTGTCCCCCAGGACGAGTGACCCCAGGACGAGTGTCCCCCCAGGACGAGTGTCCCCCAGGATGAGTGTCCCCCCAGGACGAGTGTCCCCCAGGACGAGTGACCCCAGGACGAGTGTCCCCCCCCAGGATGAGTGCCCCCCAGGACGAGTGTCCCCCAGGACGAGTGACCCCAGGATGAGTGTCCCCCCCCAGGATGAGTGTCCCCCCCAGTATGAGTGTCCCCCCAGGACGAGTGTCCCCCCAGGACGAGTGTCCCCAGGACGAGTGTCCCCCCAGAACTAGTGTCCCCCCAGGACGAGTGTCCCCAGGATGAGTGTCCCCCCAGGACCAGTGTCCCCCCCCAGGATGAGTGTCCCCCCAGGACGAGTGTCCGCAGGACGAGTGTCCCCCCAGGACGAGTGTCCCCCCAGGACGAGTGTCCCCAGGATGAGTGTCCCCCCAGAACTAGTGTCCCCCCAGGACAAGTGTCCCCAGGATGAGTGTCCCCCCAGGACCAGTGTCCCCCCCCAGGACGAGTGTCCCCCCAGGACGAGTGTCCCCAGGACGAGTGTCCCCCCAGAACCTGTGTCCCCAGAACTAGTGTCCCCCCAGGACGAGTGTCCCCACAGGACGAGTGTCCCCCCCGGACGAGTGTCCCCCCAGGACGAGTGTCCCCAGGACGAGTGTCCCCCCAGGACGAGTGTCCCCCCAGCACGAGTGACCCCCCGGACGAGTGTCCCCCCAGCACGAGTGACCCCAGGATGAGTGTCCCCCCAGGATGAGTGTCCCCCAGGACGAGTGTCCCCCCCAGTTGCGTGTCCCCAGGACAAGTGTCCCCAGGTCGAGTGTCCCCCCGGAACATGGCCTCCACAGGAATTGCCTGCACTCCACAGGGATGTTTGCCCTGGGTGTCTCGGTCACCGAGGTCTGGTCTTGGTCCTTGCTCAGTGAGTGACCGTGGAGTTGAGGGGCTGTTCCTGTGTCTGCTGCCCATGGATTCCTCGCCATTCTTCCGCTGTTCACTGGCCTGCTTCTTTCTCCTGGGTACCCCCTCTCCTGCCCTCCCCTTTGTGCTGCAGTACCCTCGACCTCCTGGGGTCCTGGCAGAGCCCCTCCCAGCCCGCCTGCCTCCCATCGTGGTCTGTCACCCTCCTCGTCCCCTCCTCACTACTCTCTCTGCGTAACTCTTTCAAATAAATACATCTTAAAAAAAAAAAAAAAAAAAAAAAAAAAGAGGCTGGCACTGCGGCTCAATAGGCTAATCCTCCACCTACGGCGCCGGCACACCGGGTTCTAGTCCCAGCCGGGGCACCGGATTCTGTCCCGGTTGCCCCTCTTCCGGGCCAGCCCGGAGAGAGCAGTGGAGGATGGCCCAAGTGCTTGGGTCCTGCACCCGCATGGGAGACCAGGAGAAGCACCTGGCTCCTGGCTTCGGATCAGCGCGGTGTGCTGGCCACAGCATGCCGGCTGCGGCGGCCATTGGAGGGTGAACCAACGGCAAAAAGGAAGACCTTTCTCTCTGTCTCTCTCTCACTGTCCACTCTGCCTGTCAAAAAAAAAAAAAAAAAAAAAAAAGAAAGAAAGAAAGAGAAAAAAAAGAAAGAAAGGCAGAGTTACAGAGAGAGAGGAAGAGATAGATAGAGAACCAATAGAGATAGAGATAGTGAACAATCCTCTGGTTCACGTCCCAGATGGCTGGGCCAAGCTAAAGTCAGAAGCCTGGAACTCCATCCGGGTCTTCCATGTAGGGTGGCAGAGGCCCAAAGACTTGGGCCATCTTCTACTGCCTTCCCAGGCCACAGCAGAGAGCTGGATAGGAAGTGGAGCAGCCAGGTCTCAAACTGGCGCCCACAGGGGAGGCCGGCGCTTCAGGCCAGGGCATTAAGCCGCTGCGCCACAGCGCTGGCCCTTAACAGTTTCATTTCTAAAATTTATTTTATTTGTAAAGCAGAGAAAGAGAGGTCTCCCATCCTCACTTCGCTCCCCAGATGTCCACAACAGCTGGATACAGGTGAGGACCAGTGGAGCCAGGAGCCAGGTCTCCCACATGAGTGGCAGGGACTCAGTTACTTGACCCGTCACCTGCTGCCTCCAAGGACGGCACCTTGACTGTCCCTTGATTAGTTAGCTTTTCATTGCTACCAAGGCAGTCTGCAAGGGGCTCCCCAGGTGGGAAGGAGGTTCATTTTGGCTGATAGTTTGGGATGCTCAGAGTCCTCTAAAGGCCAGATGGCCCCATTGGCTCAGACATCTGGTGAGGCCGGAGGACAGCACAGCTGAACTCAGCGTAAACAACCAACCCTCCCTCTCCCGAAGCAGCCCCTGGACGATGTAAAGACCCCCCTGCAGGGCCCGCCTCCCAGACACCATCGTTGTCTTCCACATCCACCTTCGACCATGAACATCAGTCCACTAAAGAAGACTTTGGGGCTTAAACGGTCGGAATGAGACCCTCCTATTCAAACCATAACACCGCTGGAGGCTCATGTTGGACTTCTGACCTCTGGAACTATGAGAATAAGTGTGTGTTATTTAAAGCTACTAAATCTGTAATTTGTTATTTTGTATTAAGCCAAAGAATGACCCTGAAAGGTAACAGATTATAATCCCTGGAACCTATAAATGTTACTTTATTTTGGAAAAAAGGTCTCTGTAGATTTAAGTGAAGGATCCTGATCTGTGCAGATCACAGTTCATTCAGACCTGTGTCAGACGCCCTTGTGTGTATCCTCATGAAAGGGGGGCAGAGGGCTGGCGTTGTGGTGCAGTGGGTTAAGTCGCTGCCTGCAGCACCGGCATCCTATGTGGGCACCGGTCCATGTCCCAGCTGCTCCACTTCCAATGCAGCCTGGGAAAGCAGTGGAAGATGGCCCAAGTGCTTGGGCCCCTGCACCCACATGGGAGACCCAGAAGAAGCTCCTGGCTCCTGGCTTTGGCCTCGCCCAGCCCCAGCTGTTGAGGCCATTTGAGGTGTGAACCAAGGGATGGAAGAGCTCTCTCTAAGATACAATTAATTAATAATAATAATAAAATAAGGTGGCATAGAGAGGATGGATAGGCACAGGAAGAACGCCATGTAGGAATGGAACAGAAATGGAGTGGTGGGGCCACAGTCGAGGAACGCTTGGGTGCCCAGAAGTTTTGGGAGACAAACAAGCATCCTTGTGGAGCCTCCGAGGGGAGGGCAGCCGCGACCACACTCCGACTTTGGCCCAGTGATATGGACTTGGACTTCTAGCCTTCGGAACTGTGGGAGAATACATAGAATACACTTCCAAGGTTTTTCTCCTTTTTTTCTTTTTCGTTCTTTCTTTCTCTCTTTCTTTCTTTCTTTCTTTCTTTCTTTTTTTTTTTTTTTTTGACAGGCAGAGTTAGACAGTGAGAGGGAGAGACAGAGAGAAAGGTCTTCCTTCCGCTGGTTCACCCCCCAAATGGCTGCCACGGCCGGTGCGCTGCACTGATGCGAAGCCAGGAGCCAGGTGCTTCCTCATGGTCTCCCATGCGGGTGCAGAGCCCAAGCACTGGGGCCATCCTCCACTGCCCTCCCGGGCCACAGCAGAGAGCTGGCCTGGAAGAAGAGCAACCGGGACAGAATCTGGTGCCCCGACCGGGACTAGAACCTGGTGCCCCAACCCGGACTAGAACCTGGGGTGCTGGCACCATAGGCGGAGGATTAGCCTAGTGAGCTGCGGTGCCGGCCCCTTTTTTTCTTTAAGATGTATTTATGGGGCCTGCACTGTGGTGTAGTGGGTAAAGCCACCGCCTACAGTGCCAACATCCCACATGGGCACGTGGGGCTGCTCCTTTTCTGATCCAGCTCTCTGCTATGGTCTGAGAAAGCAGTAAAAGATTTCCAAGTCCTTGGGCCCCTGCACCAGCATGGAGAGACCCGGAAGAAGCTCCTGGCTTCTGGCTCCTGGCTTTAGATTGGTGCAGCTCCAGCCATTGCAACCAACTGGGGAGTGAACCTGCACATGGAAGACCTCTCTCTCTCTCTCTTTCTCTCTCTCTCTCTTTCTGCTTCTCCTTCTCTCTCACATATGTGAAAGCCAGAGTTACAGAGAGGGAAGGAGAGAAACAGAGAAAGATCTTCCATCTGCTGGTTCACTCCCCAAATGGCTGCAATGGCCAGGGCTGGGCCAGGCCAAAGCCAGGAGCTTCATCTGGGTCTCCCACATGGGCGCAGGGGCCCAAGCACTTGGGCCGTGTTCCACTGTTTTCCCAGGCATGTTAGCAGGGAGCTGGATCAGAAGAGGAGCAGCTGAGACTTGAACCGGTGTCCTTTTGGGATGCTGGTGGTGAAGGCAGTGGCTTTACCCCCACCCCCATGCCACAGCGCCGGCCCCATGTTTCTGTTGTCTTAAGCCCTCAAGTTGTGTTGATTTGTTCGCAGCACTTAGGAAACCAAGCCAACATGAGTGGGCAGTGTTCTACTTAGACCGCTAAATGGTGGCGCACACGGGTTTAAATGTGCTGCGTGAACTCTGTTACATAGGCTGTGCTACAGAAGCGAAATGATGAGGGCACCTTTCCAGGGGGCTGCGGCCTGGACAGTGCTGGGACTGTAGGGCAAGGAGGAAAAAACTAGGAGGAAGTGGTGACCACGGCAGGGTCGCCGAGGCTCTCCCGTGGCAGGAGGGAGCAGCTCGGCTCGGCCAGGTCAAAGGCAGGGTTGAATTTACCTTAAAAATATGCATTTATTTATCTCAGCCTGGAACTCAATCCAGGTCTCCCATATAGGTGGCAAGGACCCAACTACCTGGGCCATTACCTGCTGCCTCCCAGCAGGTGGAGCTGGGACTCAAATCCAGGCACCTGACATGGGATGCAAGTATCCCACAACAGGCCACATGCACATTTCTAGACCATAAGGTGCCTGCCTCTCACTCTTGGCCCAGGTGGCAAAGCAGCCCCACGCAGCCAGGTCCTAGCAGGCTCCTGTTGGCCATGACGGGCACACAGACAAGGTCATCTGAGGGGACAGCAAAAAACCAGACTGTCTGAATTCAACGGGGACAGCATTCATGTCACCAAAGCCACCAAGCATCCCCGGTGCTGGGGAAGGTGAGTGACGGCAGCTTCTCACCGTCGGCCGCTGTGACCTTGGCTGTTTCCTGCCTTTGGGAAGGAGTCACTGAGATCTCACAGCGGCTCAGCGGGAGCAGCAGACATGGCGTGAGGCACGGCTGCCCTCACCACGCTTCCACAGCGGCTTCATGAGAGCCCAGATCCTTTGCAGGAGCCTCCCACTTTTCCCTGGGACAACCAGGCAGGAGAGATCCTGGTGGCCTCCGGCTAATGCAATCGAAGCACCTCGGGGCTCCTCACCTGAAAGCGGCGAAGGCAGGTGGACAGCAGCTGCTCTGAAGCAAGATCAAGTTCAGAGTTCCTCCTCCTGTCTCTACCTTCCTCTCCACCAGAGCACAGAGGCCTGTGTGCACAGCAAGGTTGGAAGGGCACCTTGGGAAGGTAGGGTTAAAGAAAAGGACCAGCACTGTGGCTAAGCCTCCTCCTGTAGTGCCGGCGTCCCATAGAGGGCACCGGTTCGAGTCCCAGCTGCTCCTCTTCTGATCCAGCTCTCTGCCATGGCCTGGGATAGCAAAAGATGGCCCAAGTCCTTGGGCCTCTGCACCAGCGTGGGAGACCCGGAAGAAGCTCCTGGCTCCTGGCTTTGGATTGGAGCAGCTCCAGCCATTGTGGCCATCTGGGGAGTGAACCAACAGATAGAAGTCCTTCCTCTCTGTTTCTCCTTCCCTCTCTCTGCAAATCTATCTCTCAAATAAACAAATTAAATCTTTAAAAAAGAAAAATAAAAAGAGAAGAAAAGAAACAGATCCCAGGGGCCAGTGCTGTGGTGTAGTGGGTAACGCTGCTGCCTGCAGAGTCGGCATCCCTTATGGGTCCCAGTTGAAGTCCCAGCTGCTCCAGTTCCAATCCAGCTCCCTGCTAATGCACCTTGGAAGGCAGTGGAAATTGGCCCAAGTCTCTGGGCCCCAGCACACATGTGGGAGACCTGGATGGAGCTCCTGGTTCCTGGCTTCGGCTTGGCCCAGCCCTGACCATTGCAGCCATCTGGGGAGTGAACCAGTGGGTGGAAAACCTTGCTCTGCCTCTGCTTCTCCTCTGATTTGAAATAAATAAATAAATCTTAAATAAACAGATTCCATTCTTGAGTTCTGGACATGGGCAGGGAAGGGACAATATGGCTTTTTTAAAAAAGATTATTTTTTATTTATTTGAAAGATAGCGTTACAGAGAGAAGTAGAGACAGAGAGAAAGGTCTTCCATCCGCTGGTTCACTCCTCAGATGGCCGCAATGGCCAGAGATGCGCTGATCGGAAGCCAGAAGCCAGGAGCTTCTTCTGGATCTCCCACACAGGTGCAGGGGCCCAATGACTTGGGCCATTTTCCACTGCTTTCCCAGGCCACAGCAGAGAGCTGGATCGGAAGAGGAGCAGCTGGGTCTAGAACTGGCACCCATATGGGATGCCAGCACTTCAGGCCAGGGCTTTAACCTGCTGTGCCACAGTGCCGGCCCCAGGATATTATGTTTTAAGGCCTGCAAGAGGCCCCAGGGACAATAGCTTTAAAAGCCACAGCCTTTTTAAAAAAAGGTGTGTAAGAAACCAGAGATGTGAAGAAAGTGGGCATAGACTCAAACAGTCCCAAGCCCTTGGGCCCCTGTGCCTGTGTGGGAGACCTGGAAGAAGCTCCTGGCTCCTGGCTTCGGATCAGCACAGCAGCTCTGGCCCTTGCAGCCAACTGGGGAGTGAACCAGCAGATGGAAGACCTCCCTCTCTCTCTCTCTCTCTGCCTCTCCTTCTCTGTGTAACTCTGACTTTCAAATCAATAAATAAAACTTTAAAAAAATGAACTGGAGCCCAACCCTAAACTCAGGGGGGCTGGGGAGGGAGGGTCAGGGCCTCACAGGGGACAGCTCAGCCTTTGCCCTACTGAGCAGCTGACCCTTGGCGGGAGGAAAGGGCCTGGGGCGCCAGCAGCAGGCGAGTCACCCGCCTGTGGGAAGCTGCCACCCGAGCGGCCTCCTTGTTCCGCACCGTCCCAGCAGCGTCAGCTTCATCCAGGCTCCTCCTCCATAGCGCAGGACGTGGAAGAGCAGCCCTGCGGAGGCGGGCCCTCCCCAGAGCCCCTGAAACACACGGCAGGGGGTGCACAGGTGACGCACAGGCCTGCCATGACCTGAAGAGTGACACCGTGGAGACGTGGGGCCTCGGTCGACCACCTTGTAAGAGATGTGCGAGGAGACACAGGGCACCATCTTGGGAGCAGAGACTGGGCCCTCCCCAGACATGGAAACGTTCTGGGACCTCGGCTGAGGGCTTCCCAGCCTGCTGAATCGTGAAAAGCAGATTCCTACTATTTACACAGCAGATTTTGGCCTCGTGGTTAGGGCGCCGCTGGGAACGCCTGGGTCCTGTATTGGCGTCTTTGGTCAAGTCCTGTCTCCACTCGAGTCCAGCTTCTTGCTAATGGGAATCCTGGGAGGCAGTGGGTGACGTTCCAGTCCTTGGGTCCCTGCTGCCTGTGCGGGAGGCTCGCATGGAGTTCTGGCTCCTGGCCACGATCTCTCTCTCTCTCAAGGAAAGAAAATGAACAATTAAAAAGTAAAAAATAAATTTTCACCATTTATCAGTTACCCAGAAGTGTTGGCCTCCACCACCTCCTCCTGGGGCGCCACCTGCCACAGCCTCCCAGGTGGCTCCCCTAACAAAGCTTCCAGTTTGCTCCTAAAATGCAAGGGGACAAAGCTGTTCCCCAGCAAAGGGAAGCCCTGGCACCCCAGGCTCTGTCCCAACAGACAAGCTTTCCAGTGGCAGCTCCCCTGGGTTCTGCCTGGATAACTCCTCCCCCAGCCTAAGCTCCGCCCTGAACTCCCGCAGCCCAGCGGCTCTCAGGCCAGGAGAGGCAGACTGCGCAGTGCCCCTGGCACCTGGGACACAATTTGGTGGGATTTCTTTTTTTAAAGTTTACTTATTTGTTTCTGTTTATTTGAAAGGCAGAGCAACAGAGAGATGGGGAGAGAGAGAGAGAGAGAGAGAGAGAGAGAGAGAGAGAGAAGGAGGGGGAGAGAGGGGGAGGGGGAAGGAGGGGAGAGATTGAGATCTTCCATCCTCACTCCCAGAAGGCGGCAGTGGCCAGGGCTGCGTGTTACAGGCAGCAGCTGGACCCACGGCGCCACAGCAGGGGCCACGGTTCCGTGTTTCCCCATCACACTCTGGGTGGGCTTTGCCAGCAGCGCCCAAGGACGGGCTTTCGGAGGGCACCGCGTCTCCGGGGCTGCAGCTAAGTCTCTGTAGAATTTTCCGGAAGTGCGCTGTGACAATGTGCGTCTCCCGCTGCGTGTCCTCCACAGGACGTGTTCGCAGAGACGCCACTCTCGATTGCTGTAGCAGGTTCTACCGTGAGGCAGAGCCCACTTCCCCGGCCGCCCTCCGGCGGCCGCCAGGAGAAAGTGCCACACGGCCGGCGTCTGAAGTTACAGGTGTGTATTCTCTGATGGTTCTGGAAACCAGAAGCCCAGAATCCACACACGGAAGGGCCGTCCTTCCCAAGGGTCTGGGGAGGGTCCTTCCTGCCTCCCGTGGCTCGCAGTGGCTGGTGGGCTCTGCAGACCCCAGGCCCTGCGAGGGTGGCCATGCAGAGGCCTGGGAAGCGCAGCACCGTCCTCCTGGGACCTTGCTGGGGAGAGCCCTGAGGAGCCGTTCCACTGTAAACAGAACTGCAAAGGGGAGCAGCAAGCCTGCCTGTCCTGGCCCATCGGACGCTCGCTCTTCACAGTGGAAGAGGCTGGTGCAGGGCCCCGTCGCACCTGTCCCGGTCACAGATGTGGGCAGCAGATGCCCCACCTCCCCACCCGCTCTCCAAGGCCCCAGGGGATGTCCTCCTGGCCCAGGCCCCCTGCACAGGTGTCCTCCCAGGGTCTGGCTCTGCCCAGAGGCTGCCCACCTGCTTCCCCAAGGAAACCCCTGAGCCTGGCTCTGGGCCTTTGGTGAGCTCGTGCCCCAGCATCTCCAGAGAAAGCTCCTGCTCCTGACCCAAGGTCCCTGAAGTTCCTAGTCTGTCAATCGTCAGCAGACGCGGGGGACATCTGGCCATCTTCTCATTTCGAGGGTGAGGTTTGCCGTTGGAGCCCTCATGGTAAAGCCCCAGCTCCCGCACACACACCCCAACCAGCAGGGCCCAAGGCCGCAGCAGAGCCAGCCCTGCCCCTGGGTGTGGCCAGAGGGAGGGGTCCGTTGTCTGGGGGTCCCTGGAACATCTGTGAGTTCGACAGATACAGGAGCGCGTTGGAGGCCAATGTTGGATGCTCCCCTCTTTCTTCCACGCCATTGCTATGAAGGAAAAGGGATGGTTTCTAGCAGGGGCCGTGTGGGCCGCGTGGGTGCCCTGTGCTCCCCCCAAGCAGCAGCATCGTCACCTCACTCCTCACCCACCTCTCGAAACTTACGATGCTCTGTTCAGCCTAACTTGAGACACCTTTGGCATATTCTCCCCTTAGCTTCATAGCTTGTAGAACATCTTGTACCAAAAAAACACTAGAATCACAGAAAAATATGCATATAAATCACTTATTAATCCCAAAAGGTAGTAAATAACATAGCAAAAAACATTATCAAATCCATGTCATACCCAAATGGGACAGATCTGCTGTACATAATCTCTGTGTGCGTCGGCAGTATCTTACAAATGGGAGCTTTGACATTAAAAACGAGGTTTATAAAAAGGCCCCTCACGCTGATGACTGCGAGTTACCTCACCATCACTGCTTCCCAAATTCCTTCGAATTTATGCTCGGCACACACACACCACCACTCTCATCAAAGCAGCTATTTTAGGAGAAAAGTTGCACTGCGATCATGATAGAAGCAACATTCAGAACTCAGGTTATCAGAAGTTGAGCAGAGTAATGTTCCCTGTACAAACACACGTCTACAAGAAGAGCGTCACGCACATCCACATACAAAGACCACAGTCAGACTGTGTCACGTGTTCTCATGGCACGGAAGCTGTCTGCCACACGCTTCCCGAAGCAGCGTTGTAACCGTGAGTGGGTCCACGTGTTTCCTGACTCCAGAAACTTCCGTCTTGCAGGTGTCCCGGGGACGTGCCGCCCTTAGGAGACTTTGCAGCTGTTTCTGGTGCGGTTCCTGGGGGGGCTCTGGGGCGGCCGCAGCACCTTGGCCTTGCGCAGGCTCTTCCTCTTGTGGGCGGCGCTGGCGGCCAGGGAGTAGGAGCGGCCGTGCATCATCCTGGCGTTGAGCCCGTTGGCCATGGAGAATGACTTCAGGTGGCTTCGTAAGGCGATGGGGAGCGGGAGCTTGTCCACCAGGTGCACCGGTGTGCAGGACACCACCGCGCGGCAGCACAGGTCTTGCAAGCTCAGCACTTGGGAAAGAAAAGAACCACGCTGAGTCCATGGCGTCCTGCATGGAACTGACCACAAGGGGGCGGTGCCCACACTCGTCCCCTCCTGCCCAGGACTCTGGGGACCCTGAGGCTGTGACTCACATTGCAGTCCCCTCTGCCCAGGTCCAGAGCTCAGAAATCCCTGACAAAGCTGTGACCGTTACTCCTTTCACATTAACTCCTCTCTCACTAGGGAGGGACACAGCGGCCTGGAGGCGGGTCCTGGGAGGTGGACGACCGTCGGGGCTGCGGAGAGCCGCAGCGTGTGGGCCTTACCCTTGCTCGGCCGCCAGAGCCGGTCCATGCCGTGCCGCAGCAGCACGATCCTGGCCAGCTCCGTGAAGGACTCCGTGATGTTGAAGTTGCACAGGGGGCTGACCTCAAAGAAGGTGACGCCCAGGCGCTCGGCATAGGCCTGGGCCTGCTCCGTGGGCACCTGGCGCTTGAAGGCCAGGTGCAGACGGTTTCCCACCAGGATCTTGGGGACGCCGGGGGCGTGCTACAGGGTGGGAGAGGCCAGGAAACTGTGTGATTTCTCCTCGGCTTGGCAAGGGGAGGGACTGTTTCCAACGGGTGCCCAAGCCCCACAGCCTTGCCTCCCCCACAGCCTAGGAAGGAGGCCTGATTGGGAAACAGGGCCATCCCGAGCTAGGGTGGTCCTCACAGGGAGACGGGAGGACACAGACGGGGGAGGAGGCCAGGGAGGATGGATCCAGACACTGGCTGAGCACAGCCTCGTCAGAAGCTGGGAGACTGGGAGAGGGGGCAGAGGGGGAAGGGCCTCCCCCAGATCTGGAAAGGGGCTCCTGTCTGACACCTTGGTTTGACTCCTGGCTCCAGAACTTCGAGAGAGTAAATGTCGGTGGTGCAGCAGGGCACCCCGCTGTGGCTGCAGGCACTGTGACGGCAGGCTTGGTACTGACTGCTGTGGGCCCGTCAGCAGTGGGCTGGGCAGGGTGCTGACGAGCAGAAGCCACAGTCCCGGCCTGTGACCCGTCTGGCCGGATCCACACACTGCTGGGCTCGGGGCTCAGGCACGGCCGTGGGCTTTGGGGCCCGTCCTGCCCTCCAGAGCCCATGGTCCTGGCCCCACTCCCCCAGGCCCACATGGAAGTTGGGCGACAGCATCACTGGGTCATACCTCATCAATCTCCTTAATCCATCGATTGATGCCATCGAAAGACCAGCGGTTTGCGATGTCATAGACCAGGATCACTCCCTGGGGAGAGGGCACCAGGCTTAACATGCACGACACAGGTACAAGGGCCCCCCTGCCGTGCAGGCCCCGGCTGGCGTGCAGGCGCTCAGCGCAGCTCGTCAGCCCTCACTGGCTTTAACACAAGGTGTGTGATTCGCTGCATCTAGCAAAGGCTGCTGTTGCACGATTTTATTCAATGATGTTTCAGAGCCTCATGGATGAGCTCTCAATGTCAAGGGGATTCCGGAACTAGAACTCACATCCATGACTACTCCAGCGACATGGAAGGACAGGAGTCACCACCTCCCGTGGAGCCAGGCCTGCCCACATGGATGGAGTGCACACACAGGCAGCTCACATGCACACACGCACATGCACGTTGATGTTCATGCCCATAGCACACATGCCCACGTGTTGCACAACATGCCCCACACGTTCACACAGTGCACACGTGTGTTGCATGCGCACACAGACACTCATGCACACATATGCCCCTGATGCTGAGGAAGGCTCTCCAGTCGCCAAACATGAAATTGCATTTTCAGACTCCGGCATCGGTAGTAAGAGGGTGCTTAGTCGGCGTCGTACACCTCCCTGTTCAGAGGCCCGGGGGCTGCTGTTACCTGCGCGCCCCTTGAGTAGGAGCGGAAGATGGTGCAGAATCTCCCCTGCCCCGAAGCGTCCCTGGAAGAGACATCGGAGAGGTCACCGTGACATCCGAGCTGTGTCTAGACAAGGTCTCTGGTCACACCACCCCGCTGCCAGTCCAAGGCCCCAGCAAAGCCAGCTGTGTCCCCAGGAGCGACCTGGGTGTCAGGATGTCTTTCTGGGGCCATTCTCTTGTTTAACTGTCACTTGAAAAGTCAAACTTTTAAAACTGGGTTTTAAAATAACTTCCAGATATTTAAGTAGGTACAACCTAGGCTTTTTTTTTTTTTTTTTTTTTTGACAGGCAGAGTTAGACAGTGAGAGAGAGAGAGACAGAGAGAAAGGTCTTCCCTCCACTGGTTCACCCCCCAAATGGCCACCACAGCCGGCGCGCTATGCCGGTCGAAGCCAGGAGCCAGATGCCTCCTCCCAGTCTCCCATGCAGGTGCAGGGGCCCAAGGTTTGGGCCATCTTCCTCTGCCTTCCCGGGCTACAGCAGAGAGCTGGACTGGAAGAGGAGCAACCAGGACAGAATCTGGCGCCCCAACTGGGACTAGAACCCAGGGTGCCGGCGCCACAGGCGGAAGATTAGCCTAGTGAGCCGCAGTGCGGGCCACAACCTAGGCTTTTAAAACTTTGTTTCATTTGGAGATGAAGCTGTGTTGGAAGGACATGGGTCCACGTTGGGGCAGAAAAGGTGAAATTGGGGGCCGGAGCTGTGGCGCAGCAGGTTAAAGCCCTGGCCTGAAGCACCGGCATCCCATATGGACGCTGGTTCGAGTCCCAGCTGCTCCTCTTCCAATCCAGCTCTATGCTGTAGTCCGGGGAAGGCAGTGGAGGATGGCCCAAGTCCTTGGGCACCTGCACCCACATGGGAGACCCGGAAGAAGCTCCTGGCTCCTGGCTTCAGATCAGCACAGTTCCAGCTGTTGCAGCCAATTGGGGAGTGAACCAGAGGGTGGAAGACCTCTCTCTCTCTCTCTGCCTCTCCTTCTCTGTCTAACTCTTTCAAATAAATAAAAAAATCTTTAAAAAAAAAAAAAAAGTGAATTGGTTGGAAAGAACCGTTCCATGCCCAGAGAAACTCAATAGACCACCTGAAGCTAGCTCTGCAGATGTGTCCCTGGTTTATCAACACAAGCGGCTGACCAGGACCGTCAGAGGGAGGGCTTTGATTCTGCGGTTTGCAGCACACGCAGGGGAGCCCATCCCCAGAAAGACCAGGGCAGAGTTCCAGGAGTGACCAGAGGCCCCCGGGCCAAGTGTGCTCATGCAGTGACCCAGGACAGTGGTGCCGACTCCCAGGGTCTTGTCTGAGGCCACATCAGTGCGCTGCAGGGAGGAGCCAGAGCTACGCACAGAAGGGGCTGGAGGCACGGCCGTTGCCAAAGGCATGGGGATGAGAAGCGACTCAGCCCCGGAACCCGGGCACTGGCTTCACCCGCAGTGGAAGCCACAGAGTTTGTGAGTGAGGGAGAAAGAGCTGAGCCCAAGGGCCGGCTGGTGAAGCGAGGGTGCTCCCACTCCGCCCCACTCTGGTGCTGCATCGCCCACCGTCGGCAGACACAGCAAGTGGGGGGGACCACGCCGGGGGGTGTGCTCGGCAAAGCGCCGTGTGGGGCAGTCAGTGGCTGGGGTCCTGTGGGCACGTCGGGGGCGGCTCTGGTGGGAATGGAGCCCCTGAGCACTCTGAGGAGCCTGGATCCCCAAGAGAAGTCCACAGAAGGGGGCCAGTGTGGGGCTCAGGCCAAGGGGTGGCCAAGGTGGTGACCACAGAATTTGCCGAAGGCCTGCTCGCTCAGGCATGGCAGAAACAGAGGATGACCGTGTGTCCGGCCAGGGTGGGGAGGCATCCACACACAGGCACCCTGGCCAGAGACGTCCTGCAGGAGAGGTGAGCTCTGGCTTGGGTCACTGCTCCTTTAGAACGAGACAAGCAGCGCTGATGCACCGTGGGGGACACAGGGGGGTGGGAGGGGGCCTTGGGCCGGGGTTCCAGTCTCAGGAGGGAGAAATGAAGACTTGGGAACGGGCGCTGGTTCCCAGGGCAGGGCCAGGATGGGGGGGGGCAGGGAGCCCAGCAGGGAGGAGCACAGGACAGGGGCTGACAGCGGCCCAGGAGGACACAGCCCTGAGCAGCAGGGACTTGGAACATCGAAGCCACGAGGCCCTCCAGGGACAGGGACGCTGCGGGAGGGAAAGGTCCTGGCTGGGGTGGGGGGATGCTCGGGAGGAACACAGGGCCAGGAGATGGGTTTAACTGGTTGGTCAGTCACAGCAAGAAGCCTGGACGGCAGCCAAGGAGAAGGCAGCTTGGCCTCTGGCCACCCCCTCCCTTCCCCTCCTGCAGCAGGGCTAGCAAGCTCGCCGGCCAGGTGTGGAGGGGGGGGTCGAGGGCGGAGTCAGGACAGGAGGAGGAGGGGCCGAGGGCGGAGTCAGGATGGGAGGAGGAGGGGTCGAGGGCGGAGTCAGGACGGGAGGAGGAGGGGGCCGAGGGCGGAGTCAGGACGGGAGGAGGAGGGGCCGAGGGCGGAGTCAGGATGGGAGGAGGAGGGGCCGAGGGCGGAGTCAGGACGGGAGGGGGAGGGGGCCGAGGGCGGAGTCAGGACGGGAGGAGGAGGGGTCGAGGGCGGAGTCAGGACGGGAGGAGGAGGGGGCCGAGGGCGGAGTCAGGATGGGAGGAGGAGGGGCCGAGGGCGGAGTCAGGACGGGAGGGGGAGGGGGCCGAGGGCGGAGTCAGGACGGGAGGAGGAGGGGTCGAGGGCGGAGTCAGGACGGGAGGGGGAGGGGGCCGAGGGCGGAGTCAGGACGGGAGGAGGAGTCGAGGGCGAGACCCTGACTCACCAGAGCTGCAGCTTCACGCGCCGGCCGTCCAGCAGGATGGTGGTGGTCTTGCAGTCGATGCCTGTGGAGAGAGGGGCACCTGAATGTGTGTGTGGGGCCTGTGAGGGGCTCCTCTGGTTCTCCATGGAAGCGACCCCATGCGGAGGGTAAGACACCCTCACATCCACGGCAGAACCGGATTTCTCACCAGCGCAGGTTCCGGCTCACAGACAGGTGCACGGGACCCTATTTGTGGGTCTCCTCAGATCTGCTTGGCCCCCCACTCCCACCCGCCTGCCCACTGGAGAGCCCCTCCCTCCAACACCCGCTCCTCTCTTCACCAAGGCCTCTGTCTCCATGGGGCCCAGGGGTCCCCGGGGTGCCGGGCGCTCCCTCATGTGGGTTCCCCAGACACTGCCCCGGGGGTCAGGAACTCTGGCCAGGAGCTGCTCGGAGCCCCGGGTCCCACTGCTCATGTGGAGCCCACACGTAACCTGCGCCCTGCCCCGGCCAACGCCAGGGCACAGCAGCTTCCACTCAGCTCCGTCTCCAAGGGAACCGGGGCTAAAACAGCAGGAGTGGAAATGGCGAGCACTTCTCCCACAAAACACAGCAGGAATGCAGGGTGGAGCACACGGCTGTGAAGGCGCGTGTGCACCCACGCTGGGCGCAGTGGTCTCTGGGCTGCAGGTTGGGTGCTGCTAATGCTGCCTCCAGCTGTCCCCCGCCCCACCAGAAACCAGCCTCGCACCTCCCATGTTCACTTCTGCCTGCTCTGGGGGCCGACGGGAACACGCGGCGTAGACACCAGGGGCACACACAGCGCCAGAGAGCACCCCCACGCAGATTCATCACCACAGGGGCCCAGATGCACCCCAGTCTGTCACTCAAGGCATTTAGGGAGTGAACCAGCTGATGGAAGCGTGCTCTCTCTCCCTCTCTGCTTCTCAAATACTCTTTTACAAACTTAATGTTTAACCATTTCCGAATTAATACAAAAAGATTTTTTAAAGATTTCTTTATTTTATTTGAAAGGCAGAATTACAGAGAGGTGTCTTCCTTCTGCTGGCTCACTCCCCAAATGGCTGCAATGTCTGGAGCTGCGCCAGACTGAAGCCAGGAGATCGTTCCAGTCTTCCACATGGGTGCAGGGGCCCAAGGACGTGGGCCATCTTCTACTGCTTTCCCAGGCCATAGCAGAGAGCTGTGTCAGAAGTGGAGCAGCCGAGACTCGAACCAGCACCCGTATGGGATGCTGGCACTAACACTGGTGTCTTACTTAACCCGCTACACCACAGCATCAGTCCCAATACCAAAATTAAAATTTGAATTTTTTCCAAGTCCCAGGTCAGCAGACCATCAGAACTGAGCCCTTCCAAGCTGATTATGATGAGATTTTCCACACAACCATCACTACCAAACAAAAGTTTCCCCACCCAATGGGGCAAAAAGCACTCAACCCAGGGGAATTTGACTGAGGGGACACACCTGGTGCAGGATGGAAGCTCGAGACCACCACCCTTGTGATCAGCTTGGTCTTCTCTGCCCTTCTCTGACACATCCCCCTTGCCATGGACCCAAGGCCAGGGGAGGCTGTGGCTCCCTGAAGTGGCAGTGTCCCTTCTGCCAGTCCCAGGAGCAGCCTCACCGCAGGGACCCTGCCCTCAGCTCTCCACCGTCCAGACTGCCGCCAACATCCCTCTCTAGCCCAACTGCCCAAACACTTTGGGCGTCCCGGGGCGGATGGCCTGTGCTCAGGACACTGTATCCTGCCAGAGCCACAGACTGGGGGCCACTGAGTGAGGCTGGAGACAGGGGCATTACCGCGTTGTGGGCCTCACCACCTACACCCCTGCAACTGCCCACAAAGCCGGACGTCAGGTTGAGAGAGCAGCTGCGAGTCCCACCTCAGCCAGCTTTCTTGTGTGACCATGACTGCTCCGGGGCCCCGGGCTGGGCCCCCTGGAGGCTGGCTCAAGCCCACATCACGGGCAGAAGCCTCTCCCCAGGCTCACGTCTAGACCACCTCGTCCCATTCTCTGCGGGGTTTCCTTCGGCGCCATCTCCCCACCTGTCTGTCTCTCAGGCTTGGGGTCACGAGGGGACATCATTTTTAACAGTAGTCAAATCAGTCTTAGGCTCAAAAGGTTTAACACAAGTCCGCTGCACTTGACTGGTTAATTTATCAAGAACTCTGTCCATCAAAATATAATGCAAATACAAAGGGGCTTCTAGAACAAGACCTGTCACGACGTTCACCAAGTGAGTCAGGATAATAGGGACAAACCTTCCGGAAACAACAACAAAAGAGAAGCCAAATGCCGCTGTGTGTGCCGCACACGTGGCACAGCGCGTGAGCGACTTCCTGCCTCATCCCGCTGTGGCGAGCGAGCAGCCCCGAGCGCCTGCGCGCACCAGGATCTCCACGGTGCAGTCTGCAGGCTTGCTCATCTGCCTGACGCGAGGGATGCTCTCACGCTGAGCTGACGTGTAGCAAAGCGCATCCGGTATAGCGAGTACGCTGCCACACCCCAGGTGTGCACCCTGGCAGTGGATGGGCTCCTGCACCCACATGGGAGAGCCCACTGAGTTCCCACCACCTGGCTTTGGCTCTGCCCAGTCTCAGCTGTTGAGGGCATTTGGAGGGTGAACCAATGGATGTGAGCTATCTCTCAAAAAATTAATGTTTTGAAAATTGTACTTATTTCTTATTTATTTGAAAGACAGAATGATAAAGAGAGATCTCCCATCTACTAGTTCACTCCCCTAATGGCCACACCCCCTGGGGCTGGGCCAGGCCAAAGCCAGGAGCCAGGAACTCCACTGGGTCTCCTATGTGGGTGGCAGGGGCCAAATCACACGAGCCACCTCCACAGGGTGCATAAGCCGGAGGCTGGGGACAGGGGTGGAGTCGGGACTCAAACCCAGGCACTCGGATATGGGACGCAGCATCTTCGCTGCTGTGCCAACTGCTGGTCCCTCACGAATTCACTGTTCCAAATTGCCAGAAAGCGGCTGGCGGTTGCCGGGGGTGAAGGAAGTGGGGAGGTGGGGTGGCAGTGTGTGCTGGAGCCTGAGTGGGCTGGCGGCTGCAGGACACAGCAGGCCTGGCCGATGCTGCGCTCACAGGCTCCCCTCAAGACGCTCATCTCGGAGTTTAAAGGGTGTGGCTCCTGTGCCAGCAGCCAGCCCGTGCCAGAGTCTGAGCCCACGCCAGCCAGGGTCAACTGTGGCTCAGCCCACGCTGCCTCCCTGGCAGTCCTGGAAGCCGAGGCTTGCTCTCGGCGCTTCCCCCGGCCCGAGGCTGCCCGCGTCCTCAGAAGCCGCCCCAGTGGCAGCCTCTCACCTAATCACTTCCTGAGGGCAGGAGCTGAGGGAGACCACGCGGTGGTGGGCGTCTGAGGGGAGGGAAGGCCCTCTGGGAACCCAGCCCACAGGGCAGACAGGGCTCGCATGCTGGTCCTGATGGAGCCACGGCAGCAGGTCCAGCTCAGGCCCCTCCCACAGGCACAGGGAGCCACCTCCCCATTAGCCACAAGGACACCGGCACCTGTTCCACTCTAAATAACCCTGGTCTCAGGACATTCAGTTCCAGAGGAGGGGATCCCGGGCTTAGCAAGGGCAAGGCGCTGGGCGGCTGGTGGCAGGGCGGGGCTCCCGGAGGAGGGCGCCAGCTCAGGAGAGGCTCAAGAAGAGCTCCCAGGGGGACAGTGCGGCCCTGGCCCAGAACCGCTTGCTTGGCTGATGCTGAGTTGGTCCTCAGGTCCCACTGGAATCATCCCTGGCTGGACACCTTGTGGCCACAGCTGCCCGAGGGAGCTGTGCTCAGGTGGGAGGCCAGTGGGGGCTGAGCTCTCGGGGCTGGGGTGACCACTGAGGCCAGGGCTAGGTTCCCCAGGGCTCCCCCACACCCAGGGAAGTGTCTGGCTTGGGTCAAGTCCCCGCCCTGGCCTCAGCCCTGTTATCACTGCAGAACTAATGCCGCAGATGACCACCTGCTGGGGGGAGGGGCTCTGGGTGCCGCCGCCCACGGGAAGGGACTGCCAGGCCAGTCCAGGCTCCCCCAGCCCCTCACCCAAGGTCACAGGCGCTCTCCAGGAGAGGAGGGGCGCTTCTCAGCAGGCACCGCGTGCCCGGGCCCCCACGCTGCTCACTGCGAAGCTAAGACTGTGTTGGGGAAGTCGGTCTGCAGTGAGGCAACAGAGGTCCAGTACTGAACACGCGGAACACAGAGTAAAGCCAGCCAACCTCACCCCCACGGATAACCACAGCGAATATTCCAGTGTCTCCCATCTCACTCTGCCTCTATACCCGGTTTTCCTGCGTTGTTCATATGAAATCGATGCAGTCTTAGCTCTGAAGTACAGTTTCTTTCAATGTTTTTGTAAAATTATTCAACTTTCAGGGAAACAAAAACCATGGAACTGTAATACTATCTGTGTGTGTGCACACATGCGTGTTTTATATGTAATCTGAATTTCCCATAAATCAGTGAGAGGTACTGAGTATATAATAATGCCATGAGAAATAAAAGAACACCAGAAATAGCAGGTAAAATTAGTCGCTCATTATTTTTCATTTCTCCTTTGCAGCTTGGAAAGCGATGTTTGACGGCAAATGAACTACAAATGAGAGTGACAAGTCTGCTCCCAGGTGCCTGGGCACGGCTGCAGGATGATGGCACGGTGTGGCGCAGGCCAGCAGCAGCCAGTGTTGTTCTGCACGGAGATCGGCTGAAAACCAACTTAAACGACAGAAGAAGCTGGCTGTCCTCGGGTGAGGCACTCACACCGCACTTACAGAGGAGACGCGGAGCGACGTCTCTCCAGTGTCAGGGGCACCTCCGTGGGGAAAGCTCCCGGTGTGAGGGCCGCGCTCAGGGCAGTGCAGTGTGGAGCAGGCCACTGCGTGGGCGCAAGTGGCGCCCCCTGGAAAACAGCAGAGGGGGACGCCTCCAGCCCTGGGGCCCCAGTCACTGAAGACCTTGCCGTACAACAGATCAGAGGCAAAAACATAAAGTGAAAGAGATGAATCCATCAATTAAAAAATGCCAAATTCAGCAAGGCATACAGAGGAGACTACATCGTGACCACGTGGGTTTGTCCCAGGAATGCAAGGCTGGTTCAGCACTTGGAAATCTATTAATGCGATTCACCACACGGCAAACTGAAAAAGAAAGCCTTGTGGTACCCCCATGGGCGCAAAACCCAACACCTGCGCCTGACAAACTCAGGGAACTCGGGATAGAAAGGAACTTAACCTAAGAAAAGACATCTTTTTAAAGTCCCAAAGCTATGAAAAACAGAACACTTTCCCCGTTAAAAAAGAACATGGCAAGGCCCCCAGGCCCACCACTCCTGGAATCCAGGTGGCCATGAGACAGCAAAAGCAGTTGTCCCCCCTCTCTCTGTAACTCTACCTCACAAATAAATAAATAAAAAACCTTAAAAAAAAAAGATGGCATCTTCCCCAAATCGATTTAGGGATTCAATCCCAATCACATATCCCATCAGGAGACCCAGAGACCTTCCACCCACTGGTTCACTCCCCAGATGGCCACAACAGCCCAGGCTGGGCCAGGCTGAAGCCAGGAGCCAGGAGCTGCCACCAGGTCTCCCACGTGGGTGCAGGGGCCTGAACCCTCGGTTACCACTGCCGCCTTCCAGGTTGCACGTTAGCAGGGAGCCGGATTGGAAGTGGCAGGGGCCTGAACCCTCCAGTCTGGGACCTGGGCAGCCCAGTAGTGGTTTAACTGCTACATCACTGCTCCCAGGGCAGCTGATTTTGGCAAAGGCACAGAGGCAGTGTGGCAGAGAACGCTTTTCCAACGGTGCCGCTGGAGCCAGCGTCCCTCTGCAGGAGTAGGGATCTCAGCCCGTGCCTTGCACGAGGGAAAAAGCGAACTCCACAGGGATCACAGTCCTAGAAATCCCAGAACTAAAGCTTCCTGAAGAAAATCTCTATGACCTTGAGTTAGACGAATGTGTCTTAGATATGACACAAAAAATGTCTACAAGGGAAAACACTGTTGATCAGGCCTCTGGTTTTGGTGTTGTGGCGTAGCCAGTAAGGCTGCCAGCCTGTGATACCACCTTGCCATATGGGTGCCAGGTTCAGTCCCGGCTGCTCCACTTCTGGTCCAGCTCCCTGCTAATGGCCTGGAAAAGCAGTGGAAAATGGCCCAAATGTTGGGGCCCCTGCACCCACATGGGAGACCTAGAGGAAGCTCCTGGCTCCTGGCTTCAGTCTGGTCTAGGCCTGGCTGTTGTGGCCATCTGGGGAGTGAACCAATAGATGGAAGATTTCTCTCTCTCTCTAACTCTGACTTTCAAATAAATACATAAATAAATCTTAAAAAAAGAAAAAAGGTAAAACTTCTGAGGGTGGGTGTTTGGCCCAGCGTCCGAGGACTCAGTCTCAAGTTGCAGCTCCACTCTGGAGGCCAGGTTCCTGCCCATGCACTTGGGTCCCTGCACTGAACTCTGGCTCCTGGCTTCAGCCTGGCCCGGCCCTGGCTGTTGCAAACATCTGGGGGGTGAACCAGGGGATGGGAGCTCTCTGTCTCTCAAACAAATAAGCAAATAACTTTGTAAAACATACTTAAAATAGGAGGGAAATGCAGGCAGTAAAAAAATTGAAATTTGAAAAATATATATCTGACAAAGAGCTTGAATTCTGAACTCAAGCATGCTCAAAGTTCAATAAAAAAAAAAAAAAAAACTCAAAAAACTGTTAGTTGGCAAAATACTTGAGAAGTCGTCACCAAAGAGACGGCAGCCGGGCACCGAGAAGGACGCTCGACAGCAGCAGCAGCTGGGAACGCAAACAAGACGGCAAGGCCCCCCCCATACACAATGTTCCCAGGGGATGGGGCCGGCGCTATGGCACAGCGGGTAAAGCTGCTGCCTGCAGTGCCAGCATCCCATGTGGGCCCTGGTTCGAGTCCCAGCTGCTCCACTTCCGATCCAGCTCTCTGCTATGGCCTGGGAAAGCAGTGAAAGATGGCCTAAGTCCTTGGGCCCCTGCACCCATGTGGGAGACCTGGAGAAAGCTTCTGGCTCCTGGCTTCGGATTGGTGCAGCTCTGGCCGCTGCAGTCAATTGAGGCGTGAACCTACGGATGGAAGATCTCTCTCTCTCTGCCTTTCTTTCTCTGTGTAACTCTGACTTTCAAATAAATAAACAAATTTTTTTTTTTTTTTTTTGGACAGGCAGAGTGGACAGTGAGAGAGAGAGAGACAGAGAGAAAGGTCTTCCTTTGCTGTTGGTTCACCCTCCAATGGCCGGCGCATCGCGCTGATCAGAAGGCAGGAGCCAGGTGCTAGGTGCTTATCCTGGTCTCCCATGCGGGTGCAGGGCCCAAGCACTTAGGCCATCCTCCACTGCCCTCCCGGGCCATACCAGAGAGCTGGACTGGAAGAGGAGCAACTGGGACAGAATCCAGCACCCCGACCGGGACTAGAACCCGGGGTGCCGGCGCTGCAGGCGGAGGATTAGCCTAGTGAGCCGAGGCGCCAGCCAATAAACAAATCTTAAAAAAAAAAAATGTTCCCAGGGAGCTGGCATTTCCGGGGCTCAGGAGGATGCTGGGAATGTAAAGCGTTCTGGTCGGTGTGCAACACAACCTGGCAGCTTCTTACAAAACTGAACATGCACTTATCACTGGCCCCAGCAACCCCACCCTTTTATATTCACCCGAGTGAGACAAAAACAAGCACATTTAAACACAGGCACACATGGGTCACCAAAAACTGGAACTGCCCACACACCCCTCCAGGGTGAAGGGGTTGATAGGCTGCAGTCCATCCGTGCCTCCAGGCACTAAAAGGTTAGGAGCTCCCTTGGCACAGGCCTCCTGCTCAGGGGGCGGGGCCACGCTTGAAAGTCTGCAGACTGGGGTCGATGCTGTGGCGCAGCGGGTTAATGCCCTGGACTGAAGTGTTGGCATCCCATATGGGCGCCGGTTCGAGTCCCCGCTGCTCCTCTTCCAAACCAGCTTTCTGCTATGGCCTGGGAAAGCAGTGGAAGATGGCCCGAGTCCTTGGGCCCCTGCACCCACATGGGAGACCCAGAAGAAGCTCCTGGCTCCTGGCTTCGGATCAGCACAACTCTGGCCATTGCAGCCATCTGGGGAGTGAACCAGCAGATGGAAGACCTCTCTCTCTGTAACTCTTTCAAATAAATAAAATAAATCTTCAAAAAAAAAAAAAAAAAAGGGGGGGGGAAACAAAAAGAAAGCCTGCAGACTGGGAGAAGCCACAGAGCAGCGAGCAGCAAAAACAGGGAGGCAGTGGGGCCCAGGCGCAGGGTGCAGCCTGCAAGGGGAGCCTGGCTGGGATGGGGACTGCTCTACATCTGGACCCAAGGACCCTAGTGAAGACGGGGCAGGGCGGGGGGTGGGTGGGAGCAAGAGGCAAGGGGAAGAAAGGCACTATGGAGAAAAACCAGCAGGTGGCTCTGACTGGCTGTGCAAGGCCCACCCCGCCCCCACTGGGATGGAGCCTTGGGCTCCACTGTGGGCACCGGCTACTGGCAGGGCACCACGGCCCCGGCTCCCCAACACAACCCAGATGGGAACCTCTCAGGTGGGGGCCCCAGCCAACAGGAACCAATGGGGGCCACAAGAAGCAGGGCCCCACAAGGCCCTGGTCCCCAGTTCTTCCCCTCTGAAAGGAAGCCGTCCACCTTGGGGTGCCACCATCTGTGTTGGGCTGAATCACGTCCCCCAGAGTCCACGCCGCCTGGAGCCTCAGCAGGTCACCTCACTTGGAAACAAGATGAGGTCATCCTGGATATGGTGGGCTCCCAAGGACAGAGAGGCCTGGAGACAGACACGCAGGAAGGAGGTGCGTGACCCAGAGCCAGGGCGCTGTGACGCGGCCACGGCCAGGGGCATCCCAGACAGCCTGCTGCCTTCAGACCGAGTGTGGCGCTGACACCTCCGGCCTCTCGCTGTTTGTGGTCATTTGTCACGGCCACCAGGGGAAGTAGATGCACCATCTCCCAACCCACTCCCACCCCAGAAGGACACTCTCAGGTCCCAAGCCCACCTGGTTAGCTTTTGCGCGTCTTCCCCATCAACTCAGCCCAGCACCTGAAGCCACATCTGTGTGTGGAGGCCTCTAACAAAACGGGCACAGTGTTCTAGACTGGGTCTTATTAATCTAAGACAGGGTTTCATGTTCTTCCTACTTAATTTCTTTTTATTTTAAAGATTTATTTATTTGAGAGGCAGAGTTACAGAGAGAGGGGGAGAGACAGAGAGGGAAAGAGACAGAAAGAGAGAGGGCTTCCATCCCACGGGTTCACTCCCCAGGTGGTTGCAACGGCCAAGGATGGGCCAGATTGAAGCCAGGAGCCAGGAGCTTCTTCCGGAAGGGCCCAAGTGCTGCTTTCCCAGGCGCATCAGCAGGGAGCTGGATTGGAAGTGGAGCAGCTGGGACTCAAACTGGCACCCATATGGGATGACAGCATTGCAGACACTGGCTTTACCTGCAAGGCCACAACACTGGTCCCTAATTTATTTTTCTCATTAAGATAATTCCTTATGTATTAACAATTAATAGCCTTAGGATAAGGGTCAATCAGAGGTTAATATGACTATCTATAATTCTATCTCTGTAAACTTGTTTCTGCTTTTAGTCTTGTTGTAAGCCACACCCTAAATGACACATCACTGATTAAAATCCATGAGCAAACACATCGGAATCACACCTGGGACACGGCAATTGATTGCTCGCCACACACACTAGACACAGCCCGAGCCGCGTTCCCGCTAAGGAGCCCACACACACCAGACACAGCCCGAGCCGCGTTCCCGCTGAGGAGCCCACATACACCAGACACAGCCCCACACACACCAGACACAGCCTGAGCCTCGTTCCCGCTGAGGAGCCCCGGATCTTCCCCGCGGCCGCAGTCATTCCCAGCCACAGGTCTCTGACTCCGTCCAGCACGTGGCCACAGGGCACCGGGCCTTGCCCTCCCGCCTGGCTGCCTGTGCTCCGGCACCAAGCAGAGCTGAGCCAAGCCGGCTTCTGCTCTTTGTCTCTCACTGGAGTCACGGGCAGGGTGGTGGTCAAAGCTGAGCGTCCAGCAGAGCCCACCTGCTGGGTGCTAGCCCACGTCATGTCAAACAGTTTTGGATCATGTAACACCAAATCCACTTAACAAAAAAACATAAAGCTACATTCTCAGAAATGTAATAGATTACGGCCATGGGAGAAAATCCATCACAGAACAAGAACAAAGCTGTTAAAAGCATTGCAAGATCCACACCAGGGGCCGGCGCTGTGGTGGAGTGGGTGAGCCGGCCAGTGGGGCTGGGGGTCCGCGGGCCCCTTCAGACGTGGGCGGAATGTCCTTCACACGCAGGCTGCCGGCTGTGGCTGGAAAGTCCGTCTCCAGACCGACCGGCATCTCCCCCACTAGAGCTTCTTGTGCTGGTCTGTGACCTTGCAGCCTTTAATCAATCACCCTCCAGGGTGGGTGAACTCTCTCACCCACAGCTGGCAGGGGAAGGGGCTGGGCCCCTGGGGAGAGTCGGACCGGCTCCAGGAGACCCTGGCTATCTTGTGTGACCTAGCGGTTTTAAACCATGACTTCAAGTTAGTCGCAGTCTTCCACCCAGAGCTAGCAGAGGAGGGGGCTGAGCCCCTAAGCAGACAGCCTCCAGGAGACCGTGCTGTCTCCTCGAGTTCCAAGCCAATCAACATACATACGTGAAAACCCTGCCCAATGGGCACCCCCCCCCCATAGGACAAGACAATGAGCAAATAGTAATGCCTTCAAAACCTGGGACGCTTCCTCAAAGCGAGTGTCCACTCGGCTCCTCTTGGACCAGACACTTTCTCTGTCGCTTGACAATTGAATAAAATTTCTGCCTCTTTGCAAATTGTTTCCCGGCTTTTATTTCTTTTTTTTTTTTTTTTTTTTTTTTTTTTAAATTTTTGACAGGCAGAGTGGACAGTGAGAGAGAGACAGAGAGAAAGGTCTTCCTTTTGCCGTTGGTTCACCCTCCAATGGCCGCCGCGGTAGCGCGCTGCGGCCGGCGCACCGCGTTGTTCCGATGGCAGGAGCCAGGTGCTTATCCTGGTCTCCCATGGGGTGCAGAGCCCAAGCACTTGGGCCATCCTCCACTGCACTCCCTGGCCACAGCAGAGAGCTTGCCTGGAAGAGGGGCAACCGGGACAGGATCGGTGCCCCGACCGGGACTAGAACCCGGTGTGCCGGCGCCGCAAGGCGGAGGATTAGCCTGTTGAGCCACGGTGCCGGCCTCCCGGCTTTTATTTCTATACTGAGCTGTGGAAAAGAACCCATGAGACTCACTCTAGCAACCGCCCTTCCCTCCATGACCAGTAGCAGCGGGTAAAAGCAGTGCCTGCAGTGCCGGCTTCCCATGTGGGTGCCGGATCAAGACCCGGCTGCTCCACTTCTGATCCAGCTCTCTGCTGTGGCCTGGGAAAGCAGTAGAAGATGGCCCAAGTCCTTGGGCCCCTGCACCCACATGGGAGACCTGGAAGAAGCTCCTGGCTCTTGGCTCAGGTTCGGCACATTTCCATCTGTTGTGGCCACCTGGGGGGTAAACCAGAGGATGGAGGACCTCTCTCTCTCTCTCTCTCTCTCTCACCCTCTCTGTAATTCAGCCTTTCAAATAAATAAATAAATCTTCATTAAAAAAAATCCACACGAGTGGCTGTATATTCAAGAGGAAGACCCGTGGGCAGGCATTGTGCCACAGGGGTTCATGCCGCTGCTTGGGGTGTCTGCATCCCACGTGGGAGTGCCTGACCTGAGTCCGGCTGCTCCACCTCTAATCCAGCTTCCTGCTCATATGCCTGGCAAGGCAGTGGAGGAGGCTTGAAGTGCTTGGGGCCTGCACTCAGATGGAGGTTCCTGGCTCCTGGCTTAGGCCTGGCCCCACCCTAGCAGTTGCAGTCCTTTGCGGAGTAAACCAGTGGGTGGAAGATCTCTGTGTGTGTCTGTCATTCTGCCTTAGGAAGGAAGAAAGGACAGACCTTTGACACAAATGCAACTTTATTATTTTTAAACTGGGATGCATTTATGGGCAGGGCATTTAAAACCCAGTTCGCTTAAAAAACTGTGTACCCACACACAGTGCTGCAAGTGGTCACGAACAGGAAGACGTCTAGTACCACCTGACATTCAGTTCAAACTGGAAAGTGAGGACTACAAAGTGTGTTTTAAATCTGAAGTGGTTTCCAGGGAAACTGGCAGAACAGCTGTGCGAATCAGTGCGCCCACCCCCATCTGCAGACTTGGAGCAGGAGAGTGGGCAGAACCCCGGCAGAGCATTTGTCAACGGAGGATGAAGGAGAGGACCCCAACGACGGGTCACGCGTGGGGCAGCAAAGCTGCTCCCCAGAGCCCTCCCTGAGGGTCTCCCCTGGGAGCGGGGGAGCAGGGCCCACAGCCTCTCCACCAGCACTCTGGCTCCTCCATCCACACCATGGACCCTGTCCCATGAAATGATACTTTTTAAAAAAGATTTATTTAATTTATTTGAAAGGCAGTGACAAAGAAAGGAGGAGAGACAGAGAGAGAAGATCTTCCGTGTGCTGGTTTACTCCCTAGATGGCTGCAACAGCCAGGGCCCAGACTCCATCAGGGTCTCCCTGTGGGTAGCAGGGACCAAAGTGCCGGAGCTGGATCACAAGCAGAGCAGCCAGGACTCGAACTGCTGCTGGCACGGCAAGCAGTGGCTTAACCCTCTGCACTTCAACACAGGCCCCCCATGAAATGATTCTTCGGGAGCCGGCGCTGTGGCGCAGTGGGCTAAGCCTCCACCTGCAGTGCTATCATCCCATACGGGCACCAGTTTGAGTCCTGGCTGTGCCTCTTCCAATCCAGCTCTCTGCTGTGGCCTGAGAAAGCAGTGGAGGATGGTCCAAGTCCCTGGGCCCCTGCACCCATGTGGGAGACCCAGAAGAAGCTCCTGGCTCCTGGATGCCAGCCCCAGTGGTTGCCACCATTTAGGGAGCGAAAGAGTGGATGGAAGACACCCCCTCCCTCTGTAACTCTGCCTTGCAAATAAAAAATTTTTGAAAATTACTCTTAGCAAAAATGTAACAAAGAAGCAAGGATTGTCCTGCTGGGAAAAGGAAGCTGGAAAATCAGACGAAAGAAAGCAGCTGGAGAAAATGAGTCGGTTTTGCCAGGAAAAAACTGGGAGGCAAGAGAGTGCAGAATTCGTCACAGGCCCGGTGCTGTGGTGCAGTAGGTTAATCCTCCGCCTGCAGAGCCAGCATCCCATATGGACGCCAGTTCGAGTCCCAGCTGCTCCTCTTCTGATCCCACTCTCTACTATGGCCTGGGAAAGAGTAGAAGATGTCCCAAAGTCCACACACAGACTCACGGAATGACAACCACTTTGGATACCACTCTGACCTCAGAATCAGCCCTTGGAGCATTCTGGTCTGGCTGGAAAGACCATGAGAGATTTGGGCACGGAAGGCCAGGACACTATGACGATCCTACAAGAAGGATCCTGTGGGAGAGACCCCAGTGGAAAGGGGTGGCCATCAGGGAGGGATGTGCTTTTCTCTGAGGGGAGGAGAGAACTTCCACTTTGCTTGTGGCCTTGTCTGGATGCTGACGGAGACTGTGGATCTGGGGGGCTTCCATGGCCTTGGCAGCTCATGTCAGGGGCCTCAGGTGGTCGCTGACGTCATACGTGGGAGTGTCAGTTAAGCTGACAGCAGGAGTCACTGCACGTTTGCTTCCCGTGCAGGACTTCAGTCCCCTGAGAGTTGTATTGTGGGAGCTGGCTGTGGGATTGTTCGACAGTTTATTTTTTGGGAAGTCCCAGGAGAAGGGGCTGAACTGAAGACCTACCCATGGGGCAGGCCTTGAGGTTGCAGGGTCACCAGGAGCCCAAGGAGAGGGGACAGGGTGTATGAAGGGTCAGCCCAGGAATGGAGAGGCCTCCCCTGGGCAGGGGCAGCCACAACCCAGCTCTGCCTCCTGCTCCTCACTGTGTGCTCAGGTTTCAGGTCAGTTTCTGGAGTCCCAGACCCCTGCCTCCAACCGTGGCTAAAGGAAAACAAAATGTCCAGGGCACAGAATCAGTCCTCACTGTCAGGGCAGAGAGCATCCAGGAGGAGCTGTGTGAGCGCGAGCAGGACGCAGCCTCACAGCTGAGCCGACAGCCCGGGGAAGCCGGCCCCACAAGGGACTCGCCCTGGAGAGAGCCAGACCCAGGCAGCACAGTCCCCAGCAGTGCAATGAGGGAGGGCAGGAAGTCTCTAGAACTAGACGTCCAATCAGAGAAGGATGCACCGTGACCCCGCCCTCGTGCCTCTTTGCCGCGGGAAGACAGCATCAGTGCCAAGGCCAGACAGAAGCTCCTAGAGCACACCTGGCCATTGTGGAGCAGGAAGACAGGGTCTGTCCGCCAAGACCTGGCCACGAGGCAGGGATAATTCAGGGCTTATGCTTATCCAAACAGGCTGCAAGAGTTAAAAGATGACACAGATAAACACAGATATCCACAGCCTGCATCTGACAAAGGACTCACAGCCAAGATGTATTTTTTAGACACTGGTGCCATTCACTAAAACAGCTCAACCTGGGAGGCGTGGGGTGCAGCAGGTAAGGCGTGGCTTGGGATGCCCACGCCCCACAGTGGGGAGTCTGGCTGGGGTCTCAGCTCCACTCCCAATTCCAGCTTCCTCCTAGAGTTGACCTGGGGAGGCTGCAGTGATGGCTCAAGGACCTGGGTGCCTGGATTGTGTTCCTGGTTCTTGGCTTTGGCATGGGTCAGCCCTGGCTGTTACAGTCATTTGGGGAGTGAACCCATGGATGGGAGATCTCTCTGTCTCTGTCTCTGTGGCTTTCAGTAAAATAAATAAATAATGTTTAAAAAGAATGCAGAGGCCGGCGCTGTAGCATAGCAGGTAAAGCCTCCGCCTGCAGTGCCGGCATCCCATATGGGCACCAGTTCAAGTCCCGGCTGCTCCACTTCCAATCCAGCTCCCTGCTATACCCTGGGAAAGCAGTGGAAGATGGTCCAAGTGCTTGGGCCCTTGCACCCATGTGGGAGACTGGGAAGAAGCTCCAGGTCCTGGCTTCAGATTGGTGCAGCTCCAGCCATTGTGGCCATTTGGGGAGTGAACCAGTGGACAGAAGACCTTTCTCTCTGTCTCTCCCTCTCACTGTAACTTTACCTCTCAAATAAAAAAATAAAATCTTTTAAAAAAATTAAAAATGCAACCTAAATGATAAAATGGACATGTGACTTGGGTATTTACAAAAGAGGAAGTCCAAATAAACATATGAAAAGATGCCCAACCTCCTAAGTCATCACAGAGATGCAGATTCAAACTACACACTCCCCAAGCCGGCCAAAATGCCAGTAAGAGGAAGAGTGTATCCTGTAAACTGGAACCCGCTGCTCTGCTGGTTCTAGGGCCAGCCAGCAAGCATCTGGGAATATCTCCTAAAGGCAGCTCTATGCAGGCCCAGCAACTGCACGCTGAGGGCCACTCCAACAGAGACACAGAAGGGGCGTACTGCAAACGTTCAAGGCAGAACAAACCCTACCAGTCAGAAACTGGAAACCACCCACATGTGCATCACCAGCAGGGTGGAAAAATAAGTCACGCTGCATACCACAGAGCACGAGAACCAACCACATGCCATTGCACCCAGCAGCAGGGAGACCCCTGGACACCGCTGGGCACCAGGGAAGCAGTGCCGCAGAGCACACCCTGTACTGTTCCACAGGATAAATGCTGGCAGTGGGTGCATCCTGTCAGAGAGCAGGATGCTGCTCACCCCGAGGGGGTGGAGATTGGAGGACCAGATGGATGCAGGGGCGTCGGGGCCAGGACTGTCTGATTCTCGGAGGGCTGGATTCATGGGTGTGTGAGGCCCACAGAAGCCAGGACGCTGTGCAGCTACAATATGCATTCTTCTATATGTACACTATACACCAACAAAAAGCTTAAAAAGGGAAGAAAACACGTCCCAAGCAACAGAAGAAAGCCCACCCTATTACTTTATACAGCAGAACAAATCGACAAAGACATTAGGTTGTAAAATTGAGGTTCAAAGAAAAAACTGAGACTTATTTATTTATTTGAAAGGCAGAGCGACAGAGAGAGGGAGAGGGAGAGAGAGAGAGAGAATCTATCTATATGCTGGTTCACTCTGCAAATGCCCACAGTAGGCAAGGCTGGGCCAGGTCAAAGCCGGGAGCCAGGAAGTCCATCTGGGTCTCCCACGTGGGTGGTAGGGAATCCAAGTGCTGGGTTGGCAGCAGAGTAGCCAGAACTTGCACCAGGCTCTCTGGTATGGGATGGTGGCATCCTAAGTGATGGCTTAACCTGCTGTGCCAGAATAATTATTTCCAAAAGAAGAAAAAAATTTAATGAAACAAAGCTCCAAAATAAGAAAAAACAGTGCAACCAAAGCCGTTTCATCACTGAACTCACCAATCAGAAATACCCAGAAAGAACTCACTGAAATGAAAAACGGGCAGAAATTCTGCAGAGAAAGACAGAAAGACTGAGGCAACTGGAGAGAAGCGACTGGGCCAGGGACAGATGAAGATGGTCCAACCTGCGCGTCATGGGGTGGGGGGCAGAACAACGGATCCTTTGAAGATGCCCTTGTCCAGCCCGGAGCTTGTGAAGATGTTGGGCCACACAGCAAGCAAGAGCAAAGGTTGCAAACGGAATTATATTTGCTAATCAGCTGGCCTTAGGCACGGATAATCCTGGGTTGTCTTGGTCCTTACACACGAGGGCAGGAGGCAGCAGAGTCTGGTCAGAGTGATGCCGGAGAAGTACCTGACTGGCCACTGCTGGCTGTGAAGACGGAGGAAGAGACCGAGAGCACGCCGCGCCGGTGGATTCTGGAAGCTAGGAACGCAGGCAGACAACCCAGGCCAGAGCCCCCAGGACGGGAGGCAGCCCTGCGGCGCTGGGTAGCCCAGCAAGACTGCTGGAAGACTGATGCCTCAGAACAAGGCATTAAGCATGCGGTTTTAAGCCACTAACTACGTGGTAATTAGCTACAGAAGCAAGAAGAAATACAACTGTTGTCCCTGAAGTAGGGACAGCAGGAGATGCAACAGGAGATACTTTAAGGACATAATGTAAATCCTCATAAACTGAAAAAATATCTATTTGAAAGTTCCACGAGTACACAGTACACCAGAAGTTCAGCACAAGACATTCAGCTCCGAGACGGGGTCTGGTTACGCTCACAGACCATGAGGGAACAGCCACTGCTTCAATGCTGGAGCCAGGATCAGCGTCCTGCTGCTCTGCCTCCAATCCAGTTTCCTGCAAATGAGCCTGGGAAAGCAGTGGAAGCTGGTCCAGCAACTGGACCCCTGCCACCCACGTGGGAGACCTGGCCCAGCCCTGGCTGCTGTGGTCATTTGGAGAGCCAACCAGCAGATGGAAGTGTGTGTGTGTGTGTGTGTGACTCTACCTTCTGCTTAAATTAAAATAAATGCATCAGTAAAAAACAGTTTAAAAAAAAGAAAGAATTCTTCGGAAATTAATGAAGAGAAGGCAAATCACCCACCCAGGGGAATCGACCTCTGCCTTCACCCCAGCCACCTCCAAGGCCAGGCAGCGCCAGTGCTGAGGGTAGGAGGATGCTACAGCCAGCCAGGATGTCATCGTTTTCAGACATGGCGACACTCAAACGTCCTTGCTGAGAGCGTGGCCGGTATAGACATCTAGCTAGCAAGCTCTGGACAGTAAAATAAGGAACTCAGAACCGGCAGCTGGCTCCAGGTAAATACAGATTAACAGCAGGCAGGTGCGCCACAGCACAGACCTGAGTGCCAGAGCACGATGCCGTTCCACAGTGAAACAACCACCCCAGCCTCTGTTTCCCATAAACTCTTATTTATTTAAATGATTATCTTATAATAAGGCCGTGTGTGTGGGAGGGAGAGGGAGAGGGAGAAGGAGAGGGAGAGGGAGGGGGAGAGGGAGAGGGAGGGGGAGAGGGAGAGGCAGAGGGAGAGGGGGAGGGAGAGGGAGAGGGAGGGGGAGGGGGAGGGGGAGAGGGAGAGGCAGAGGGAGAGGGGGAGGGAGAGGCAGAGGCAGAGGGAGAGGGAGAGGGAGAGGCAGAGGGAGAGGGAGAGGGAGGGGGAGAGGGAGAGGGCGAGGGAGAGGCAGGGGGAGAGGGAGAGGCAGAGGCAGAGGCAGAGGCAGAGGGAGAGGCAGAGGCAGAGGGAGGGGGAGAGGGAGAGGGAGAGGCAGAGGGAGAGGCAGGGGGAGAGGGAGAGGCAGAGGGGGAGGGGGAGGGGGAGGGAGAGGCAGAGGGGGAGGGGGAGGGAGAGGGAGAGGCAGAGGGAGAGGCAGAGGGGGAGGGAGAGGGAGAGGCAGAGGGAGAGGCAGAGGGAGAGGGAGGGGGAGGGGGAGGGGGAGGGAGAGGCAGAGGCAGAGGGAGAGGGAGAGGGAGGGGGGAGAGGGAGAGGGGAAGGGGGAGGGGGAGGGAGAGGCAGAGGCAGAGGGAGAGGGAGAGGGAGAGGCAGAGGGAGAGGGAGAGAGAGAGGCAGAGGCAGAGGGAGAGGGAGAGGCGGAGGGGGAGTGGGAGAGGCAGAGGGAGAGGGAGAGGCGGAGGGGGAGTGGGAGAGGGAGAGGGAGAGGGAGAGGCAGAGGGAGAGGCAGAGGCAGAGGGAGAGGGAGAGGGAGAGGGGGAGTGGGAGAGGCAGAGGCAGAGGCAGAGGCAGAGGGAGAGGGAGAGGGAGAGGGGGAGTGGGAGAGGCAGAGGGAGAGGCAGAGGCAGAGGCAGAGGCAGAGGCAGAGGCAGAGGCAGAGGCAGAGGGAGAGAGAAACGCTCCCATGATCTGGTTCACTCCTCAAATGCACTCACAGCCAGGCTGAGCCAGGCCGGGCCAGGCTACGTTTGTGAGCTGGGAACTCCATCCACGTCTCCCAGGCAGGTAGCAGGGGCCCAGGCACTGGGGTCATCACTCCTGCCCCAGGATGCATCGGCAGGGAGCTGGGACTGGAACCCAGGCCCTCTGGCAGGGCATACTGGTGCCCAAGAGGTATCGTAACCACTGTGCCAGATACCTGCCCCACAAACCCTTTCCTTCACACCAGAAGAAACATTTGGTGACGGCTGTCTCCCAAGGGCCACATCTACATCAGCGCTTTTGTTGTCAAGTTTATTTATTTGAAAGGCAGAGCGACAGAGAGAGATCCTGCATCCGCTGCTTCAGTCCCCAGATGACCACGACAGCTCATCCTGAGCTGACGCCCATCACTCACTCCTCCCACGGTCAGACCCCAGGCCCGGCCTGAAGTGGCCAGCGGCCAGGGCAGAGCATCCTCCAAGTCAGCCCTGGGCACCAGCCCCAAGCCGGCCTCGGCCTTTGCCCCTCAGGTGGGCTATGCTTGTCCGGCCAGGGCGGGAATGCACCGGGCTGGACTACGAGCCTGGAGGGCAGGGGCCTGACCCCGGACCTGGGACCGAGCCTGGTCCACTTGGCTTCCTCCCCACATCATCTGAGGGCAGCAGCTGGGCCTCCCCTGGGTTCTCAGCTCCGACCTTGCCCCCTGCCCTGGTTCCCCCGACCCTCTGACCCCTGGAGCCGGCTCTCCAACCTGCTGTTAGGGCCACCCTGCACCCCTTCCCCCGCCCCAGCCAGTCCATATGGGTCCCCCACCCCACCCGGGGCTCCGGTTAGCTCCTTCGGCGCCAACTCCTTCCCAGCGCGCCCCCGCGCCACCTCGGACCCACAGCCACCCGGGGCCGGAGTCCCCAGCCCCTGCCTGGCCACTGCCCTCCGCAAGCCGCGGGAGGAGCAAGGGGGTCGTTCCGCCGGCTTCCCAGTGAAAGACCGAGGGGAGCCAGGGACCCACGGGCTGTGGGCCAGACTCAGGCGGACAGAAGCCGGCTCTGCGCCCCGGGCCCCTGGTGACCCCGAGCTGAATCCGCGACCTCCGCCACACCCTGCCGAGCCCTCCCGGTGCCCGGCACCCCCGGACCACCCAGCTCCCACCCCCGTCCCGGATCCTCCCAGACCCCTCCCCACCCCCACCCCGCGCCCGCGCCCCAGGCCCGCCCCGACGCCTCCCCAGGCCTCGGGCCCCGCGCCCAGCGCTCACCGGCCGGGTGGCCGTACGGGGACTCGGCCGCGCCGTCCTGCAGGCTGGCCAGGATCTCGCCCTTGCCCACGTCGCTGTCGCCCACCAGCAGGAACTTGAGCAGGAAGTCATAGGCCCGGACTGGGCTCCCCAGGGCGCTCATCGTGCCGGCCTGGCACCCCCGCCCATGCCCGGCTCGCGGGCTGCGCGCAGCGGCGGCGGCCGGGCCCAGAGGCGCCGCCGAGCCCCGTCCGCGATCGCCGCCCGCCTGCCGCCCGGCGCCTGACAGCGCGCGGCCGTCCCGCCCCACCGCGCCCCGCCCCGCCACGCCATTGGCTGGCCGCAGTTGCTAGGGCGACTGCGCGCATTCACCGGCTGGGCCGCTGGTCTGTCTCGCTCGGTCACCGCCTCCGGGAGTGACGCGCACCCTCCCCTCCTGGGCGGGCCCCGCCGCCGCAACCAATGGAGGCTGGGAGCCAGGCTGGGGCGGAGCCGGAGGGCTCAGGGGGCGGGGACTCGGATCCCGCAGCCAATAGCGGGGCGGGGGCGAGCAGGGGGCGGGGCCGGGTGTTTACACTCCCGCGTGTGCGGGTCGGAAGCGGGTGAGGCGCAGCCGCGGGCGTGGGGTCCGCCCCCTCCCTGCCAGAGGGACCTCCAGGGATTCGCTGGTTCCAAGGCGACGCCCTTGTCCCAGGAGCGACGCCGGTGCGTGGGTGCACATGTACGTGGGTGAGCGTGTGCGCGCGTCTGCTCGTGCGCGTCTGTGCTGCTCTGCAGGTGTCTGCGCGTGCGTGTGCCTGCGCGGCTGCTGTGCGCGTGATCATGAGTGCGCCGGTGCGTGGACCTGTGCGTGTGGCGGGGATAGGACAGGGTGGGGACCCGCGAGCCTCGGGCCGTGGCTTCTCTTCCCCTCCCGGGAGCAAGGAGCCCCTGCCACCGGGACCCTCTTTCCACTCTGGGGGTCTCCATTGGGATCCTGGCAGCGGGCAGGGGGCGCGCTGGCCCCGTGGCTGGGGGCCTCTTCTTCGTTCAGAACCGCTGCCTCCACCACTCCCTCACCTCCACCGCAGGTGGGCCAGGGCGCTCTGAGGCACGGTCATCCCACTGTTGCAGGGAGAGGGGGAGACTTACGAAAGCGTGAAAGCCAAGATTTCTATCTTCATCACTTGCGTTTATTTGTACCTAAGCACACCACGTTAGTTTACAGCGCTTCCTGCTGATGGTACACCGTACAGAAAGGAAGGTCACTGGAAGGTAGGTGTGGCAGGTGCGGTGGCTCCCACCCCCAAGCCCAAAAGCCCCAGGAGTTCCTCTTCTCTGGACCCTCAGCCCCAGTGCCGCGGTCGCTGTGAGTCACTACTCAGGTACCCAGCCAGGCGGGTATGCTTACCTCCTGCTGCCCCCACCCGCAATGCCTGCCCCACCTCGGGGGAGGGTCTGGAAGCTCAGCTCTCAGCCCCCCTCCTGGGTTTAGGCCCAACAGCCTGGAGGTCTGCAGGTGGTGTTCCCAGCTGCGGTGGGACCACTTCCCAGAGAAGACCCGGGAGACCTGCCTGCTTTTCTGTCCTCCCCGTGCCAGCAGTCAGAAGTGGCAAGTGAAGCCTGAAATCCCAGACAAAATGCAGTCACTCCCCAGTGTCTGTGGGGATTCCTTCCAGGAGCCTCTGGGGAAACCAGAATCCTCTGATGAGCTCAAGTCCCTCAAAGATGGCACAATATTTGCATATAATCTACATACATCCTCCTGTTTACTTAGATTACTTAAAATACCTAATACAACACAAGCACCATGTAAATAGTTGTTATACTGTATTGCTTAGGGAGTAACAACAAGAAGAAAGTCTGTACATGTTTAGAACAATCTTGTTTGTATATTTTTTGCTTACAGCTGGTTGCCTCTGGGGAAGCAGAACACAAGATTACAGAAGAGGACACACCCACAGGGCCGGAACCGCAGCAGTAAGTGTTGAGAAAGGCCCTTTCATCAGACACTTAGTTCACAAGCCAAAGGTTCCCACCAGCAGAACCCCCAGGCATGGGCTCCCACCAGCGTGGGGATGGTCCTGTGGTGGGACAACGCCTGCCCCCTCTCTGATTGCAGAAGATGTGTCAAGGGCAGGCTGGAACGCCACTAACATGACTTCTGCCCAACTCCAGGCCAGGCTTCCAGCCCCCCCAACTCTGGTCACTGGAGGAGCTCCCTGTGGCCAGGCTGAACTCTGCCCCTGAATTTCCTGCTTGCATCCTGGGGCTACTGCAGGAGACCAGGGCCCAGCTAGCAGAAGCCATGTGCATGCTTTGAAGGCCAGAGGGTCAGCCCGCCATGGGCCCTTAACTGCCATTCATGGTCACCTACCCATTGTTCAGACGCGAGCAGGCCTCCAACTGCTCTGACAAGTAGCAGCGAAGCCCGGGGCTTCGTTTCCAAAATCCAAGGGACGTTCTCCTCCTGGTTGTTCAGATGGAGAACGGCCAGCCCTTAACCAAGGCTGTCACCTGTCCACGATGGCCTCGGGCAGCCCGCATGGATACCACTGTGTGCTGCTCCAATTCTGTTCAAACTTCCTCCTACATTTAAAACAGGCATTGTTTATGCTAAAAGTAACCATGGTGCAATAGTGAAAAACTCAAGACAAACATTCACTCACCACACACTCGATTTCATCTCCCCCTCCCCCTCGCCTCATCTTCCCCCTCACCTCACACTCACCTCACCTCACCCTCACCTCACACTCATCTCACCCTCACCTTCACCTCACCCTCTCTCACCTCACCTCACTTCACCTCACACTCATCCTCACCCTTACCTCACACTCACCTCTCAACCTGAGCTCACTCACTTGTACTCACCTCACACTTACCTCTCAACTTCACCCTCACCTCACCCTCACCTCACCTCACCCTCACCTCACCTCACCTCACCTTCACCTCACCCTCTCTCACCTCACCTCACCTCACTTCACCTCACACTCATCCTCACCCTTACCTCACACTCACCTCTCAACTTCACCCTCATCTCAACCTCACCTCACACTCAACACCTCACACTCATCCTCACCTCACCCTTACCTCACACTCACCTCTCACCTTCACCTCACCTCACCTCAGTCTCATCTCACCCTCACCTCAACCTCACACTCTTCTCACACTCAACACCTCACACTCATCTTCACCCTCACCTCACATGCACGCTCACCCTTACCTCACTCACCTCTCTTCACCTCACCCTCACCTCACACTTACTCTTACCTCATCCTCACCTCATCTTGCTTACCTAACACTCACCCTCATCTTGAACTTAACTTGTACTCACCCCACCTCACACCCTCACTCACACTCACCCTCAGTCACAGCTGATCACTGTCACCCTCACCTCACCTTCACCTGACTCTCACCTAACCCTCGGCTGAGCCCTCTCACTTCTGCCTGTGCTACCATTTGCCTCTTCCCTGAAGAACTGACCTCTATCCTTGTGCTCTTGGCATCCACGCAAGCACGGGTTCAGCTCTTCTCAGACACTTTGCTGAGGACACCATAGAGTACGTTTCCAGACACCGCGGGACCCTTCAGCTCTGTGTTTGCACAACCAGTTCCTCTGCTTCACATACACTTGGCTATTCTCATGAAGTCAGTGGAGCCTCAGGATCCCAAATACCAACACCTCCTGAGCATGGCATCTCACTAAGACAACAGCCCAGGGCACCTGGTTTAAGATTTATTTATTTACTTGAAAGGGGGAGAGAGAGAGAGAGAGAGAGAGAGAGAGAGAAGAGAAGAGAAGGGAAGGGAAGGGAAGGGAAGGGAAGGGAAGGGAAGGGAAGGGGAGAAGAGAAGAGGAGGGAGGGGAGGGGAGGGAAGGGGGGAGGGAAGGGAAGGGAAGAGAGGGGAGGGAGGGGAGGGGAGGAAAGGGGAGGGAGGGGAGGGAAGGGGAGGGGAGGGAGGCGAGGGAAGGGAAGGGGAGGGAGGGGAAGGGAAGGGAAGGGGGGTGCAGGGAGGGGAGGGAAGGGAAGGGGGGTGCAGGGAGGGGAGGGAAGGGAAGGGATGGGGAGGGGAGAGGGGTGAGGGAAGGGGAGGGGGGTGAGGGGAGGGGAGAGAAGGGAAGGGAAGGGAAGGGGAGGGAGGCGAGGGAAGGGAAGGGGAGGGGAGGGAGGGGCGATCTTCCATCTGCTGATTCACTCTCCAAATGGCCACACGGCCAGGAGCTCTGTCTGGGTTTCGTATCATTAGCTGCGGTCTCCCAGGTGCGTGAGCAGGGAGCTGGATTGGAAGCAGAGCAGCTGGGACTCTGACACAGGGTGCTGATGTCGTGTATGAGTGGCCATTCAACCGGCTGCACGGCAGTGCTGGCCTCCTGGGAAGGAACTTTGGTCTAGCTGCCACACTGACTGTGTCACCTCAAAGGTTTGAGATGAACTCAGGGACAGTGGTGAACCTGCGATCCGTTTCTCTGCCAGGCCCAGCGTTCCTGTCCAGTCACAGCTTGGGTCTGACCAGCAGAACTGCTTGGTGGTTCTGGTCCCTTGGAGTGCATTTTTTGGTGGCTTTCTTCTCCTTTTTTTTCTTAAAAAAGATTTATTTGAAAGTCAGAGAAAGAGCAAGAGACATAGAAAGAGAGATAGGTCTTCTATCTGCTGGTTCACTCCGAAAAGGCCTCAATAGCTGGGTCTGGGCCAGGCCAAAGCCAGGAGCCAGGAGCTTCATCCAGGTCTCTCACATGGATGCAGGGGCCCAAGAATTTGGGCCATCCTCAGCTGCTTACCCAGGTCATTAGCAGGGAGCTGAATGGGAAGTGGAGCAGCTGGGACTTGAACTGGTGCCGGTATGGGATGCCGGCATTGCAGGCAGCAGCTTTATCCATTAGGCCACAGTGCCAGCCCCCTTACTTGGGGGTTTTCAAACGCTTTTCAAGATGGCTCTTTTGTCTTTCTGGTCCCTTCATTAATGAGTGGAATGAAACCAGACTTTCCTTTTATGGGAGAATGACATTTCAAACAATTTGACAATGGAATTATATCCAGGGAAGCTTAAATTCCCAGGCAACGGGTACATCTCCCAGCATAGTATTCAGAAAGGCAAGTTGGAAACAGCATCTTCCAAGGTTCTCTTGACCTACAGGAGCTGGCTGCCTACCCACCTCCATGCACAACCTCCTGCCTGGTTCCTTGACTGCTCCTTCTGCCTGTTACCCTGTTTGGAGACTTGTCTTTGCATTCCGGGCCTGACACGCCTCCCAGTGTGCACATTAGTGGAACACTGGAATCAGAAGTACAGCTGGGGCTCGAACCCTTGTACTCTGATACAGGAAGGTGGCCTCCCAAGCGGCACCTTCGCTGCTGTGCCAGGCCATCTCTGAATGAGAAGCTTCCTTAGAGCCAGGCAGAGCATGCTGTAGACAGGATGCGTGTGCTTTGGCCACAGTCAGATCTGAGCTGGTCTTTGTTACTTGGACACAATTCTGATTGTCCTTGGTCATCAGGGTATCACAAGTGTGGGTCTGGTCCGTATGAATGCAGGAATAGCCCTCAGTCTGCCTTTCGCAAAGTAACACGTCTCACATCCCTGGACTCAGAGGCAAAGGAACAGGTTCTGGGGATGAGTGGCCTCCAGCTCCTGTGAGGAGAGGGACTCCCTGTGACGTGACCACCTCATCCTTTAGGTAACCTTGGTGCTCATTGCAAACCTTACAGGATAAACAAGTTCATCTCTGGCCGGCTGGACCGTCCCTCATGTAGTGCCTGGAATCTTTTTTTTTTTTTTTTTGGCAGGCAGTGTGGATAGTGAGAGAGAGAGACAGACAGAAAGGTCTTCCTTTTTGCCATTGGTTCATCCTCCAATGGCCGCTGCGGCCGGCGCATCGCGCTGATCCGAAGCCAGGAGCCAGGTGCTTTTCCTGGTCTCCCATCTGCAGGGCCCAAGCACTTGGGCCATCCTCCACTGCTTCCTGGGCCACAGCAGAGAGCTGGCCTGGAAGAGGGGCAACTGGGATAGAATCTGGCGCCCCAACCAGGGCTAGAACCCGGTGTGCCAGCGCCGCAAGGCGGAGGATTAGCCTGTTAAGCCACGGCACCGCCCTAGTGCCTGGAATCTTACCATTCCTTGAGAAAGTCCATGGGCTGCCTTTGTGTCCCTTAACACAATAACCCCCCAGTGCTGGCTGGAGGTGTGAGGATCCATCGTCTCCCGGTCACCTGAGATCACACTCCTCTCCCAAGTCCTCACTGTGTAACCTTGGCTTTGCCCTTCTGCTGTGGTTTCCGGCACCTCTGCTGTGGTGGCCGGTTCAGGCGCAGGGATTTTCTCAAACAGTGAGAAACACGAGGGTGCTGCAGAAATGCCAGAAATGCCGGGAAAGCTCCCCTCTCGGGGCACAACTGCCGTGCAGTGGAAGACACCTTCACATGCTGTGCCAAGTCCAGCGCTTCTTCCTCCACTGAGTCGGAGTACACAGCCCCCTCAGCCTACGGCTCAGAGGAGGTTTCCTTCCCGAGAACATCCATTTGGGCCACAGGGGGAGAGGGATGATCCCCTCCGTGTGGAATTTCCTCCTCAGCCTGTGGCTTCTGAGCTTGCGCTGCCGCTCGTTCCGGTCCCCGAGGTTCTGAGACAGGGGAGGGGCAGGCTCACTGAACTAAGCCCCTCGGGCCGACAGGTGTTCACCTCCAACCCCAAAGGCCCCCTGCTGTGCTCTTGGGGATGTCCCCAACAGGCAGACATGCCCAGAACAGCCCAAAGTGACAAGCATGTGGCTGAGACTGCCACGGGTACCTGAGCCTCACCCCCAGAGAAGGGGGGGGATATCCGCTTTCCCACTAGAGGGATGAGGATGGGTCCATGGGGGCCACCCTACCCACCCCGCAAAACCTAACACTCTTCCCTGCCCCCGGGCAGAGGGAGGCTGGTGCTGGCTGTGCCCCTGCTGCCTGTATGCCGCAGCAACCATGTCCGCTAAATCCATTTTAAATTTTTCTGTCAGCAAAAGCTGTGAGAGCCTTGTAATATCTTTAAGATTTTATTTATTTGAGAGGTAGAGTTACAGTGAGAGGAAGAGAGAGAAAGGTCCTTTCTCTGTTGTTTTACTCCCTAAATGGCCACAATGGCCGGAGCTGTGCTGATCTGAAGCCAGGAGCCAGGTGCTTCTTCCAGGACTCCCACATGGGTGCAGGGGCCCAAGCACTTGAAAGGCCATTGCAGAGAGCTGGACCGGAAGTGGAGTAGCCGGGACTAGAACTGATGCCCATATGGGATGCTGGTGCTGCAAGCAGAGGATTAACCTACTGTGTCACGGTGCCGGCCCCGTAATATTTTCTTGAGAGGAGATTTCTGTTGTGCCATTTTTTCTGGGATGACCAAACTCCATCAGAACACAGACTGTCAGAGCCCTGGATGAGATGGAAGAAGTCAGATGTGGGGAAGGTGTGTGTGTGTGTGTGTATGAATGTGTGTGTGTGAATTTCCATCTTGCTGGTTCATTCCCCAGATGCCCACAACAGCCAGGGCTAGGCCACACTCAAGCCAGGAGCCAGGGACTCCATGTGGATCTCCCATGTGGGCGGTGGGGCCATCGCCTGCTGCTTCCCCAGGCGCATTAGCAGGAAGCTGGATAGGAGGCAGAGCCTCCCGGCTCACGGATTTGGGATGTGGGTGCCCCACATGATGACTTCACCCACTGTACCGCCAGGCGATCGCAGAGCTGCCTTCCCTGCTCAGGGTGAATCAGGTTCTACTGTGTGCAGCCCCACACGTGTTTGTCCATTCACCCATCAGGGACACTGACAGCCTGGCTTTGTGTAGGAGTGTCTGCATGGGCACCTGGGCGGGGACAACTGTAGAACCGCGGAGGACCTGGGTGTCTGAGCACAGAGCTCTCTGCTGTCGGCCCTGAAGCCGTGGGCTTGGTGGCACCACCCGGCGGCCTCTGGCCTGGAGTGTGATTTCGGGGGCGGGAGGGTCCCTGAGCCCCGGAGGTGGAAGGACTGACACTTAGCAGCAGGCAAGGGGTTTCTGCCCACGTCATTCCTGAAGCTGCTGACGCCCAAATAAAAACAGACTGAGGAACTGTAAACGGGACTGGCCAGGTCTCCCCAAGCCCGGCGGGCGCACACACCAATTAACTCTGCTGTGAAGAAGTAAATAGAAATTAACAGCTGAGTGCAGCCTGGGGCACGGCTGCAGGTGACTCACAAGAATTCACAAGGTGCCAGCTGCTCTTCTGCCGTGGAAAGAAAACCTATTTTAAGCAGAACTTTGACTTTGTGGACGCTCCAGCAGTGTCAGTCACCCAGGTTTCCAGCCAGCGCTCCCCCAAGGCATCACGCCCCGCCACGCCCCCGACCCCGCGGCAACCACGCCCCACCCACTTTCCCAGGCAGCCCCGCCCCGCCCCGCCCCCGGGCCTGCCGCCACGCCCAGCAGCTCCGCCCCGCCCTCCGCGCTTCACAGCGGCCGGAGCGCGGCCGAGGGGCGCAGGCGCCGCCGGTCCCTCCCGGGAGACCCGAACCGCGCGAGTGACAGCCCTCGGGTGCCGGGAGCCCTCGGGTGGCGGGAGTCCTCGGGTGCGTGGTCACCGGCTCGCCGTGGGAGCGCGCCCTGCCGCCGCACTGGGGCCTCGCGGGGACCCCAGACCCCGTGGCTCAAAGCTGCCTGGGCGAACTCGAAGCCCCTCCTCGGCTGCGGGAAAACAGGGTCGGGACCTACGGGAGCGACTCGCCCAGAGCGGGTGTCGCGCCGCCCGGCAGCACGAGGCGGTTCGTGGGAGCCCGCTGTCCTGGGAGCCAGGAGTGACTGCGGGACAGACACCGCTTCCTGCTGCGGGGAGGAGCGCGGCTGAGTCCGGGGTCCGTGCGGAGCCGACCGGGAAAGGGGGTGCAGGAGGACCCGCCGGTCCTGCCCCCGGACCCAGCCTGGGGCGCTCGGCGCCGGGGCCGAGGAAGTAGAGGTCTCTGGGGGCGTCGGACGGAGCCGTAGGCGGGAGACAGGCCGGGAGCACAGGGGGGTCTTGCAGAGGCTGTGGCCGACGCAGGGGACAGTGGTGCCCAGGGCGGTGATGCGGCCTGGCCGGCAGTGCTGGCTGACGGAAGGAGCCCCCGGCCCCGGCCTGCGCCCTGGGACACCGCGGCCTCCTTCAGGGCACCACCGGGCCAGTGCAACAGAACCGGCACCCGCCAGAAACACCCCGTGTGGTCACAGGAGGTTCCCCGCGATGGCCTTTAGGTCGTTGTGATAAAGTTAGCATGGTTGGAACTCAGTCCATAGTGCACCTGACGCCATGACGCGCCCCAGAGCACCACGTAAGGGCGTGCAGATGGTTGGCACTGGAGCCCTCCGCCAGGAGACACCGCCCCCACGCCTCCCAATGGTATAGTTGGCGGCCCTTTTAGGATCTTGAGGTCACAGGTGGTGGCTTTACCTGCTATGCCACACCTGCCCCTAATGTGTACTTTTGCTTTAAATAAATTGTTTTCCTGTATACCACTGTGTTTCCAGCTTAAATTCTTTTTGAAGATTTATTTGAAAGGCAGAGCGACAGAGAAAGAGATCTTCCATCTGCTGGTTCACTCCCAAATGGCCACAATGATGGGGGCTGGGCCAGGCCGAAGCCAGAAGCCTGGTACTCCATCCAGGTCTCCCACGTGGATGGCAGGGACTCAAGTACTTGGATCGCCTTCTGCTATTTTCCCAGGAAGCTGAATTGGAAGCAGAGCAGCCAGGAAGTCTGACGCTCTGATATGGACTAGGCGGCACCATGGCCCAGAGGCCCTCCCCTTGAACAGTGTGCGGGAGGGCCCATCTGCTCATGTCACCTGCTCGGCCTTCACTGAGGCTTGTAGCACAGCTGGGAAATAGGGGAAGTGACCTGGCAGAGACTCAGCTGACAGGAGGAGCCCTGTGGAGAGCAGACCCCACACAGACAACAGGAGCTGGGGCTGCACTGTGGTGCAGTGGGTTAAGCCAGCACTTGCAATGCCTGCATCCCATATCTGAGCTCTGGTTCGAGTCCCAGCTACCCCACTTCTGGCCCAGCTCCCTGCTGATGCACCTGAGAAGGCAGCAGGAGATAGCCCCAAGTACTTGGGCCCCTACCACCCATGTGGGAGACCAGGGTGGAGTTCCTGGCTCCTCCTAGCTTTGGCCTGAGCCAAACATGGCTGTTTCAGTCATTTGGGGAGTGAATCAGTAGGTGGAAGACATCTCTCTGTTGCTCTGCCTTGCAGATAAGTAATCGATCTTTAAAACAAAACTAAACTACGAGATGCACTGCCTTTACTCCCTGGGGAATCCAGGAATTGTGCAGTGGCTTGCTGTGTGAATTTTTTCTATCCTGTCTCCGGCCCCCAGTTTCAGGGCTTCTGTAGCAATTCCTCTGACCTGTTTGGGGTGTTCTCTAATATGGGAACACCTGCTTCTGTCTGGGTGTCTTCCTGCGCCCAGCTCCTGAGTGTATGGCTTTTGTTGTGCAGAACTGCATGTCAGGCCGGAGCCGCGGCTCAATAGGCTAATCCTCCGCCTGCAGCGCCGGCACACGGGGTTCTAGTCCCGGTCGGGGCGCCGGATTCTGTTCCGGTTGCTCCTCTTCCAGTCCAGCTCTCTGCTCTGGCCCAGGAGTGCAGTGGAGGATGGCCCAAGTGCTTGGGCCCTGCACCCGCATGGGAGACCAGGAGAAGCACCTGGCTCCTGGCTTTGGATCAGCGCAGTGCGCCGACCCCGGCGGCCATTGGAGGGTGAACCAACGGCAAAAGGAAGACCTTTCTCTCTGTCTCTCTCACTGTCCACTCTGCCTGTCAAAACAAAACAAAACAAAAAAACAACTGCATATCAGAGGAGTGAGAAATGTGGCTGGGACGAAATCCTGATTCCACTGTCTCCCAGCCATGTAGCCGGTGGCTGGGGCAGTGGTTGATCTCTGTGGGCCTCAGTTTCCCCATTTCTTGAGTGGAAACAGTTCCTTGTGGGATGTCCGTGAGCAGTGTGAGAAATAAAGTCAGGGGGCCGGCGCCGTGGCTCACTTGGTTAATCCTCCACCTGCGGCGCCGGCATCCCATATGGGCACCGGGTTCTAGTCCCGGTTGCTCCTCTTCCGGTCCAGCTCTCTGCTGTGGCCCAGGAGGGCAGTGGAGGATGGCCCAAGTGCTTGGGCCCCTGCACCCACATGGGAGATCAGGAGAAGCACCTGGCTCCTGGCTTTGGATCGGCGCAGCTCCGGCCATAGCGGCCATTTGGGGAGTGAACAACGGAGGGGAGACCTTTCTCTCTCTCTCCCTGTCTATAACTCTGTCAAATAAATTAAAAAAAATAAAGTCGGGTTCATCTTCAAAGCAAGATGTCTAGCTGAGTAGACAACTAGCTAGCATAACAGCTTGCAGGTGTGTGTAGTTACACGTACCTAGTTAGCCTAAGAGCTAGGTTACATGCACCTGGAAAGTTCTTAGGTAATCAGGCTTTAAGGCTTGGTCAAAACAGCTGAAGCAAATGCAGGGAAGATTCTAACCCTGTAGTGCTCAGCCAGGGAGGAGCTGGGTGGGGAACCTGCTAGGCCTGTTGAAAGCCACTGGGTGTTGCTGGCCCACCAGCACCTGATCTCGCACAGTCAATAGCAAAGTCTCCCTTTTGCGGCACTTCCTGAGTCTGTCTCAGACCTTTTTTTTTTTTTTTTTGGGGGGGGAGAGAGACAAAGAGAAAGGTCTTCCTTTGCCGTTGGTTCACCCTCCAATGGCCACTGCGGCCAGTGTGCTGCGGCCGGCGCACTGCGCTGATCCGAAGGCAGGAACCAGGTGCTTCTCCTGGTCTCCCATGGGGTGCAGGGCCCAAGCACTTGGGCCATCCTCCACGGCACTCCCGGGCCATAGCAGAGAGCTGGCCTGGAAGAGGGGCAACCGGGACAGAATCCGGTGCCCCGACCGGGACTAGAACTCGGAGTGCCGGTGCCGCAAGGCAGAGGATTAGCCTGTTGAGCCACGGCGCCAGCCCTCAGACCATCTTTTAAGTGGACCTGTGAGGTTGTTCTCACAACTCAGGTGCTCACCCAGGGTCTCTGTGCCTGTGTGGAGCAGGGGCTCCAGCAGAAGAGGAGATGCGTCCCACCCGGTTTTAGATTGCCTGCTCTGTCCGCCTGCCCATCTCCCCACAGAAGCTACAGAAAAGTCCAGGCCTGTCATCTGGAAGATATGAGCCGATACAGAGGAGAAAAAGCAGGCTCTGCGGCAACCAGGCAACCTCATGCATGAGTCGAGGCAGGAAAACTAGACTTTAAGTACTGCCTTGATGGTTGGCCTCTTTGGAGGTCGAGTGTGTGTGAACAGATGAAGTGAGTCTCAGAGTGTGCAAGAAGCCTCCACTGGGGGTTGAGCACACAGGAAACTCAGAGTCACAACCAGCTGGAAACGGGAAATAAAAAATTTTTTTAAAAGATTTATTTATTTGAAAGAGTTACACAGAGAGAGAAGGAGAGGCAGAGAGAGAGAGAGGTCTTCCATCTGCTGGTTCACTCCCCAGTTGGCCGCAATGGCCAGAGTTGCACCAATCCAAAGCCAGGAACCAGGAGCTTCTTCCAGGTCTCCCATGCGGGTACAGGGGCCCAAGGACTTGAGCCATCTTCCACTACTTTTCCAGGCCATAGCAGGAAGCTGGATCGGAAGTGGAGCAGCCGGGACTTGAACCGGTGCCCATATGGGATTTCAGCACTGCAGGCGGCGGCCCAAAGGGAAAGAAAAATTCTAGGTCTAGGGCAGAAGGGTGAGCTGAAGAGGTTGCCTCTGACATCCCTCTGGGTAGCCTGCTGGGGTGGGTGGAGGAAGGAGGAAGTTGAGGTTTTGGAGGGACAGCTCTTGGACTCGTGGACCAAGGACAAGGAAAAAAGCAATTGCTGTTTTATTTGGCCCAGGTTTGGTTCAGATAAGGACCAGGAGAATGAAGAGGCAATAAGGCAGTTAAGGGAAAAAAGATCTGGAACCATGAGGGAGCCAAGCCCACTGCCCCTTTAAATCCTTACATAAACTTCCCTCTCCCTTCCAAACAACAGATATCCGGCATGTTCACTCTCTGGGAAGCACCCGTGGGACAGGCAGAAGTGGCATTTGTCAATGTTCCTTTACAGTATTAAGGTCAGAAATTTTAAAAAGGAAATGAAGTCACTTTTAGAAGACCCTCTTGGGTTCGCAGAACAGTTGGACCAATTCTTGAAACCTAGCCTTTGCACCTGGACTGACACGATGTCCATAATGAATATCCTGTTCACAGTGGGAGACGGGCAATGATTGGGAGGGCAGCTATGGCCCTCTGGGACAAAGAGGATCCTCCTGGACAGGGAGTCATGCTGGCTGCAGAAGGAATTTTCCAAATATTGACCCTGAGTGGGATAACAATGCCAGGGATTGAGCACAAACGCAGGATCTCAAGGACTAATAATGAAAGATATCAAAAAGCCCACTCCCAAGTAGCAAATGGTATTTGGAATTCAACAGGAAAAAGAGGAAACCCCCTCTGCTTTCCTACAAAGACTTAGAGATCAAACGCGGAAATACTCTGGACTGGATCCGGAGAACCTTCTGAAACAAGGACTTTTTTTTTTTTTAAAGATTTTATTTATTTATTTGAGAGGCAGAGTTACAGAGAGAGAGAGAGAGAGAGAGAGAGAGAGAGAGTCTTCCATCCACTGGTTCATTCCCTAGATGGCCTCAACAGCCAGAGATGAGCCAATCTCAAGTCAGGAGCCAGGAGCTTCTTCCCAGCTTTACTCCCAAGTGAGTGAAGGGGCCCAAACATTTGGGCCATCTTCCACTGCTTTCCCAGGCCACAGCAGAGAACTAGATCAGAAGAGGAACAGGTGGGACTCGAACCGGTGCCCATATGGGATTCCAGCGCCACAGGCAGAGGCTTAGCCTACTATACCACAGTGCAAGCCCCAGAACAATGACTTTTAAAAATTAATTTGGGAGGGGGAACGGCGCTGTGGTGCAATGGATTAAAGCCCCTGCCTGCAGCACCAGCATCCCATATGGGCACCAGTTAGAGTCCTGGCTGCTCCTCTTTCGATCCAGCTCTCTGCTCTGGCCTGGGAAAGCAGTAGAAGATGGCCCAAGTCCTTGAGCCCCTGCACCCATGTGGGAGACCTGGAAGAAACTCTTGGCTCCTGGCTTAGGATCAACTCAGCTCTGGCCGTTGCGGCCATTTGGAAAGTGAACCAGAGGAACAGAAGACCTCTCTCTTTCTGGTTCTACCTCTCTCTGTATCTCTGTCTTTCAAATAAATAATTATTTTTTTAAAAAAGTTAATTTGGGGCCAGCGCAGCAGGTAAAGCTGCCACCTGCAGTGCTGGCATCCCATATGGGCACTGATTCCTGTCCCAGCTGCTCCACTTCCAATCCAGCTCTCTGCTATGGCATGGGAGAGCAGTAGAAATGGCCCAAGTCCTTGGGCCTCTGCACCTGCATGGGAGACTGGGAAGAAGCTCCTGGCTTTGGATTGGCACAGCTCCAGCTGTTGCGGCCATCTGGGGAGTGAACCAGTGGATGGAAGACCTCTCTCTCTGCCTCTCTTTAACTCTTTCAAATAAATAAATATTTAAACAATTATTTGCATAAAATAAACTTATTTGTTAATTTCACTTCTCACAAACTTTTTTTAGGTACCCTTGTAATTTTATAACCAAGAGCTGGATTGATATCACAAAGAAATTACAAAAGATGGGTAGAATGAAAAATCAATTGAGGAGTTATTAAGAGAAGCACAGAAAGTTTTCTTGAGGAAGGAATAGGAAAATAAAAAACAGAAGAAAAAATCATGGCTTCCATTGTAAATCAAAATCCCACTCACAAAAATGGAGAAGTCTGGAACTTCGGCAAACGTAGGAGGGGATATAGGGAGGAGCTCCTAAGACGGCCAGGAGTGTTACAGGTGTGGAAAGAACTTAAGGGTGAGACCCGCAGGGGAAGAGATAACATTTTTGGTTGACACTAGAGCTGCCAGTTCTTCCCTATCAACCAAATAATATAGAATTCTCTGGGGGAAAAATCGACAGAGTTAGGGGTAACAGGGAAGGGTCCAAGTTCCAGTATTTCTTTGTTTCATGATGCTGCTATCACAGGCCAATTAAAGTTTTTCTGACTTTGTAGCTAACCTAGATAAAGGTCTCCTGTGTGTCTGTTGCCATTACTGAGCACTGATTGTTCGGGAAAACTGAGTCTTAAATGGGCTGTTTTGTCAAGTGGCTTGAACCTCTGAAAATGCAGTGTAAGGGTATAAAATGATGCCAGACGTATGTTTATGAGACAATTAATGTCCCTGTGAAGTGTGATGCAACCCTTGGAGATTATGGGTATGTGGAAATCTATACGGCTGCTAAGCAGGGGTGTGGAGGTTGTGTAAACGCCTAAGATGGGAAGACTGATCATTCCACAGGTTAGTGAACCCAGCCACTAGGCATCCAGTGCTCCTGATCACTGAGACCACCGTACAAACTGCTGGAAAGGACTGGTAAACAAGACCTAAAAGGGGTAAATGACCAGTGGAAAGTGTGTAGATCACCCGAAGGACCCTTAAAAGTGACTGAGGAACCTTTAACTGTGGGTTGGCTCAGTCTCAAAACTAACACAGAATTGTGGGAGGGAGATCAGCCGGGACATAAATCGAGACAGAGTACGGAGACAGGAATGCCTGGGAGAATGGGTTAAATTCTCAGTACAAGCCCTCACCTCTGGCACAGGTGCTTCAGTTTCCTCTAGGACGGAATACCAGTCCTGATGCACGCTGGCTCTATACAAAGGCAAGGAGACATGGGAAACAAGACTTGCAAAATCCTGTTATTCTCCCCTCACATTGCAAAGGTCAAACTCCAAGGCAATGCCCTCTTTCTCCACTGTGAACATGAACCATTCCTTTTGCCTTTCCAGACAGGGGGCTGAGTTCAATGAACCTGTAAGAGAACTGTCGACCTGCACACGCACCTTGAATGTTACTGGTGAGCCCGACAGTGATAATTACCCAACTCTCCTTATATCCTGGGCTGATGTCTGGTGGTATTGTGGAAAGAGGAACCTCCATGTCCTGCAACTGTCCAACTGGACCAGGAGTTGTGCTTTAGTTCAGTTAGCCACTCCCTTCACCCTGGCACTCCACAAAGTGCCCAAAGGTAAAGAAAAAGTCATCAAAATGAAAATAAGACCAAAAATTGTAAGAAGAAAAAGAAGAGATTGTGGGAAGTAAACATTTGGTTCATTTTCAAAGTAAGGTGTCTAGCTGTGAGTAGACAACTAGCTGGCACCAGAGCTTGCAGACGTGTAGAAAGTTACCAGGAGCTGGCCAGCTAAGTTACATGCACCTGGAAAGATCTTAGGCAAGCAGGAAGCCAGGCATGGCCTAAACAGCTGAAGCAAATGCAGGGAAGATGGTAAACCTTAGTATTCGGCCAGTGAGGAACGGGGTGAGGGACCTGCTAGGAAATAGCCTGCTGTAAACCACCCCTTGGTGTGCTGGCCCTCCAGCACCTGATCTTGCAAGATTGTTAATAAAATCTCACTTCTGCTGCACTTTTGATTCTGAGTCCATCCTGCAGGTGTACATGTGAGGTTCTCACAGCAGCACATGAGAAGCACTTTGGAAAGCCACTGGTGTGCAGGAACCACTCAGCCCTGTGGTCAGTTCACAGCTCCACCTATTCCCTGGAGCCTCAATTCAGCTCCCTTCACCTTCCAACACACCATTTGCAGGGCATCCAAGTTGAGTGATTCTGCTGAATTTGGGGCTATGAGCACAGCTGTCTATGGAATTACGAGGTGCCTGCAGGGCCCTATGTCATCCCAGGAACCCCAACAAGGAACATGGGTGTCCCAAGCAGTGTCTCAACCATTGTGCCAGATGCACACCCCAGATGTCATTAGTCAGCATTTCTAGTTGTTTTCAGTACAAAGATTGGTCCCAAACAATCTGCAAACAGAGCGTTCATTATTCCTTAAACCTGCAAGGCCTCACTCATTCATTGTTTCAGCACATTCTTATCCCAGCATGACTGGCACTGGGAAACAACGGATGGCTGGTGATTAATTCTGTGTCAGCTTGGCTGGGCTGCAGCGCTCAGATTGTTAGTGAAAAAAAAAATTTTTTTGACAGGCAGAGTGGACAGTGAGAGAGAGACAGAGAGAAAGGTCTTCCTTTTCCGTTGGTTCACCCCTTAGTGGTCGCTGCGGCCGGCGCACCGTGCTGATCTGAAGCCAGGAGCCAGGTGCTTCTCCTGGTCTCCCATGTGGTGCAGGACCCAAGGACCTGGGCCATCCTCCACTGCCTTCCTGGGCCATAGCAGAGAGCTGGCCTGGAAGAGGAGCAACCGGGACAGAATCTAGCACCCTGACTGGGACTAGAACTTGGGGTGCCGGTGCCGCAGGCGGAGGATTAGCCTAGTGAGCCGCGGCACCGGCTGAAAAAAATTTTTTTTAAGGATATTTGTGTGAGGCGTTTTTTGGATGAGATTACCATTTAGATGAGTGTACTTGAGTAGGGCAGAGCATCCACTACCACGTGAATGGGCTAATGCAGTCATCCCAAGGCCTTAACAGAACAAACTGACCTTCCTTAAGAATTCTGGGGGCTGGCGCTGTAGCATAGCAGGTAAAGGCGCCGCCTGCAATGCTAGCATCCCGTGTGGGCGCCGGTTCGAGTACCGGCTGCTCCACTTCCGATCCAGCTCTCAGCTATGGCCTGGGAAAGCAGTGGAAGATGGCCCAAGTCCTTGGGCCCCTGCACCTGCATGGGAGACCTGGAGGAGGCTCCTGGCTTCTGATCGGCTCAGTTACCGCTGTCGTGGCCATTTGCGGAATGAACCAGCAGACCTCTCTCCGTCTTTTAAATAAATATTTTTTAAAAGCAAAAAGGAATTCTGTGCGGAGCGTTGCCTCCCTCGCCGAGTCTGCAGCCGCCGATTTTAGACTTGCACCTCCACGGGGCCGAGAGCCAATTCCTGAAGATACGTCTCGGCGCACGCGCACATCCAGCTGAAGGCCAGCAGCCGCTCGAGCAAAAGCAAAACCCACCCCAAACGCCAGCACCTCCGAGGCCGTGGCTGGGGCGCACAGCTCGCCGAAGACCCCAGGTCGGGAGCGGAGGGGCACGGGGTCGCCACCCGAGGACGCTGGCGGACAGCGTGGGCGCCTCAGGGCGAAGCCAGCCAGTGGGCGACGTCAACGGCGGCCGAGGCCAGGGTAGCGGCAGATCCAGCCACCCCGGAGCCCCGCCGGCGAGCCGAGGACAGCGGCCACCGCCCACCCGCCGCCTTCCCGGAGCCAGGCCCCGTTCCAGCCCCCGCGATGACCCGAGGCCGCCACAGAGCATTCCCGGGCTCCCGAAGCCTTCCCGCGCCCAGTCTGAAGCCAGTGGGCGCCTCACAGCCGGTACCGGAGGACCTCAGCCGCCCGGAGCTGCCCTGCCAGGGCTACAAGGCTCGCGCTCGGCGGACCCAGCCGGCCCCGCCCCTCGTCCAATCCCTGAGCGCGCCACCGCGGTCCGTCCCACCTCTCGTCCAATCGCTGCACTCGTCACCATGGCCGGCCCCGCCTCTCGCCGAATCCCTGCGCGCATCACCGAGACCCGCCCTCCTCTCCACCTCACCCAATCCTCGCGCGCGTCACCGCGGCCCGAGACCTCCCCTCGCCCAATCGCTGCACTTGTCACAGCGGCTCGGGCCCGCCCCTCAGCCAATGCTTGCAGGGCCCAGCGTTTGATCCTGCCCGGCCGCCATCGCTCGCCTTTGGTCCCGGCCGGAGGCTCTCTGGCGTCCAGGCGAGGACATGGAGGCGCTGCTGCGGCGGGAGTTGGGCTACGGCTCGGTCAAGGCCACGGGTCATTCGGGAGGCGGGTGCATTAGCCAGGGCCAGAGTTACGACACGGACAGAGGACGAGTGTTTGTGAAAGTGAACTCCAAGGCGGAGGTCAGGGCCGGGGCTGGGGTCCGGGCGGGGGTCCGGGGGCTGTGGGGCCCACGGGGGGGTCTTCTCCCGGGTCGCCGTGGCCACCGCGTTGAGGACGGCCGTGGTGAACACGGACGCGTGGGAGAAGCGGCCTAGGGGGTTTGAGGCGCCGAGCGGCCGCTGTGCTGCGGGCCCCGGTCCACCGCGCCCGGGAGGCCGAGGCCTGCGGTCCACGCCGTCGCCGCCGGGGTGTGGCCGCCCTGAAACGCGTGGTCGCGGCCCCGAGCGGCCCTACCCGCCGTGTGCCCGGGGCCCTGGCTGCGTTGCCGCCCTCGCTGGCCCCTGGTGGCCGAGAACTGGGCGTCGAGCACAGAGGAGCAAGCAGTTTGCCGGGTTGGAGCGGAGCCGCTCGCAGGTGCTTTTTGCGCTTGTTCTGTTGTTCCTCGGGCTCTCCACCTGCTTCATCAAAGTCCATCTTCCTCAGGTGGAGCGGGCACTCCAACCCACGCACTCCAGCGTCTAAACGGGCGTCTTAACCCACGCGCCACCGCGCCTGCCCCGGTGTTGTCTGCCCTTCGCATGCTGCTATCGCTGGTTTCCACTCGCGCTCCTCCCGAACCTTCTAGACCTGTGTGACCACACCCAGCGAGTTAATTTTATCTTGGCCCTACTCCCCCTTGGCGGTGTTCTTGGTCCTGCCACAGGCAGTCCGTGGTCCTGTGCGCTGGGCTCACAGACCCTCCTTCACCTTTCCCGGCCTTTTTTTTTTTTTTTTAATTAAATACCGCCCCTTTATTACTTTATTCTCCACACCAGCACTGTAGTAAAAGTGGAGGCAGGGCCCAGTTGTTTTTCCTTTATTTTCCAGAGAGAATACCTGAAAATTCTGCTTAGGACACAGTTCTCTCCCTCCTTAGCAACTTCAGTCATGTAGGGAAGTAGTCATATATATTTTTAAAATTTATTTGAGGGCCAGCACTGTGGCTCAACAGGCTAATCCTCCGCCTTACGGAGCCGGCACACCGAGTTCTAGTCCTGGTTGGGGCGCCAGATTCTATCCTGGTTGCCCCTCTTCCAGGCCAGCTGTCTACTATGGCCCGGGAGTGCAGTGGAGGATGGCCCAAGTCCTTGGGCCCTGCACCCGTATGGGAGACCTGGAGAAGCACCTGGCTCCGGGCTTTGGATCAGCACAGTGCGCTGGCCACAGCGGCCATTGGAGGGTGGACCAACGGTAAAGGAAGACCTTTCTTTCTGTCTCTCTCACTGTCCTGTCTCACTCTGCCTGTCAAAAAAAATAAATAAAATTAAAAAAAATTATTTATTTGAAAATCAGAGTTACACAGAGAGAAGGAGACAGAGAGAGAGAGGTCTTCCATCTGCTGGTTCACTCCGCAATTGGCCACAACCGCCAGAGCTGTGCCAATCCAAAGCTGAGCCAGGAGCTTCCTCCAGGTCTCCCATGCGGGTGCAGGAGCCCAAGGACTTGGGCCATCTTTCACTGCTTTCCCAGGCCATAGCAGGGAGCTGGATCAGAAGTGGAGCAGCTGGGTCTCAAACCGGCACCCACATGGGATGCTGGCACTGCAGGCGGTGGCCTCGCCTGCTATGCCACAGCACTGGCCCCAGGTATTAATAATATTTACAAAGTGTTTAGAATGGACCACGTGTTAGCTGCTAACTCGGGTAACTGACAGCAAGCCCATAGAATTAGTCCTGTTATTCTGTTTTACCTGCCCAGAATCAGAGTGAGTGACTACAAAAATAGCTAGAGGGCTCCGGCTCTGTGGTTTAGCAGGTTAAGCCTCCACCTGTGATGCCAGCATCTCGTACGGGCACCAGCTTGAGACCTGGCCGCTCCACTTCCGATCCAGCTCCCTGCTATTGCTAATGCAGGGCAGTGGAATACGGCCCAAGTCCTTGGCCCCTGCATCCACTTGGGAGACCCGGAAGAAGCTTCTGGCTTTGGTCTGGCTCATCCCTGGCCATTGTGGCCATTTGGGGAGTGAACCAGCATAAGAAGACATCTCACTCTGTCTCTCTCTGTCCTCTCTCTCTGACTGCCTTTCAAATAAGTTAAAAAAAAAAATTTAAAAAATAGGTAGAAAGGTAGAATAATGTCCATGGGAGCATTTTTTTTAAAAAGATTTATTTATTTATTTGAAAGTCAGAGTTACACAGAGAAGGAGAGACAGAGAGAGAGACAGAGGTCTTCCATCCGCTGGTTTACTCCCCAGTTGGCCACAACAGCCGGAGCTGAGCTGATCTGATGCCAGGAGCCAGGAGCTTTTTCTGGGTCTCCCATGCGGGTGCAGGGGCCCAGGGACTTGGACCATCTTCCACTGCTCTCCCAGGTTATAGTAGAGAGCTAGATTGGAAGTGGAGCATCTAGGACTCGAACCGGTGCCCATATGGGATGCTGGCGCTACAGGTGGTAGCTCTACCCACTATCCCACAGCGCCGGCCCCCATGGTAACATTTTTAAATAAATTCTTTTTTAAGTTAAAAATTTTAATTTGACAGAGGACTGAGAGTTTCCATCCACTGGTTCACTTCCCAAATGCCAGCAACAGTTGCAACTCGGCAGAGGAAAGCCAGGAGCTTGGTCTCCCATGTGGGTGCCAGGGACCCAAGTGCTTGAGCCAGGACCACTGCCTCCTAGGCTGTGCCCGAGCAGGGAGCTGGAGTCTGAAGTGGAGCTGGGACCCCACCCCAGCACTCCCTATGGGACTGGGGCTTCCTGAGTGACAGCTTAACTGCTAGGCCAGACACCCGCCCCACAACCCTCAGTAGCTCCACGCTGGAATTATTTGTCCATCAGCAGGGGAGTGGGTGAAAACGTTCTGGAATGTTCACACAGTGGGGCGCTGTACAGCAGTGAGAGTGAACAACAGCAAATGCAGTGTGGAATGATGCTGGACTTGGCGTGTGGCCCAGGCAGAATAAACCTTTGAGGGGGTGGGGTCTCCCGACTGTGGTGACATCCACGCTGATGTAGGCCATGGTTATGCTGTGAGGGTTCGTTTGAGTTGGATACTTGAATCCCAGTGACATTTTTCCATAAATAAGTAAAAGATGTTATAAAGGGCAAGGAATTATCTCCTAGGGGGAGTTAGAGAAGACTTCCTGGAGAAATTAAAATGGATGTTAAGTTGAACTCTGAAGAATGACTGAGAGGGAACTGACCTGGAAGAAGGTGAGGGACTGGAGTTCTGAGCAGAGTGAAATGGCTGGCTGACACGTGGGGCTTTGGGGGGCTAAGTTGGGCCCACACAGGAGCACCTGGAGCACCTGTGTGCATGGCCTAGGTGAGGGTGGCAGAAGTGGGAAGAGCTGGATTTCCTTGCGAAAGGGATTGCTGCTGTGCGGTGAGCAGGGAGACCTGGTAGGGGACGGTCCTCTGGTCCAGGGGACCAGGCTGGCAACAGTGGGAGAGAGGAGGTGCTTTCCAGTGCCAGGAAGGCTGTAGCGTAGAACAGGGTCCCTCTGTGTGAAAAGTAGTCCAGTCCTGGTGCCGCCTGTGCCTGAGGGACCAGGTGGAGCAGGACTGTGTTTGGGGTGTTGTCTAAGGACACCAAGAGAGAGCCCAGGAGGATCTTCGTAACCTGCGTTCTCTCTGGACAGCCTTTGGATTCAGTCGTAGCCTAAACATACGGTGCAGGCTAGAAAGTGCACGCCGTCTTATTCCTGTGCAGCCTCAGAATGTGTCAAGTGCCTGTGACAACTCTGTGCCTGTCTGTCGAGTCCTCAGGCAGGACAGCCTGGGCCAGGGCAGAACCTGTCTGCATAGAACATTCCTAGGGTGACCTTGTTCTCCCCCTCCTCCTCTTACCCCTCCACCACCATTGTTCTGACAGGCTAGACGGATGTTTGAAGGTGAGCTGGCAAGTTTAACTGCGATCCTGCAAACAGGCACCGTGAGAGTGCCCAAGCCCATCAAGGTCCTGGACGCCCCAGGAGGCGGGAGCGTGCTCGTGATGGAGCATCTGGATATGCGCTCTTTGAGCAGGTCTGTACTCTTTTTTAAAGCTTTATTTTATTTACTCAAAAGGCAGAGTGACAGAGAAAGTTGCAGAGAGAAAAAGATCTTTCGCCTACTGTTTTACTTCCAAAATGGCTGTAATGGCTGGGGCTGGGCCAGGCCAAAGCCAGGAGCCCAGAACTCCCTCCGGGTCTCTCACGTGGGTGGCAGGGCCCATGAACTTGAACGATCCTTTGCTGCTTTCCCAGGTTCATTAGCAGGGAGCTGGATCAGAAGCTCCTGGCTTTGAATTGATCCAGCTCTGGCCGATGTGGCCATTTGGGGAGTGAAACAGTGGGTGGAAGATCTCTGTCCTTCTTTCTCTCTGTAACTCTGCCTTTCAAATAAATAAATCTTTAAAAAAAAAAAAAAAAAAAAAAGTGGAGCAGTGAGGCTTGATATGGGATGCAGGCGTCCCAGGCAGCAGCTTAACCCACTGCACCACACGGCGGCCGGAGCAGGTCTGTCTTGATGCCCTCTCTGTTGGAGAAATCCGTGGGACATAATTCTGCAGGGTGTGAGACAGTGAAGCCGTGCCCCCCCATAACATGGGTTCTGTAGAGTGAGCGCTGTGGACTCTGCAGCGCGTGAGAGAAAATGCTGTCAAAATGAGACACTGACAGAGCACCCAGCTGTAAACTTGATGAGGCTGGGACAGCCACGGTCAAGGCTGTTAGGCTCATTCTGCTTCACTACAGTGGACTTTGTAGCCTCGGAATGCCTGACCTACTTGCTGTGCACCGAGAGCAGTCGGTGTGTGTCATGTGCTGTTTGTGTGTCACCTGTCCAATTGCTGCCTTTTGGTTTCACAGTCATGCTGCGACGCTTGGATCCCAGCTGGCAGATCTGCACCTTGATAATAAGAAGCTTGGAGAGACACTCCTGAAGGAGGCTGGCACAGTGGGTAGGGGTCTGTGTGGGCGTGGGCACTGCCTGGAGGAGGACACGAGGCTGGTGTGGCCTCAAGGGTGGGCCGAGGTGCAGCCTTGTCAGGGTCAGACTTGGGCTGAAGCCAGAGCGAGCACACGTGGCCCTAAGGCTGCAGGGCGGCAAGCACAGTGAATGTGATCGGCCGTCGGGGTGAATTTGAAGACAGGAAATAGTTGCTGAATTTGCGGACCCCTAGAATATGCTTTTCCTCTTACTCCCCAGGGCAGTCCAAACAAAGTCACTTTGGATTTCTATACAAAGTAAGTCTTTTTTCCAGAAATCATTTTTTAAAGATGTATTTATTTATTTGAGAGTTAGAGAGGGAGAGACAGAGAGAAAGGTCTTCCATCTGCTGGTTCACTCCCCAATTCACTGCAATGACCAGAGGTGAGCCAGTCTGAAGGCAGGAGCTTCTTCTGGGTCTCCCATGTGGGTGCAGGGGCCCAAGGACTTGGGCCGTCTTCCACTGCTTTCCCAGGCCATAGCAGAGAGCTGGATCAGAAGTGGAGCACCTCTGGCCTTGTGGCCACTTGGGGACTAAGTCAATGGGTGATGGAAGACCTCTCTCTCTCTCTCTGCCTCTCAAATAAAGAAATAAATCTTTTGGGGCCAGCGCTGTGGTGCACTAGGTTAATGCTCTGCCTGTGGCACTGGCATCCCATATGGGTGCCAGGTTCTGGTCCCGGTTGCTCCTCTTACAGGCCAGCTCTCTGCTATGGCCCGGGAGGGCAGTGGAGGATGGCCCAAGTGCTTAGGCGCCTGCACCCACCTGGGAGACCAGGAGGAAGCACCTGACTTCTGGCTTCAGATCAGCGTAGCTCCGTCCGTAGTGGCCATTTTTGGGGAGTGAACCAACGGAAGGAAGACCTTTCTCTCTGTCTCTCTCTCTCACTGTCTAACTCTATCTGTCAAATAAAAAAAAAAAAAAGAAAGAAAGAAATCTTTCAAAAAAAGAATAAGTAGAGCAGCTGGGACCCAAACCGGTGCCCATATGGGATGCCAGCTCTACAGGCAGAGGATTAGCCTACTACGCCTCAGCGCTGGCCCCCAGAAGTCATTCTCAGGCTCAGAATGGCAGCACTGAGAGCTGAGCTTGCTAGAGTTCAGTGTGGGGTTAGCACTGAAGGAATCTACCTGTACATTCATCCACAGACGTGGACAGTCCATGTGTAGCTCCTGCAGAAATCCTGCTTGATGTAGAAGCTGCCAAGCAGCAAACAGATAACCCAGTATCTACTGTGCCAGAGAGACAGGTCCTGTCAGGTGGTCTACCCCCTGAGAATCTACTGACAGGTCCCACAGACTGCCCACTCCATGAAAATCAACTGACAGGCCGCCTGTTCAGTGAGACTCTGCTGAGGGATCCCACAAAGCGCCTGATCTGTCTGTGAAGGTCTACTGGCAGGTCCCCATAGACAACCCATCCAGTGAGAACCTCTGACGGACCCCACAGACCACCTGTCCTGTTCTCTTTGAGCTACTTGGAGTTCAGTGTGTTGGGATTTTTTCTGGGTTTAGGGGGCAACAAAGGATGAGAAACTTTTGCAGCACAGCAGTTTCTCTGTCAAGAGAGATGTCTTAGTTGGCCATGGGGAGCACCCTTCCCTGCGTGGCGCTGTAGGGTGGTTCTCTTTTCCTCAGGAGAGAACTGCCCTGCGTATGGTTTCTGTTTTTTTTTTTTTTTTTTTAAAGATTTTATTTATTTATTTGAGAGGTAGAGTTACAGACAGTGAGAGGGAGAGACAGAGAGAGGGTCCTCCTTCCGTTGGTTCACTCCCCAGATGGCTGCAACGGCCAGAGCTGCGCCGATTCGAAGCCAGGAGCCAGGTGCCTCTTCCCCGTCTCCCATGTGGGTGCAGGGGCCCAAGCACTTGGGCCATCTTCTACTGCTTTCCCAGGTCATAGCAGAGAGCTGGATGGGAAGAGGAGCAGCCGAGACTAGAACCAGCGCCCACGTGGGATGTTGGTGCTGCAGGCGGAGGATTAACCTACTGTGCCACGGCACCAGCCCTGTTTTTGTTTTTTGACAGCGTTTCCCCCTGACTACGCTCTGGTGCCACACCTGGGGCTGTTGGTGACCTTGATTATTGAATCTGTTTTTTCTTTTCATTTTTTAAAAAAGACTTATTTATTTATTTGAAAGGCAGAGTTGCAGTGAGGGAGAGGCATGGAGAGGTCCTCTGTCTACCGGTTCTCTCCCCAAATGGCTGCAGTAGGCGGGCCGAAGCCAGGAGTTTCATCCAGGCCTCCCCGTGGGTGCAGGGACCCGGACCATCCACTGCTTTCTCAGGTGCATTAGCAGGGAGCTGGGGAAGTGGAGCAGCCGGCACTCAACCGGCGCGCCTATGGGATGCTGGCACTGCAGGTGGAGGCTCTACTGGCTACACCATCGTGCTGGCCCTCAGTCTGTTCTCTGTCCTGAGGGTTAGTGGGTGAGAAGAGGGTGTGGGAAGGCCACCCTGACCGAGAGCCATGAGAGTGACTTGTGGTTTTTCTTTCTCTTTGCTCACAAGGGAGGGGGAGTGGGCACGCAGAACGGCCCTTCGTGGACCAGTTTGGGTTTGATGTGGTGACGTGCTGTGGATACCTCCCCCAGGTGAGTGACAGCTTTGCCTCCTTTCACAGGCAGCTCCTGTTTTCTGACAGCTGGTGAAGGTCTGCGCTTCTTGTTCTTTGCTGGTTTGAAGAGGTTGCCGTGAGGTCCACCACCTCACAGGCTGGGGAAGTGGAGAAGCAGAGGGTTTGCTGAGTTCTCAAAGCAGAGTGATGGATCGCAGCTCCCAGTTTTGTGGCTTTATGGTCCTCTGCCCTGGGAATTTCAGCCTGAAGAGTTCTTGGTGCCCAGAGAGTGCACGGATGGGCCGGTGGCTCTGCTCTCACAGGAAAGACAGCGTGGGCCCTGCGCAGGGCTCACCGAGGAGTCTGGGAACTTGCAGGGTTTCCTCCGGGCAGGAGCGGATGACACTTTTGAGATGAGGAGTACGTTAGGGGGTTGTCAGGAAAAGGCCTCAGGGCTGTGGGGTGCTCCCTCCTGCCTGCTCCAGGAAGTGTGTCGTCAGCTCCCCCCTTTCTGTCCTGCCTGGAACCTGCAGTGTGCATGTGTTCATGTGTTCATGTGCATGTTCACGTGTGCATGTGTGTGCGTGTGACACTGTTGCACCTGCTGCCTCTGTCGTGCTGCTCTCGTGTGTCTCACTTCCTCCAGGTGAGCACCTGTGTCCTGATGTGCTCTGAGTGGGGCTCCTCAGACTTCTCACATTGTCACCCTGCCAGGGGCTTGGGGCAGGGAGGGTCAGCTGCTCTGCCTCCACGCTAAGGGGAAGTGGACATTCAAAGAAAACGTCCTGGGAGGCTGCAGTGGGTGCTGGAGGTCTCCACGTGTCTGAGACTCTGTGCTGGCCATCCCTTGCCCTCTTCAGCAGCCCGCGTCCACTGTGGGACCCTCCTGGGCTTCAGAACCTCCTTCAGTTGTGGCCTTTTCCTGTGTCGCCCGTGTAGGTGAACGACTGGCAGAAAGACTGGGTCACATTCTACGCCCGGCAGCGCATCCAGCCCCAGATAGACATGGTACAGCAGGAGTCTGGGGACAGGGAGGCCCTGGAGCTCTGGTCTGCTCTGCAGGTGAGCAGCATGCCCCGTCGGCATGCACGTGGGAGACACCAGGACAGGTGTGGCCACCTGTAGGTCTGGTTCTGTGCAGGAAGCAGAGTGCCTGTGGCGTCCATCCTGCCCCTGCCTGAGCTGTGCACCTCTGAGTCCAGTGCTGCTGCTCGGACACGAGGACACTCAGAGACACCGGCCTCTGCTAAGGCTCTGTTTTCTTCCCACAGTTGAAGATCCCCGACCTGTTCCGTGATCTGGAGTTTGTCCCGGCCTTACTCCACGGAGACCTCTGGGGAGGAAACGTGGCAGAGGATTCTTCTGGACCCATCATTTTTGACCCGGCTTCTTTCTATGGCCACTCGGAGTACGAGCTGGCAATAGCCGGCATGTTTGGGGGCTTCAGTAACTCCTTCTACTCTGCCTACCACAGCAAAATCCCCAAGGCCCCAGGGTTCGAGAAGCGCCTTAAGCTGTACCAGCTCTTTCACTACTTGAACCACTGGAATCATTTTGGGTCAGGGTACAGAGGATCCTCCCTGAACATCATGAGGAATCTTGTCAAGTGAGCTGGCGTCCCTGCAGGGAGCCTCTGTGTGAACCTGGTTCTCGCCAGGACCGGTGGGGCCTCTCGTTTCTCCAGGTTCTCCTCGTTGTGTATTCTTCCCAGTTTTCCCAATGACTGGAATAGCCTAAGACCCACTCGGTAGCTTATTTCCAAGCCTTAAAAGGTACAGGATATCTCAGAAGAAAGGTTTGGCCATCCTGAAGCTACACACTGTTAGGCTTCCAGCTAGACAGAGCCACACTGGGGAGATGGCAGAGGGGCCTCTGAGGCCTGGGTGCCTTGGGCCTTGCTGCTACTCCAGAGGCAAAGAACCAAGGGAGGCCACAGCATGGGGGGGCACCCGGTGAACAGGGACGTGGCCAGCGTGCGTGGCTCTGCCGCTACCTCCTGTGCCCTCGGGTCCAGGGCCATCTCGGAGCTGTTGAAGGTGATGCCTTGTGATGGGTACGATGGGTCCAGAAAGCAGCCTGCTCTGGTTTCAAGAAGGACAGCTGCAGACTGACCACATTCCCCTTTCTCTCCGCATTCCTCTGACCTGCTACAGGCCGAGCACTGAGAACGGCCCTGCTGCTGCCATCTTGGGCGCTGTCCCCTGAAGCTTGCCTGGCTGGCTTTGCTCTGCAGCGTACCCAGTGAGTGCTGACCCATGAACTGTTCGTGCGCGGCACTGCCGCTGAGAGCCCTGTGCATAGAGAACCTGGGTGGGCTCTGAGTGGTCTCAGTTCCCTCTTGTATTTCAACACGCGTCTCAGTTTGCTCACAAAACTTTTAATACGTGGGGACAACAAGTAGGTCTGACTTGTTTCATGAAAGAGCAACAGTGTCTTTTTGTGTCCTTTTGTGCAAATAAAAGCTCAAAGCATCAAAATGCGGGCAGGTGCAGCCCAGGAACTGTCTCATATGTGGGAACTGTCTCATACATGGGTGGGAACTGTCTCGTATGTGGGAACTGTCTCATACATGGGTGGGAACTGTCTCGTATGTGGGAACTGTCTCACACGTGGGTTGAGGGGTAGTTTAACTGTAGCCCGGGAACTGTCTCATATGTGGGAACTGTCTCGTACGTGGGAACTGTCTCATATGTGGGAACTGTCTCGTATGTGGGAACTGTCTCATACGTGGGAACTGTCTCGTATGTGGGAACTGTCTCATACGTGGGAACTGTCTCGTATGTGGGAACTGTCTCATAAGTGGGAACTGTCTCGTCTGTGGGAACTGTCTCGTCCGTGGGAACTGTCTCGTCCATGGGAACTGTCTCACACGTGGGTTGAGGGGTAGTTTAACTGTAGCCCAGGAACTGTCTCATATGTGGGAACTATCTCATATGTGGGAACTGTCTCGTCTGTGGGAACTGTCTCATATGTGGGAACTGTCTCGTCTGTGGGAACTGTCTCGTCCATGGGAACTGTCTCACACGTGGGTTGAGGGGTAGTTTAACTGTAGCCCGGGAACTGTTTCATACGTGGGAACTGTCTCATACGTGGGAACTGTCTCGTATGTGGGAACTGTCTCGTATGTGGGAACTGTCTCGTATGTGGGAACTGTCTCATACGTGGGAACTGTCTCGTCTGGGAACTGTCTCGTATGTGGGAACTGCCTCATATGTGGGAACTGTCTCACACGTGGGTTGAGGGGTAGTTTAACTGTAGCCCGGGAACTGTCTCATATGTGGGAACTGTCTCCATGGGAACTATCTCATGTGGGAACTGTCTCATATGTGGGAACTGTCTCGTATGTGGGAACTGTCTCGTCTGTGGGAACTGTCTCGTCTGTGGGAACTGTCTCGTCCATGGGAACTGTCTCACACGTGGGTTGAGGGGTAGTTTAACTGTAGCCCAGGAACTGTTTCATATGTGGGAACTATCTCATACGTGGGAACTGTCTCATACGTGGGAACTGTCTCATACGTGGGAACTGTCTCATACGTGGGAACTGTCTCGTCTGTGGGAACTGTCTCGTCTGTGGGAACTGTCTCGTCTGTGGGAACTGTCTCGTACGTGGGAACTGTCTCACACGTGGGTTGAGGGGTAGTTTAACTGTAGCCCAGGAACTGTTTCATATGTGGGAACTATCTCATACGTGGGAACTGTCTCATACGTGGGAACTGTCTCATACGTGGGAACTGTCTCGTATGTGGGAACTGTCTCGTACGTGGGAACTGTCTCGTACGTGGGAACTGTCTCGTCTGTGGGAACTGTCTCGTCTGTGGGAACTGTCTCATACGTGGGAACTGTCTCGTACGTGGGAACTGTCTCGTATGTGGGAACTGTCTCGTATGTGGGAACTGTCTCATATGTGGGAACTGTCTCGTATGTGGGAACTGTCTCGTCTGTGGGAACTGTCTCGTAGGTGGGAACTGTCTCACACGTGGGTTGAGGGGTAGTTTAACTGCTGCTCCTCCTTCGAGGTGTGGAGAGCTGTGAAAGGAGAGGGCAGGCAGCTGGGATTACAGCTGGGGGAAGCCTCTGTGCTGTGAGCATGTTGGGTCCAGGTTAGGGCTTGGAAGGCTGTCATTTGGGGTACGCCTGTGGTGTCCTGGTGCTGGGTGGTCTGGAAGGATCTGTCTCCTGTGCTGTGGGTCAGGGCCCTGGGGCAGATGGGATGAATGCAGGACAAGGGACCGTGGCTTGAAAACTTGGCGTTGCCAAAGCTTCAAACCTGATGACTCCTGGACTCTGATTTGCCGGCGAACGATCACAGGGTCTGCGCTGTCATCCCTGCCTGTCATTACACAGACGTGGGGTCCAGGATGGTTTTGGCTTTGGCAGCTGCCAGACCTGAAGTCTTGTGCGGACATACTTATTCCATCATGAAACTGTTCAGGAAGCATAGCTCAGGGTTCCTCCTCGTCTGTGGTTGATCTAGTAGGAACAGATTGGCTGGTGGGCAGAGCACCATGGATGGACTTCTGTTTAGTCCTGGGGGTCCTGAAAGAAGTTGGCCCAGTGTTGTGGCATAGCTGTTAAAGCTGCTGCCTGTGATGCCGGCATCCCGTGTGGGCACCAGTTCATATCCCCAGTGCTCCACTTCTGATCCGGTTCCTTGCTGATGGGCTGGGAGAAGCAGCAAAAGATGGCCCAAGTCCTTGGATTCCTGCTGCCCACGTGGGAGACCCGGATGAAGCACCTGGCTCCCGGCTTTGGCCTGGCTCAGTCCGGCTGTTGCGGCCACTTAAGGAATGAACCAGCAGATGGAGGATCTGTCTCTCTTTTTTTCTAAATCTTCCTTTAAGTAAATAAGTAAATCTTGGGGGGAAAAGTCTCCATTTTACACAAACCACCAATGCTTAAAACTTGTAGCCTTGGGGCTGGTGCTGTAGTATAGCAGGTAAAGATATCGCCTGCAACACCAGCATCCCATATAGGTGCCAGTTCAAGTCCCGGCTGCTCCACTTCCCATCCAGCTCCCTGCTAATGCACCTGGGAAAGCAGCAGATGATGGCCCAAGTGCTTGGACCCCTGCCATCGATGTTGAGACTCAGAGTTCCTGGCTTCAGCCAACCCAATCTTGGCCCTTGCAGCCATTTGGGAGTGAGCCAGTGGATAGTAGATATCCATCTCTCCCTCTCTAACTCTGTCTTTCAAATAGATGTCTTTTTTAAAAAAAGATTTATTAATTTATTTAAAATGCAGAGTTACAGAGAGGCAGAGATACAGGGAGAGAGAGAGAGAAAGAGACAGACAGACAGACATCTTCCTTCTACTGGTTCACTCTCCAGATGACCACAATAGCCGGAGCTGTGCCAGTCTGAAGCCAGGAGCCAGGAGCTTCTTCCGGGTCTCCCATGTGGGTACAGGGGCCCAAGGACTTGGGCCATCTTCTACTGCTTTCCCAGGCCATAGCAGAAAGCTGGATCAGAAGTGGAGCAGCCAGGACTTGAACTGGCGCCCATATGGGATGTTGGCACTGCAGGTGGCAGCTTTACCCACTACGCCATGGTACCAACCCCAATAGATCAGTCTTACATACACACCTTGCAGCTTCAAGTGGGCCAGTGCTGGAATTGGCATTTGGGAACCACAACACTGGTGCGTTTCATGGCCTTCCAGTGGGTTACTCACAATCCCTGCTGGGTTTGCAGAGTGTGAGGCAGCCCCTGGGTCATTGGTCCCTGGGGGCGTTGGTACTGGCCTGTCCTAGGATAGCCAGAACTCCCTCTCCCTGGGGACTGTGCCAGGTGCAGAGAAAGGCTGGTTCTGCCCCTGGTGGTTCAGTCACCTGGGGCTGGGCCCATCATGCTGCACCAGCACAACATTACTGGAGGAGAGGAAGGCCAGGCTTCCCCAGTGTCGGCGGGAAGGGCGGCTCAGGCCTCCAGAAAAACAGCTGCTTCTCAGGCCTGCAGTGACGTGGGGGAGAAGGTGTCAGAGGGCAAGCGGCGTCGCAGTGTTTTAGATTTTGTGATGCTGCAGTGTTTGTCAGTTTAAAAATTAAAAACTTTATAGAGAGGAACATAGATGGTGGAATAGGGAGGGAGCTTACTGCTGTAGTCCAAGGGAAGATAGCTAAAAAAAAAAAAAAAAAAAAAAAAAAAAAAAAAAAAAGCGTGGGGAGAGAACAATCTCAGGGAAGTTAGGGAGACACTGGACCTACGTGGAGGGACACTGTGGACCTACGTGGAGGGTGTGGACGTGCACAGCTCAGGACCCCAGCAGCGAGAGCCTCAGCACCAGCTTTGGAGTGAGATGAGACCAGACTGCAACAGCCCAAGCCACTGTGATACAGCTATGGGAAGAGCCTGACATGAGACTGGCTTGGAGCCCTGTGGAAGACAGTGTACCCACCAACCTAGAGGGAAAAAAAAGGGGGCCGGTTTCTCTTTCCCCAACCACCTGGCACCAGTGTCCTGTACTAGCTGAGAGGTGGCAGCATTTTGAACATACATTACAGCTGTGCCAGCTTGTGTCTGCGTGCCCAGAACCAGCTAAGAGGAGGTGACTAAGTCTGGCTGGGAGAATTAACCTGGGGCTGGGTGCTCGTGACTATGGGAGCCTTGTGTGCTGGGACCCTGAAAACGCTGTGGCTGTGTGTGAGGGCACAGGGAGTGGCTGGGACTTTGGGCAGTCACTGTGGGATGCTTCACACATGCAGGGCTCCCTGACTGCCTGGTGAGGGTCATTGCTGCAGGGTCCATGCTCACACGGCGGACTGCACAGATCCTTTGTGTGGTCACATGGCAGTGCCCAGGCATTGGTCTCCTTGGAGCAGAGGAGGTGAGTGTGAGACTATGCCAACAGAGTTGAACAAACCTCCCCTCTGATTAAAAAAAAAAAAATTTACCATGCCCAACTTGGAGTCACCTTGGACAGCCCCTTCACCCTGGAGTGCTGAACGGGGCTCCCTGGCCGCACAGCAGACCTCAGGGCATTCACTGAAAGAGCAGACACTCCACAGAGTCACAGAGGCATGGCTCAAAGATAAAAGCCATCCAGTGGGGGGGAAAAAACCAACAAGTATCACCACAAATGCCTAAAAATAAATGCAGCAATTCAAGAAACAAGAATAAGGAAGACAACAACACTTCAATACTAGACTGAAAATGAAGCGATTGAAGAAATGCCAGAAATGGAATTCAAAAAATTGATTGTAGGATTATGTAGAAGCAAATCCACAAACTAAAGAAATGTGTACATGACATGAAAGAAAATTTTCTCATGAAATTGAGATTTTAAAGAGAAAACAAAATATTGAAACAAATTCAATAGATCAAAAAAAAAAATATGGTGGAAAGCCTTAACAACAGACATGGTGAGGCAGAAGAAAGAATATTCGAGTGCTGGAGATCTATGGGGTACTATCAAATGACCAACATACAGGTCTTAGGAGTTCCTGAAGGTGTGGAAAGAGAAAATGGACTAGAAACCCATTTTGGGGGAAATAATTACAGAAAATTTCCCTAATTTGGAGAAAGAATGGGATGTCCAAGTACAGGAAGCACACAGACCTCCTACTAGACATGACCAGAAAAGATCCTCACCATGACACATTGTAGTCAAACTCTCCGCAGTAAAACATAAAGACTCTAAAATGTGCACAAAGAAATGCCAGATTACTTTCAGAGAATCTCCAATTACAACTGACTTATCAGAAACCCTATAGACTAGGAGAGAATGGCAAGATATATTCCAAGTCTTAAGAAAAAACTGTCAACCCAGAATACTGTACCCTGCAAAGCTCTCATTTATGAATGGAGGTGAACTAAAAGCATTCCATAACAAACAAGGATTTGTCACCACTCACCCAGCCTTACAGAAGATGCTTAAGGATAAACATGGTCATCACTGTGAAAGAGGGTGAAGGCAGAAAATCTCCCAGTAAACATACAAAGGAAATCCAAAGTAAACAATAGGAATACTAACGGGAAATGGCAGGGCCAGTTACTTATCAACAGTCACCTTGAGATGTAGAGCACATATCCCAATTCTAAAACAGAGCGTGCTCTGTATTCCAGTTTTAACAGTGCCTCAGCTTAGAAACAGCTACCAAGCTCAGTCCTTTCAGAATGTAACTCATAGTAAGACTATTTGTGTGTATATATATGTGTGTGTTTACTGTCTGGTCTCATAGGTCATTTGAGCATTTCAGATGAAAAGAATTTGTCCAAGAATGAAAATCTCTTTTAGTGCTAAACATCTAACTTTGATATTGTCCTGCTACGTGCCATCAGTAGTTTAGGAAATACCACCCAGAAATATAAAGCAAAGCAAAGCAATTGGCCTTTTCCTTGGGATGTTTTGCTCCTGCAGCTTTATTAGATGTAAGAAACAAACTTATGACCAATGTTAACTGCACTGTGTCAGTGTTAGCCACAACCGATGTATAATTCAGAATCCGAACTGTGTAGGCTCTTTGAGAGTCTAACTGTAGCCCCAGGTTTACAGAATTACACGTCACAGCATCTCAAGTGTGAATTTGCCAAGGTACAGCTGTGTGAATGATTGATTTTAAACTTCCTGTTGTGTATCTTGAGCCTGTTATACCACTGGGGTATGGATGTATGATCCAGTCGACATTCACTGCCAGTTGTTTTGTCCAGTACCACAGAGTACGTTGTCTCCCTTCTGCAATTGTGTTCCAGTTTAAAAATGTTTGGTTGGTTGATACAGTTTTCTTTTATTAAAATTAAAAACTTTCAATCTTAAAAAAAAGTCACCTTGAATGTAAATGGCCTCAACTCTCCAGTTAAAAGAGTTGGCTGAATGGAGAAAACACAAAACCTATCTACTTGCTACTTCCAAGAAACACATTTTTTTTTTTTTTACAGGCAGAGTGGATAGTGAGAGAGAGACAGAAAGGTCTTCCTTTTTGCCGTTGGTTCACCCTCCAATGGCTGCTGCGGCCGGCGCATCTCGCTGATCTGAAGCCAGGAGCCAGGTGCTTCTCCTGGTCTCCCATGCGGGTGCAGGGCCCAAGGACTTGGGCCATCCTCCACTGCACTCCTGGGCCATAGCAGAGAGCTGGCCTGGAAGAGGGGCAACCGGGATAGAACCCGGCACCCCAACCAGGACTAGAACCCGGTGTGCCGGCGCCGCAAGGTGGAGGATTAGCCTGTTAAGCCACGGCGCCGGCCCCAAGAAACATTTCACCAATAGAGACACATGCAGACAAAGTGAAAGGATGGAAAAGATATTCCACATTAACAGAAACCAAAAAGAAATGGTGTAGTCATCCTAATATCAGACAAAATAGACTTCAACACAAAAACTGTTAAAAGAGACAAGGGCATTATGTAAGGATTAAGGGATGAATTCAACAGGAAGATGTGACTATAATAAACGTATATACTCCTAATTACAGGGCACCTCGCTATTTAAGAGAAATGTTAAGGGATCTAAAGGGACACAAACTCCAGTACCATAGTAATGGGGGACTTCAATACCCCGCTTCATCAATGGACAGATCAACCAGATAGCAAACCAGCAAGGAAACAACAGGGTTAACTGACACTACAGACCAAATGGACCCAACAGGTGTCTACAGAACTTTCCATCCTACAGACGCAGAATACACACTCTTCTCAGCAGTGCGTGGAACCACAGGTCAGGCCATAAATCAAGTCTCAGCAAATTCAAAAAAACAAATCATACCATGCATCTTCTCTGACCACAATGGAACGAAGCTGGAATTCAACAACTCAGGAATCTCTAGAGCATGTGCAAACACGTGGAGCCTGGACCGCATGCTCCCGAATGAACAGTGGGTCATAGAAGAAATCAAAAGAGAAAGTAAACTGTTGATATATATATATATATATATATATATATACTATTGAACTCTTAGTACAGAGTTAATCTTCTGTGTATAAAGTTAATTGAAAATAGATCTTAGTAAAAAATAAGAATGGGAATAGGAGAGGAGGGAGAAGGGTGGGAGTGTGGGTATAGTGGGAAGAATCACTATCACTATGTTCCTGAAGTTGTATTTATGAAGTGCGTGGTTTTTATACCTTAAATGAAAGGTTTCTGGGAAAAATATGAAATTTTAAAAAGGAAAAAATGAGAAAATAAAAACTTTAAAGACCTATTTATATGAAACACAGAGTGACAGGGAGAGGGAGAGAGAGATCTTCTATCCACTGGTTCCCTCCCCAAATGGCTACAAAAGCCAGGGCTGGGGCAGGAGCTCCATCCTGGTTTCCCCTGTGGGTGGCAGGGGTCCAAGCACTGGGCCATCTTCCACTGCTTTCCCAGGTGCATCAACAGGGAGCTGGATTGGAAGCAGAGCCACCAGGACTTGAACTGGTGCTCCAAACAGGATGCCAGTATCACACGTGGCAACTGCTTAACTCACTATACTACAGTGCTGGCTCCAGAATTCTAGAATTGTTTTAACTAGTTTTCCACCCCAAACTTTTAATTTTGTGTCCCTAAAACACTTTTCTGCCTCCGTAGAGGGGCCTGATTTTGGTCTGTCATTAACTCCGCCTAGTTCCATCTACCACTTCCCTGGGCTGTCTGGATGCCTTACGCGGAGTGTGGCTTGGGGGCTGCTGAGGAGGGACACTTCCCAAACCCGCGGAGGACTTCACAAAGGGACGCTTGACCAAGACCTGGGCAGGGTGTGAGGAAGCCCGAGGTGGCCTTGCTGACGAGGGAACAAAGAGCTCATCTCACCCTCCTCCCCACTTCCCATCTCAGGGGCTCCCCTTGGCAAATCCCAAGCCAAAGGCCCACTGGTTACTAGAGGGGGACCGGTCAGCCCCAGGCGGAGCATGGTGGATGGGTGGAGGTTGGATATGAAGGAGAAGCTGCAGGCACTGGGTGCAGCCCTTGGGAAAACCCGTTCCACTCTCCCTCCACCTGTCCCGGCCACTCCCAGCTCCTGGGCTCACCTCCTTCCTGCTTTGGTTTATACTGTACCCCAAATCATCTTTTTAAAAAAAGCATTAGCTGGCACTGTGGCTCACTAGGCTAATCCTCCACCTGTGGCGCTGGCACCCCAGGTTCTAGTCCTGGTTGGGGCGCCAGTTCTGTTCCGATTGCTCTTCTTCCAGTCCAGCTCTCTGCTGTGGCCAGGGAGGGCAGTGGAGGATGGCCCAGGTCCTTGGGCCCTGCACCCACATGGGAGACCAGGAGGAAGCACCTGGCTCCTGGCTTCAAATCAGTGCAGCGCCGGCCGTGGCGGCCATTTGGGGGGTGAACCAACAGAAAGAAGACCTTTCTCTCTGTCTCTCTCTCTCACTGTCAAAAAATAAAAATAAAAAATAATAAAAAATAGCATTATAGTTCATACCCCATAAAATGCACTCCACTAATCGTTCAGGAACCTTGGGATGTCTTGAATCTGCAAGGGCTCCTGTTAACTCTCAAAGGAAAGGACTTCCTGGCCTGGTACCTGCACACCAGGCTCTTCACTCAAGCACCTGTCCTCACGGAGGATCCTAAGCTCACAGGTGGTTCTCTGCATGGCCCCTCAGGTGTAAGTATGGGCTGTCACGAGTTGAGTGAGAGAAGATAACTGAGGATGGACTTCAACCCAGAGAGGTGGGGTCACAATAACAGAAGAGCTCCGCGCCCAGGACCGGACGACCACGTGGGGGAAGCAGACATGGCCCAGGTGCATCCCGGCGGCATTCAGGCACCGGTGACAGAGCAAAGCCTCCGGAGAGAGAACAGTTTCCACACAAACAATGGGAACTGGGGCCAGCGCTGTGGCGTAGTGGGTAAAACCACTGCAGTGCCGGCATCCCGTATAGGTGTTGGTTCGAGTTCCGGCTGCTCCACTTTTGATCCAGCTCTCTGCTATGGCCTGGGAAAGCAGTGGAAGATGGCCCAAGTCCTTGGGCCCCTGCACCCGCATGGAAGACCGGGAAGAGGCACCTGGCTCCTGGCTTCGGAGCCGTTGTGGCCATCAGGGGAGTGAACCGGTGGATGGAAGACCTCTCTTTCTCTCTCTCTGCTTCTGCTTCTCTCTCTGTGTAGTTCTGACTTTCAAATAAATAAATAAAAAGAATAGGAACCAAAATGGCCTTGAAGTTGTGAACATCAAAGCTGAAGCTGGTGGGGCTGGTGCTGTGGCATAGCGGGTAAAGCCACCGCCTGCAGTGCCAGCATCCCATATGGGCGCCGGTTCTAGTCCTGGCTGCTCCACTTCCGATCCAGCTCTCTGCTATGGCCTGGGAAAGCAGCAGATGGCCCAAGTCCTTGGGCCCCTGTACCACATGGGAAGACCCGGAGGAAGCTCCTGGCTCCTGGCTTCAGATCGGCACAGCTCCGGCTATTGCGGCCAGTTGGGGAGTGAACCATCTGATGGAAGACTTCTCTCTCTCTCTCTCTCTCTCTGCCTCTTCTTCTCTCTCTGTGTAACGGTGGCTTTCAAATATATAAATAAATCTTAAGAAAAAATAGTAATTCTCTTTTTTTAAAAAAAAAAAAAAGCTGGCCGGTGCTGTGGCTCACTAGGCTAATCCTCTGCCTACAGCGCCGGCACCCTGGATTCTCGGGGCGCCGGATTCTGTCCTGGTTGCCCCTTTTCCAGGCCAGCTCTCTGCTGTGGCCCAGGAGTGCAGTGGAGGATGGCCCAAATGCTTGGGCCCTGCACCCGTATGGGAGACCAGGAGGAGGCGCCTGGCTCCTGGCTTTGGATCAGCGTGATGCGCTGGCTGCAGTGCGCCGGCCGCAGCGGCCATTGGAGGGTGAACCAACGGAAAAGGAAGACCTTTCTCTCTGTCTCTCTCTCACTGTCCACTCTGCCTGTCAAAAAAAAAAAAAAAAAAAAAAAAAAAGAAAGAAAAGAAAAAGCTGAGGCTGGCAAGCAGAGGATCCGCTCTGCACCTGGGATCCAGGCCTTGGCCTCTGCTGCCCTGGAGCCCGGCCCTCGGAGTGCTCCCCATCAGAACCTGGCCCCTGTGCTGAGGGAAGCTCAGGCCACACCAGTGGGCCTGCTCAACAGTGTCTGCTGAGCCCACAGTCCAGTCGTCCCGGTGAGTGCCAAGTGCAGGGGTGAATGACCCCAGCAGAGCAGGGGTCAGGCCCCAGGGCCACCGGTGGAGCCCGCTCCCACAAGCCTGGCACCTCAGTCTGGTTGCCTCTAAGGTGCAGGGTCCCTGCCTCCCTACAGGAACCGAGGATCCCGCGGGTGGGGCTGCCGGCCTCTTAGAAAAGGCATCTCTAACCTCAGTGGGTGTCTCAGGGCTGGCAGCAGGCAGGCAGGGGCGGAGCCGCAGGCAGCCTGGTGGGGGCAGCTGAGTCCTGCCCTGCCCCGGGCCTCCTGCTGCCAGCTTCCTTTTGAGAGGCACAGGACGAGAGTCAGAGAGAGACAGGTTCAAGTCCCCTCTGCCACTTCCTGGTGGAGTTCAGGAGCCCCTGACGGGACGCCTTCAAAGGATGGAATGAGGTTGGCCCCAGCGCACTGGACGAGGTGATAGGCGGTATTCCCCGAATATCTCCTACACCCTCCCTTAATGTGTGAGGGCAGTTTGCCCAGGACCGGACGCCAGCGTTCACAGGAGTGGCGTTTAGCCTGGTGGTTAAGCAGCCTGGGTTTGATTCCCGGCTCCAGCTCCCGGCTCCAGCTTCCTGCCAGTGCAGACCCTGGGAAGCAGTGGTGATGGCTCCTGCCGCCCACCCTCCCTGGGAGACCTGGATAACGGTCGCGGCGCCCACCTTCCACCTGATCCAGCTCTGGCTGTTGTGGGCATTTGGAGAGTGAACCAGCAGATGGGGGAGCTCTCTGCTCCTATTTAAAATAACTTGCATTTTTAAAGCAAGGTCATCGCAGTGGGGGAGGGGCGTCAGGGATTAATGAGGAGGGCAGGGGGAGGTGGTGGTACATGCAGCCCCTTCAGCACACAGGGTGCGTGTGTGCATGTGGCTGGCCCGTGCATGGGTGTGCACAGGCCTGGGCGTGTCTGGAAGCTCCCTCCCCACACTGGGTGGGGACAGCTGCCTCTTATCAGCTCCAGAGCTTATCTCTGACCTGAACCTGGCTGGGACAAGGCCCCTCCTCCCCACCGTGTGTCTGAGTGTTTGACCCCTACCTGGCTGGGACAAAGAGCCCCCCCCTCACGTCCGAGTGTCCGACAGGCACCTGCTGGGACAAGGAGTCCCTGGCCTGTCTGGGCTGTGCCTGCACCGTCCTGAGATACCCTCCCTGGTGGGCCCCTCCTTCACTTCGTGCAGGGAACTCGGGCTCCCAGCGGCAGCGTCCAGTTGGGTCTGTTGGGGTCCCGGGTCTGTGCACACGCTCAGTGGACATGGGAGCCCCTGCACCCCTTACCTGGGGGAGCGGGACCAGGGCTGGGCTCCCACTCAGCCCGCGGGCTGTGGTAGAGCAGCTCTGGACCAGGCCCGGGGGAGGGAGCTGGACACCGGCCAGCTGGGGAGGGCCCCCCTCCCTGAGCGGCCGTGGGAGCTTAAGAGGCCCCGGGAGCGCGGGAGCGGGAGCGCGCGCCTGAGCGTCTGCCCAGAGGCCGCAGGCCGCGCAGCGGACTGGCCCCGCTAGGTCCCAGGACTGGTGTCCGGCGCCGCGGCCGCCAATGGAGCAGCTACTGCGCGCCGAGCTGCGCACCGCGACCCTGCGGGCCTTTGGCAGCCCCAGCGCCGGCGGCTGCATCAGCGAGGGCCGCGCCTACGACACCGACGCGGGCCCCGTGTTTGTCAAGGTCAACCGCAGGACGCAGGTGCGCGGCCGCGCGGGTGGGCGAGGACCCGGGGCCCGGGGCGCAGGGGGCGTTTCCCGACCGGCCCGCGGCGCCGACAGCGGGCCCTGGAGGCCGAGGAGTCTGTGGTCCCCGCGGCTCGCGGAGGGCTCCCGTCGGCCCTGAGGACAGAGGAACCGGGCTCCCGGGTCCGGCTCCCTCACAGCCAAGCCCCTCTCGCCCATTTCCAGTCCCGGCTTCACAGGGGGGTTTCCAAAAGCCGAGACCCCCCCCCTCCCCCAGCGCTTGCAGCAGGTGCTGTGACAACGCAGGCCCAGGCCCGGGCGCCCTCTGCCGGCCGGCCGCGGACTCGCCCCGGCAGCTTGGCTGGTTCCCGGGCCTTCTCCCACCCTGCAGACCCTTGCCACCCGAGGCCCCGCTGAATTAAAGGGCGGGGTTCTTTTCCTGTGAGGCGGAAGTTGCTTCCGTCTCATTCACAGGGCTTACTTTTTTTTTTTTTTTTTTTAAGATTTATTTATTTGGAATACTGCTCAGCGGTAAAACAACAACAAAAATGAAATCTTGTCTTCTGCAACAAAATGGATGCCATTGGAAACCGTTATACTTAGTGAAATAAGCCAAGCCCCAAAAAGACAAATACCTAGGTTCTCCCTGATCTGTGGTAACTAATAGGGTAATGGAAATGTAATGTATAGGAATGAAATTGACATTTTGAGATTTGACTGTTTTTTAAAAAATCGATTCATTTATTTGAAAGACAGAGTTGCAGAGAGAATAGAGATAAAGTTAGATAGAGAGAGAGAGAGAAAAAGAAAGATCTTCCATCTGGATGGCCACAACAGCCAGAGCTGGGCCCATCTGAAGCCAAGAGCCAGAAGTTTCTTCCAGGTCTCCCACGGGGGTGCAGGGGCCCAAGGTCTGTTGCTTTCTCAGGCCATAGCAAAGGGCTGGAGCAGAAGAGGAGCAGCTAGGACTTGAACCGGCGCCCACGTGGGATGCCGGCGCTGTAGGCTGAGGCTCTACCTCACTGTGACCCAGTGCTGGCCCTGAGATTTGGATGATTGTTTACAGCCTTATTTATACTGTTGAGGAACAATGGTATTTTTCCTCATAAAAAAGAGATTATTTATTTATTTGAAAGGCAGTTACAGAGAGAGACCCAGAGAGGTCTTCCATCTGCTGGTTCACTCCTCAAATGGCCACAATGGCTGGAGCTGAGCCAGTCTGGAGCCAGGAACCTCATCCAGGTCTCCCATGTGGGTGCAGGGGCCCAGGTACTTGGGCCATCTTCCGCTGATTTCCCAGGGAGCTGGATTAGAAGTGAAGCAGCCGAGACTCGGACCAGTGCCCATGTGGGATGCTGACACTGCAGGCGGCGCCTTTACCTGCTACGCCACAGCGCCAGCCCCAGAGTTTGCTTTTTTTTTTTTTTCAGATCTATTCATTTTCATTTACTTACTTACTCACTTATTTATTTTAAAATATTTATTTATTTATTTGAAAGTCAGAGCTACACAGAGAGAGAAGGAGAGGCAGAGAGAGAGAGAGAGAGGTCTTCCATCCACTAGTTCACTCCCTAATTGGCTACAATGCCTGGAGCTGCGCCGATCTGAAGCCAGGATCCAGGAGCCTTCTCTGGGTCTCCCATGTGGGTGTAGGGGCCCAAGGACTTGGGCCATCTTTCACTGCTTTTCCCAGGCCACAGGAGAGAGCTGGATTGGAAGTGGATCAGCCGGGACTCAAATTGACGCCCATATGGGATGCCGACACTGCAGGCGGCAGCTTTACCTGCTATGCCACAGTGCCAGCCCCTAAGATTTATTTATTTATTTGAAAGGCTGAGTTACAGAGAGGCAGAGAGGCAGAGAGAGAGAGAGAGAGAGAGAGCGAGGTCTCCATCTGCTGATTCACTCCCCAATGGCTGCAATGGCCTGAGCTGAGCTGATCCAAAGCCAGGAGCCTGGGGCTTCCTCCGGGTTTTCCACGTGGATGCAGGAGCCCAAGGACTTGGGCCATCTTCTGCTGCTTTTCCAGGCACATTAGGTGGTCACTGGATCTGAAGTGGAGGAGCTGGAACTCGAACCAGTGCCCATATGGGATGCTGGGACTACAGGTGGTGGCTTTACTTGCTATGCCACAGCACCAGCTCCCAGGGTTTGGTTTTTTGAAACATGCAATTCTATAGGCAGAGGTAGCCCCAGACACACTAATGACATGTGTTTTAGGCAGAGGTGGAGTGTTCATATGGTGAGAGTTCACCTAATGTGAAATTGAGGTATTTTGCCAATATTCTCCAAGCAGGAGACCCCTGGGGCCCCAAGGAGACTTGGCGGAAGGTTGGATATGTGGCTCCTTCTCAGCTCACCCTTCCTGCTGGACCAGAGGCGAGGCTCCTCCCTGCCCCATCTGTGGCCTGATCTACCTCAGGGCCTGGGCCACATTTGCCCTGGCTGCTTGAGGCTGCTGTCCCCAACGAGGCAGCGAGGAAGGCGAGTAACCTGGGGGGATCCAGGCCCAGCCCTGGAGCCCCGGTTAACTCAGGTCTCCTGTACCTCCTGTTTCCCCCTGGCACCCCCTGGTGTCCCCAGCACAGCCTCGTCTCTCACAGCAAGTCTCGCTGTAGGGCAGCAGCATCCTGCCCCCGAGACCCTCAGACCATGGGCTGACCTCATCCCTGCAGCCCCTCCTGTCTGAAGGGCCCACTTGTACCCCGCTTTCCGTGAGCCCCCCAGGCTGACTGGCAGAGGCTCCTGCCGGTGTCCCTGCCTAGGGAGCTGACAAGCCTCACGGCGGTGTTTGGACACAGGCCCGGCAGATGTTTGAGGGGGAGATGGCCAGCCTGGAGGCTCTGCGCAGCACCGGCCTGCTGAGGGTGCCTCGGCCCGTGAAGGTGATCGACCTGCCGGAAGGTGGGGCTGCCTTTGTGATGGAGCACTTGAAGATGAGGAGCTTAAGCAGGTGAGTGTGTGGGAGAGGCTCACAGTGATACATGTAGATGGAGACACGTGCGTGGGGAGAGACACACGTGCACAGGGATAGACACACAGATGCGCACACGGAAGGAGACACACACACGGACAGAGAGAAACGGAGAAAGACAGGGAGAGGCAAACTGATGGGCTGGGGACAGAGAGACGCACGCAAAGAGCAAGAGAGGCAGAAACAGAGAGGCAGAGGGCAGCAGGCGGGAGCAGCCTGGTGCTGAGCCATGGGGCGGGGCCCTGAAGCCGCTCTGCTCTGGGTGAGCCTGGCTGTGTGCAGGCTGCATGAAGCCAGCTCTGCTCTGGTGCTATTGCCCTGTGGGTGAGCATGAAGCCCACTCTGCTCTGGTGCTATTGCCCTGTGGGTGAGCATGAAGCCCACTCTGCTCTTGTGTGGTCGCCCTGTGGGTGAGCATGAAGCCCGCTCCGCTCTGGTGCTATTGCCCTGTGGGTGAGCATGAAGCCCACTCTGCTCTGGTGCTATTGCCCTGTGGGTGAGCATGAAGCCCGCTCTGCTCTTGTGCGGTCATGAGCCTGGCTGTGTGCAGGCTGTGTGAAGCCCGCTCCGCTCTCATGCAGGGACCCTGTGGGTGAGCTTGGCTGTGTGCAGGCTTTGTGACGTGAGTGTATTTCCCACCACTGCTCTGTGCACTGAACTGCTGTGGCTCAATTTGGACAGGATGCATCCGACCTGTCAATCACCTTGAGTCTTTAGATTTTTCCTAATTATTAGAGCTGTACATACTCATGTGTGAGCTGTGAGAAGTCCAGGCCTAAGTAAGGAGGAAAGGAGGCTGCCCACAATCTATCAGCCAGCGGTGGCTGTTGGTGACACCTGGGTATGTGACTGTCCCCTCTGTCTTTTTCCCATGTGATTTACATTTTGTAAAAAAGATTATTTATTTGAAAGTTAGAGTTACACAGAGAGAGAAGGAGAGGGAGGTGAGAGAGAGAGAGAGAGAGAAAGAGAGAGAGAGAGAGAGAGAGAGGTCTTCTATCCTCTGGTTCACTCCCCAATTGGCCTCAACAGCCGGAGCTGAGCCAATCTGAAGCCAGGAGCCAGGAGCTCCTTCCAGGTCTCCCATGTGAGTGCAGGAGTCCAAGCACTTGGGCCATCTTCCACTGCTTTCCCAGGCCATAGCAGAGAACTGGATTGGAAGTGGAGCAGCTGGGACTAGAACTGGTGCCCATATGGGATGCCGCGCTGCAGGCGGAGGATTAACCTACTGTGCCATGGTGCCTGGGAGGTGGCTTTTCACCTGCTGTTACTTTTAGAGCATTTCCCCTGATTCCCACGTCGTGCTAAGACCTGTTGCCATCCCTCTTGGGGCTGTTGCACTGCCTTGTTTCTGGGAAGAGTCACTGCCTGGCAGAGAGGGTGGCTTCAAGGCATCTACACACTTCTCAGAGTGGAGCATGCTGGGGGAGTCATTTCTTGTTGGTTATTTTAATTGGCTACATTTCTTCTTTCCTAAGTCAGGCGTCAAAACTGGGAGACCAGATGGCCGAGTTGCACCTTTACAACCAGAAGCTCCGGGAGAAGGTGACAAAGGAGGAGAACACAGTGGGTACGTGCAGCTGGCTCTGTGTGCCCATGGCCGGGGACAGAGAGGGACGGGCAGGGCAGTGGGGGCCTGCAGCTGGCTGTGTGTGCCCGTGGCTGGGGAGGAGCTGAGAGGGGAGGGGAGGGCAGTGGGGGCCTGCAGCTGGCTGTGTGCCCATGGCTGGGGAGGAGCTGAGAGGGGAGGGGAGGGCAGTGGGGGCCTGCAGCTGGCTGTGTGTGCCCGTGGCTGGGGAGGAGCTGAGAGGGGAGGGGAGGGCAGTGGGGGCCTGTAGCTGGTGTGTGCCCATGGCTGGGGAGGAGCTGAGAGGGGAGGGGAGGGCAGTGGGGGCCTGCAGCTGGCTGTGTGTGCCCTTGGCCAGGGACAGGGAGGGGCAGGGAGGGCAGTGGGGGCCTGCAGCTGGCTCTGTGTGCCTGCAGCCCAGGCCCCTCTGCTGCTTCCCTCTGGCATTCTGGTAACAGGCTTAACTGTACGCTGTCTCCTTTTCCACAACATTCTGGAAATATAGTCACAGGAAGGGCTTTGATGGAGAGAATGAGCTCATGGAATTGGTGCTCGAGGAGGTGGTGGCATCCTGGCAGATCCAAGGCTGGCCAACCACTACCGACTGGAGCGAATTGCAGAGGCTGGCCGCCGAGAGGAAGGCCAGCGGCTCTCTCATGCCGAGCTCTCTCCTGACAGGGCGGAGGGCTGAGGGTGCAGATCCCCCCTACGTGAGCAAGTTCGGCTTCCACACAGTGACCTGCTGTGGCTTTATCCCGCAGGTGAGTCACCTGGCCCCTCGAGTGTGACACAGTGCCAGTCCTCCAGGCTCCAGCGAGACGGAGCTCCTGGTGTCTGGAAGCAGAGTGGGTGCTGTGGCATCTGGGATGGGCAGAGCACCTGCAGAGGGCCCTGAGCTCAGCGGGCAGGGTGGCATTCCAGGCAGGGGGAAGAGCAGTTGCAAAGGGACTGAAGGGTGTGGGGGTGGGGAGCATGATGGGCTGGACTTCCAGAAGTGGGGTACAGTGGAGACACTCCCCTAATGACCTCTGTACACCACTGTAAAGTGTACAACCTGGCAGTTTCAGTAGTGTACTCCTGGTGTCAAGCAAGCACCACCACTATCTAGTTCTAGAACATTCTCACCAAAAGCAGTGCCCAGGAGCAGCCACTCCCCACTTCCCTGTCCCCAGCCCCTGGCAGCCACTAGTCTGCTTTCTCTATGTGCACCTGTTCTGCACATTTCGTATGAATGGAAGAATGTGACCTGTAACCCTTTGTGTCTGGCTCATCCCTCTTAGCATGATGTTCCCAAGGGTCATACATGTTGTAGCGTGTACCAGAGGTTCCTTCCTCTCTGTGGCTCAGTCATGCTGGGGCTCTTGATTCGCTGTCATGGAACCCATGACGTTCCTAGGAATGCTTTTCTCTGGTCGGTCCTGACCCGAACCTGGCCCTGGCCCCTGTTCTGCTGGACAGAAGAAATGTCCATGGACAAGGGAAACGCTCTCCTGTCCGGGTCCTCCTTGAAGCCTGCCCTGGCCAGCTGATGCCCTGTGGACAGTGACCAGGCTCTTCCTGTCCCAGCCAACAGCAGCTCCGCTGGGGTCACACCTGTCTCACAGGCATAGTCTTGGTTGTCCCGGCAGGCGTGGCTGGGTGTGGCCGGCGAGCCTGCTCTGGATGCCACGTTTGAGAGCTGCAGGTGAGGAGGGGTCCAGAGACGGTGACCCAGCGTAGCAGATTTGCGAATATCCAAGAACTCAGAAGCAGAGTCTGCACGGCACCCCAGTGTGTAAGCGGGTGAGAATGTAGCAGAGGTAGGTCAGCCGGCAGGACGGGGTGAGGGCCTTGGGCAACACCTGGTCCACCACCTTTGGACCACAGGAGTGTCCTCCTCAGCCATCAGCCAGCCCCAAGTTCCAGAACTTCCGACTCAGGAGGACTGAGTGGGTCCTGGGGTAGAGCGATGCTGAGCCGGGGGCTTCTCAGACACCTGGTCTTGAGGCCCCGTTGGGAGCTCCAGCCCGGCCGGCTGTGGCCACTGGGGCATGTTGTGCACTATTTAAGTGCTTTGCCTGGCTCTACGCACCTGGTTGCCACCGTTGGTAATGTCATTGATCCATTTATGAGGAAACTGGTGCTCAGAGGCCAGGTAATGCTCCTGGACCAGCAAGGACGTGGAGGAGCCAGGGTCCCAGTGCTAAACCTGTGTCCTTCCTCAGGAGGACCAGAGTGGACACTGGGGCCCGGGCAGGAAACGGGAAACGACGAGGTGTCCATGGACCCGGGGTCCTGACGGGTGGGCTGCAGGGAGGGGGCTTCCCATCCTGCCCTTGGCTGCACTCACACCAGGGGCTGAGCCCCGCCAAGCCTCCCCAGCATAGAGAGGCCTCCGAGGGGATGCCTACTGACTGGAAAATCTGCCGGCCCATTTCCCATGGTGGTCTCCAGAAGACCGTCCCCTGTGGACGTCACAAGTGACCTCTGTAAAATTAGCTTGGCACCCTTCTCTCCTGGGGTGCAGCTGGCAGCAGTTTGGTGTGTTGTGGCAGACAAGTCCACTGTGCACCCGTACTGCCACCCAGGTAGAGAGAACACTGCTCACCCCAGAGTCTCCTGCGCCCTCTGTAACCTCGCCTCCCTGCCCTTCCCTGCTTTTGGGCGACCACGGCTCTGTTTTCTGTCACTGAGGTGCAATTGCATTTTGTGGAATTTAAGTGGAGCTGCAGATATGGGACGTTTTTGGTGTTGCCTCTCTCAGTCAGTGCAATCATTCTAACATTGATCATTATTTTATCCATCTTGCATGTGTCAAAAGCCTGTTCCATTGTGTGGATCAAACACAATTTGTTTATCCATGCACCTTTTTTCTCTTTTAAAGATTTATTTATTTATTTGAAGGGGCGAGTGACAGAGAGGAGAAGTAGAGGGAAGGAGAGATCTTCCACTCGCTGTTTTACTCCTCCGAATGCCTGCAGCAGCTGGGCTGAAGCCAGGAGGTGGGAAGTCCATCCAGCTGGGTCTTGAACCAGTGCCCATACTGGGTGCTGGTACTGCAGGCGGCAGCTTAACCTGCTGCACCACGGTGCCAGCCCCAACTTTTCAAGTTAATTTCTGTAGATGGGAGTTCAGTTTGTACGCGTGGGTAGTGGAGTGCTACAGTGCTGTTGTTGAGCAGGCCACGCTGTTCCCACTGAACTGTGGCACCTGTGGCACAAAGCGAGTTTGTCAGTATGCAGAGGTGTGTGCTCCATCGCTCATCTCTCTTAAGGCTGGTGTCACACTGTCTTGAATACTGTAGCTTTGTAAGTCTGTAGGAGGTCACTGTGGCTGCCTGTGATACCAGCATCCCACAGGGCTCCGCTTAGTGTTCCAGCTGCTCTACTTCTGGTCCAGCTCCCTGCTAATGTGCCTGGAAAGCTGTGGAGGATGACCACGTGCTCAGGCCCCTGTATCCATGTAGAAGACCTGGAAGAAGTTCTTGGCTTCCACCTGGCCCAGCCTTGGCCATTGAGACCATCTGGGGAGTGAACCAGCAGATGGAAGACCTCTCTCTGTAACTCTGACTTTCAAGTAAATAAATAATTTTTTTTTGACAGGAAGAGTTAGACAGTGTGTGAGAGAGAGACAGAGAGAAAGGTCTTCCTTCCGTTGGTTCATCCCCCAAATGGCCGCTACAGCCAGCACTGTGCCGGTCCGAAGCCAGGAGCCAGGTGCTTCCTCCTGGTCTCCCAAGCACTTGGGCCATCCTCCACTGCCCTCCCGGGCCATAGCAGAGAGCTGGACTGGAAGAGGAGCAATTGGGACAAAATCCTGTGCCCCAACCGGGACTAGAACCTGGGGTGCCAGTGCCGTAGGCGGAGGATTAGCCAAGTGAGCCGTGGCGCCGGCCCAATAAATAAATCTTAAAAAAAAAAAAAAAAAGAAGAAAAATTAACTGCTGGCTTAACTGCTAGGCCACATGCCTACTCCCACAGTTTTTTTTTTTTTTGACAATTTATTTACTTATTTGAAAGTCAGAGTTACACAGAGAGAGAAGGAGAGGCAGAGAGAGAGAGAGAGAGAGAGAGAGAGAGAGAGAGATCTTCTATCTGCTGGTTCACTCCCCAATTGGCTGCAATGGCTGGAGCTGTGCTGATCCGAAGTCAGGAGCCAGGAGCTTCCTCTGGGTCTTCCCACGAGGGTGCAGGGGCCCAAGGACTTGGGCCATCTTCCACTATCCTCCCAGGCCATAGTAGAGAGCTGGATCAGAGATAGAGCATTGGCGCCCGTATGGGATGCCGGCACAGCACAGGCCCCCACAATTACTTTTTTTTTTTTTAAGATTTATTTATGTATTTGAAAGTCAGAGTTACACAGAGAGAGGAGAGGCAGAGAGAGATGGAGAGAGAAGTCTTCCATCTGATGGTTCACTCCCCGATTGGCCACAATGGCCAGAGCTGAGCCAATCTGAAGCCAGGAGCCAGGAGCTTCTTCTAGGTTTCCCATGTGGGTGCAGGGGCCCAAGCACTCGGGCCATCTTCTGCTTTACCAGGCTATAGCAGAGAGCTGGATGGGAAGTAGAACAGCCGGGACTTGAACCGGTGCCCATATGGGATGCCGGCACTGCAGGCAGTGGCTTTACCCACAGCGCCGGCCCCGAGAGAGATTGTTTTTCCATCTGCTGACTCATTTCCCAAATGGCCGCAATAGCCAGGGTGGGCCAGGCCGAAACCAGGAGCTAGGAGCTCTTCTGGGTCTCCCACGTGGGTGCAGAGGCCCAAGCAATGGACCATCCTCCGCTGCTTTCCCAGGTGCATTAGCAGGGAGCTGGCTCAGAAGTGGAGCAGGTGGAACTCAAACTGGTGCCCATACAGGATGCTGGCATCATGAGTGTTGGTTTTACCTCCTGTGCCACAATGCCAGCCCTGCAATCTTCTTTTCTTTTTTCTTTTTATTTGAAAGTCACCACCCTGATAGCTGCCAATGGTCAGATCCAGGCCAGGTCGAAGCCAGGAGATTCTTCCAGGTCTCCCATGTGGTTAGCAGGAGCCCAAGCACTTGGCCATCTTCTGCTGCTTTTCCCAAGCCATTAGCAGGGAGCTGATCACAAGTAGAATAGCTGGGACTAGAACTGGCGGCCATATGGGATGCTGGCGTTGAAGGTGGTGGCTTTACCTGCTTACACCACAATCCTGGCCCCTGAGAGCTTCTTTTCTAACAGCTATTTAGTGCTATAAATTTCCCCTAAAGATGCTTTAGTGGAATCCCTGTTATAAGTCAGATTTTCATTTTCATTCAACTCAAAGTATTTAACTTTTCCTTTAGATTTCTTTCTTAACCATAGACTTTAGAAATGTGTTAGTTTTGAATCATTTGGGGATTTCCCAGTGCTCTTTCTGTTGACTTCTAACTTAACTCTGTGGGATGGGATAATATGCAGTGACTCAGGTAATGCAGGTGGAACTCAAACTGTGGCCGGGAATGTGGTGTCTTGGTCAGGCGAGGCTCTCGCACTGCTGAGCCGGGTGCTCTGCAGATGTGAATTTTCTGCTTAGGTGAAAGTGTTGTTGAAATTGACATGCTTGCAGTTTTCCCATCTGCTTGCTGTATCAGCTGTTGCAAGAAGAGTTGAAATTTGGCAATGTCTGTCAGCTGGAGCTGCCATTCAAAATACCAGAGCCTGGGCAGCTTAAACGACAGACAGTGACTTCCATGGTTCTGGAGTCCAGGAAGTGCAAGGTCAAGGCTCTGGCTTCCCACTGTGTGCACAAGATGTGAGCCTCACCCTTATAGCTGCATTTAATTTTAATTACCCCCAAAGCCCTGTCTCCAAATAGTCACCTTAGGGTTTGGGCTTCAGCCTAGGCCTTTGAGGGTGGGCACCACATCCCAGTCCATAACAGGCCATGTTTGTGGATTTAACCATTTCTTCTAACTTATACTTCTTAATTTTTATTTATTTGTAAGGAAGAGAGAGGGAGAGGCAGTTGGGGAGAGAGTGAATTTCCACATTCTGGCCCACTCCACAAATGCCCACAGTAGCCATGGCTGGGCCAATTCAAAGTCAGGAGTCAGGAACTCAATCCAGGTCTCTCATGTGGGTGTCAGGGACCATCACCTGTTTCCTCCCAGGGTCCATGGTGAAAGAAGATGGACCTGGGAGGGAGCTGGGACTCGAACCCAGGCACTCCAATATTGGATGTGGGTGTCCAAAGCAGCAGCTTAAGTGCTGTGCCAAACACCTGCCCCAGGTTTAGCTGTTTCTCCCTGCAATATTTTAAAAGATTTATTTTACGTGTGTGAGAGAGAGAGAGAGAGAGAGAGAGAGAGAGAGGGAAATTGAATCCCATGGGTTTTAAGAACCAGGTCCTTCATGTCCTGGAACAGAATCCTGAACATTTCTGGCCTCATATCAACACTAGCTTAAGTGCTGCAGGACACCTGTGGGCATAGGCAAAAATCAAGCTTCCTAAAACTGAAATCAACTCCTTGTGATATCTGACTCCCAAACTACCTAAGAGATTAAAAACGTGGCTTTACTAATAAACTGAATATACTGTCTGCATAGCAAAATTACTGTTCCCTATTCGACCTCCACTTTCTTTGACATTACTGGGGCAAAGGTGATCCAAATCACCTCAGAAGTCCAAGCGAGAGAGTCAGTCTTCTATCCACTGGTTCACTTCCCAAAAAATGCAATGGCCAGAGCTGAGCCAATCCAAAGCCAGGAGCCAGGAGCTTCTTCCGGGTCTTCCACGTACGTGGGTGCAGGGGCCTAGGGACTTGGACCATCTTCTGATTCTTTCCCAGGGGCAGTAGCAGGGAGTTGGATCAGAAGTGGAGCATCCGTGACTCAAACTGGTGCCCATGTGGGACGCTGGCACTGCAGACTGGGGCTTTAACCTGCTGTACCACAGCGCCAGCCGCTTTCTCTGCAATTTTTAAAAATATTTTCTTATTTATTTGAAAGAGTGACAGAGGGAGAGAATAGAGAGATCTCCCATCTGCCAGTTCATTCCCCAGATGCCCACAATGACCTGGGCTGGGCCCAAACCAGCAGCCAGAAACTCTATCCAGATCTCCTGCAGGGTGGCAGGGACCCAGGTACTTGGACCATTTTCTGCTGCTTTCCCAGGTGCGTTAGCAGGAAACTGGATTGGAAGTGGAGGAGCTGGGACCTGATATGGGTTGTGGGCTTCCCAAGCGGTGGCTTAACCACCATGCCCGCCCCTTTCAGTTTCATCAGTTTTACTTTCGTATATTTTGCGCTGTATTAAAGGCACGCATGTTTAGGGTTATCATGTGTTGTGCAGCACATGTGACCTCCTGTTCATTGTGAAATGACTTTACATTTGGTGAGATCGTTTACTCTGAACGACTTTGCAGGTGTGCAGGTTGCCACTCCAGCTTCCTTCACACTAGTTAACAGGGTATCTTTTCTGTCCTTGCAACCGCTGCCTGTTTATGTATGAAGTGCAGTCCTGCACACCACTTGTGGTTGAGTCCAGCTTTACTGTTCTGCCAATCCCTTTAGCTAGAGCATTTTTGGACATTTTTATGTTTGTTGATAGTTAGACTTGAGTGTATCTGTTGTTTGTGTGTGTTGCCAGTTCTTTGTCTCCATTTTCCCCTTTGTCTGCCTTCCTTTGGAAGAGCTGCGTATGTGACGCCCGCCTCAGCCTGCTTGCTGGCCGGCCCTTGTCCTAGGGCCTGGGCGGACGGCATGCGCTGTCCCGTGGCTGCAGCGAGTGGCTTTGTCCCTTCTTCCACTGCCCAGGTGAATGAGTGGCATGACGACTGGCCAACCTTTTTCACCCAGCACCGGCTCCAGGCGCAGCTGGACCTCATCGAGAAAGACTATGGCGACCGAGAGGCACGAGAGCTGTGGTCGAGGTTACAGGTGGGCCCTGCGGCCACTTCTCTGGGAGACAGGCCGTTCTCTCACCCCTGGGAGAGCCGAGGGACTCTGTGTAGAACTGGGGAAGTGGCGCACACATCAGGGGCCGACTACGAGCCTGGCAGGAACGGGAGAGGGGTGGGATCTGAGGACCAGCATGGCCCCCTGGGGTATTTAACCTGACCTCCTGCCTGTGGAGCCCAGGGGCCCCGCCGTCCCTATCTCCTGGTTACTGACAGCTGCCCACTCAGCCTGCGTTCCCCTCTGTCTTAGCGGTTATGTCTCACCCCAGGATGGGCCCCCGGAGTTCCCCAGGGCCAGGTCTCAAAACCTGACTCTGAAGTCCTGCTGTAGCCCAGGGAGAGCCGGCTTCTTGACCTCATGGATGAAGTGGCCGGCCGGGCGGAGAGGAGCAGTGACAGGGCAGTGGGGAGGGCTGTGTCCTCTGCTGTGGCCGCTGGAGCCGGGGAAGTGGGATGCGCGCAGAGCGGAGAGGGGCTGCCTCCGGCCGCGACAGGGCACTGGGCACGACCCTCCCTCTCGCAGATGAGGATCCCGGCTCTGTTCTGCGGCCTGGAGGTGGTCCCCGCCCTGCTGCACGGTGACCTCTGGTCGGGGAACGCGGCGGAGGACGACGCGGGGCCCGTGGTCTTCGACCCGGCCTCCTTCTACGGCCACTCTGAGTTCGAGCTGGCCATCGCCCTGCTGTTCGGCGGCTTCCCCAGGGCCTTCTTCGCCGCCTACCACCGCAAGGTGCCCAAGGCGCCGGGCTCCGAGCAGCGGCTGCTGCTCTACCAGCTCTTCAACCTCCTCAACCACTGGAACCACTTCGGGCGCAGCTACCGCTCGGCCGCGCTGGGCGCCATGCGCAGGCTGCTGGCCTAGCCGCGGGCCGGGACCCCCGCACCCCGCCGCGGCCCAGGTGGAGCCCTCCCGGGAACGGCCTCCGGGGGCGGCCCCGATACGCGCTAACCCAGGGCAGCACCCCCTAGAGCGGCAGCTGGCGGGGTAGGGGGAGCAGGGGCGCCGATGGGACACCCGTCCCCTGCCGACCGCGCCGCCAGGGCTGTGCGCGGCCCACTGACCCTGCGTGGCTGACACGCGCACCTGGCCGCGCGCGGCCGCCTTCTCTCGAGGGACGAAGCTCCGGGCACGGCTTGCTCGCAGCAGGTGCATCCCTGGGACCCCAATGCTTCCCCCCCCCGGGGGCAGCAGCTCTGCCACTCACCGGGGGCCCCCAGATCGAGCTGAGGGCTCCCAGCTTCGTCCAGGCCCAGCCCCGGCTGTTGCGGGTATGTGGGGGGAGGGGTGATCCAGTGGACAGAGGCTTTCTTTCTCTCTTTGCCTTTCAAATAAATAAACCTTAAACATGGAAGCCACCTCTGGGTGGGGGTCCATCGCGTGCTTCCTGCTCCGCCAGCGCTCACCTGGGCCTGGGGTCTCCGGGGGGGTTGCTTTTCCCAGGTCCAGTGGGCGTCGGGCGCCCACGGCTCGCGCCGGACCGCAGTGCGGGGCGGCCCTGGTGCTGGGGACCGCGGGCGGTCGTGGCCCCGCCCCGGCACCCAGGCCCCGCCCCACCCCAGGGCTCAGACCCCGCCCGGCCACGCCCTCAGGCCCCACCCAGCCGCTGGCCTGTCCTCAGACCACGCCCCAAACAAGCCCCGCCCAGGTCCCGCCCCCAGCATCAGCCCCGCCCCGGGCTCGCCCCTCCACTGCCTGGGCCGGATCGGAGCACGGCCTTTCCCCGCCGAACTGAGCCCGTACTGAGCCCGCGCGGAGGCCCCGCCGCTGCTCCTCTTTGCCCAGAGCCCCGCGGTGGCGAGCGAACCGGGCCAGAAAGCGACTCCTCGTTTTCGGCCGGCGTAAGCCTCGGCCCTCTCTGGACGGGCCCCGCCTCCGCGCGCGCTGCCGCTGTTTTGGCGACTCGCGCGTCCCGTAGCGAGGCCTGCTCCGGGGTCGGAGGTCGCGGGGTGGGGCCGGCGTGCGCGGGCGCCGCCTTCGCTCGCCCATCTCTGCGGCTCGCCTCAGCTCTCCTCAGCTCTCCTCAGCCGGCCGGGCCTCACCCCGCGATGGACCTGAGCGAGGAGCCGGTGGCCGGCGCCCCCGACGGCAAGGTGGAGGAGGAGGCGCCGGCGTACGGCGCCGCGCTGGAGGCGTTCAGCGAGAGCGCCGAGGCCCGCGCGCTGCTCGGCGGGCTGCGGGAGGCGCACGGCGAGCGCGCGGCGCGGGAGGCGGCGGAGGAGCGGTTCCGCGGTGAGGCGGGGTCCGTGCGCGGGCGCGGTCCCTGAGGGCCGGCGGACGTCTCGGGGCCCCTGAGGGTTGGGCGCACCCTGCCCTCCCTCCGGGCAGCCCCTGGAGAGGGCGGCGGGACCCTTGGGCAGGTGGCACGTGGGCTCCCGGCCCCGAGACGGACCCCAGGATGTGTGCGTGTGCGTGTGTGTGCACCTGTCATACAGAGCGTGCGCATCTGTTGTGCAGCGTGTGTGCTCCCCTGTGTGTGCTCCCACCTGTGTGTGTGTGTGCCTGTGTTGTGCAACACGTGTGCTCCCCTGTGTGTGCTCCCACCTGTGTGTGTATGTGTGTGTGCCTGTGTTGTGCAGCGTGTGCTCCCCTGTGTGTGCTCCCCTGTGTGTATGTGTGTGTGCCTGTGTTGTGCAACACGTGTGCTCCCCTGTGTGTGTTCCCCTGTGTGTATGTGTGTGCCTGTGTTGTGCAACACGTGTGCTCCCACCTGTGTGTGTGTGCCTGTGTTGTGCAACACGTGTGCTCCCCTGTGTGTGCTCCCACCTGTGTGTGTATGTGTGTGTGCCTGTGTTGTGCAACACGTGTGCTTCCCTGTGTGTGCTCCCACCTGTGTGTGTGTGTGCCTGTGTTGTGCAACACGTGTGCTCCCCTGTGTGTGCTCCCACCTATGTGTGCTCCCACCTGTGTGTGTACATGTGTGTGCCTGTGTTGCGCAACACGTGTGCTCCCCTGTGTGTGCTCCCACCTGTGTGTGTATGTGTGTGTGCCTGTGTTGTGCAACACGTGTGCTCCCACCTGTGTGTGTGCCTGTGTTGTGCAACACGTGTGCTCCCCTGTGTGTGCTCCCACCTGTGTGTGTATGTGTGTGTGCCTGTGTTGTGCAACACGTGTGCTCCCACCTGTGTGTGTGTGCCTGTGTTGTGCAACACGTGTGCTCCCCTGTGTGTGTACGTGTGTGTGCCTGTGTTGTGCAACATGTGTGCTTCCCTGTGTGTGCTCCCTTTTTGTGTGTGCTCCCACCTATGTGTGTTTGCTTGTGTGTGTGCCTGTGTTGTGCAACGTGTGTGCTCTCCTGTGTGAGTGCACTTGGGTGTGCTCCCACCTGTGTGTGTACGTGTGTGTGCCTGTGTTGCGCAACACGTGTGCTTCCCTGTGTGTGCTCCCTTTTTGTGTGTGCTCCCACCTATGTGTGTTTGCTTGTGTGTGTGCCTGTGTTGTGCAACGTGTGTGCTCTCCTGTGTGAGTGCACTTGGGTGTGCTCCCACCTGTGTGTGTACGTGTGTGTGCCTGTGTTGTGCAACACGTGTGCTCCCCTGTGTGTGTTCCCCTGTATGTATGTGTGTGTGCCTGTGTTGCGCAACACGTGTGCTCCCCTGTGTGTGCTCCCACCTATGTGTGCTCCCACCTGTGTGTGTGTGCCTGTGTTGCGCAACACGTGTGCTCCCCTGTGTGTGCTCCCACCTATGTGTGTATATGTGTGTGCCTGTGTTGTGCAACATGTGTGCCCCCTGTGTGTGCTCCCTTGTGTGTGCTCCCACCTGTGTGTGTGCCTGTGTTGTGCAACATGTGTGCCCCCTGTGTGTGCTCCCTTGTGTGTGCTCCCACCTGTGTGTGTGCACCAGTGTGCGCCTGCAGTGTGTCCCACAGTGTGAAGACCGCAGTGAGCAGATCAGTGTGTGCAGACCAGGTGTGACCCTCTGCGTGCCGACTGCAGGGCACGTGTGGACCCGTGTGTGGACCACAGTTCGGGGGCTGCTCGGCGGGGCCACGGGGTGTGGACCAGGAGGGACTGGCTTGATGCCCAGCTTGGCTGTGGGCTGCTGAGACTTGGAGAAACGGGTGAGGTGTGGGATGACAGCCACAGTGTGAGCGGCTTCGTGGTCTCAATCCACTCGTCAGTCTGGCGGGTGACTTCCAAGTGCGTCTGTAGGGCCTTGGAGGTGGACGATGGCTCAGGGTGTGTTTGCCACGCGCTGGTCCTCGTTTTGGAGAGGCAGTGCCTGGCGTTAGGAGAGAGGCTGGGTGGTGTCCCGGTGGAGAGGGCGCAGACTGGCAGCAGCAGTCTGAATCCCGTCTCTGTCAGTTACCTGGATGCCTGGTGACTGATAACGCCGCCTCACATACAAACTGTGGGTGAGGCGGGCACCCGGGCACCAGTGGGAGCCTGGCTTTTGTTCCTGGCTGCTGGGCGGCAGGTGAGGAGCTCCTTGGATTGGACAGAAGCACCTGCAGCTGGAGGCTGTGGGTCAGGCTTTGCAGGGCTTTGAGGGAATAGAGAGGGTGTGTGCCTGAGTAGGAGTGGGAGGGAAGCAAGGAGTAAGGGAGAGACCCTGCTGGGGAGGAAGACTCCTGAGGCCGTGAGGCCAGGTGGCCCTCGGGGCCAGAGGGCAGTGGGGGTGCACACTCTGGGGGGCCCTTGTGGGTGTGCTCTTGGCTGCTGCCTGCGCTTAGCAAGGACAAGCAGGGTGGCTTCTGAGGCCTCTGTGCGTGTCTGGCTTAGTGGTGATTGACTTTTGTGTTCTTTTTCTTTTTAGTGATAATGAACAAATACCAGGAGCAGCCTCACCTGTTGGACCCACACCTTGGTGAGCGTGGGAGCTGATGGTCCTGATGACTGGTGACAGGCGGCCATGAGACCTTGTGTGCTGCCGCGTGTGTGTGGCTGCAGAGGGTGGCGGGATGAGGTGCCAGTGCCTTTCAAATAAATAAGATAAATCTTGAAGAAATAAGGAACACATCTTTTGGTTCTCCTACCCAAGTTTTAACCTGTTTGTGTCTGGTCACCTGCTGTTGCTGGTAGGTCACACAGCGTCAGGTGCTTCACGTGGCCACCATTCGATCCTGTCAGCCGCTGAGGAGGCATCTGTGGTCATGTCTGCTGGAGAGCAAGATGCTGGGACTTGTTTCTTACCTTAGTGTAAGGGTAGTAATTTGTAAAAAAAGGTTTATTTATTTGAAAGGCAGAACAACAGAGAGGGAAAGGGGACAGACAGCGAGAGAGAAAAAAAACTGTTTCACTTCCCAGATAGCTGTAACTGCCAGGGGCTGGGCCAGGCTGAAGCCAGGGCGAGGAACTTCATCAAGGTCTTCCATGTGGTGGCAGGGACCCAGGCACATTAGCAGAAAGCTGGATTGGAGGTGGGTAACTGGGTCTTGAACTCAGGCACGCTGATACGGGATATGGGAGTAGCACGTGGTGGCTTAACCTGCTGTGCACAGTGCTGGCCCCGACCCTTGCTTCTTTTTATATTTTATTTAAAAATAAATTTTAGAGATTTATTTTTTATTTATTTGAAAGGCAGAGTTACAGAGATGAGGAAGAGAAGGAGGAGAGAGACAGAGACAGAGAAAAAAGATCTTCCATCTGCTGGTTCACTCCCCAAATGGCCAGAATGGCCAAGGCTGGGCCAGGCTGAAGCCAGATCCTGGAGCTTCTTCTGGATCTTCCATGTGGGTGCAGGGGCCCAAGCACTTGGGCCACCCTCTGCTGCTTTCTTTCTTTCTTTCTTTCTTTTTTTTGACAGAGTGGACAGTGAGAGAGAGACAGAGAGAAAGGTCTTCCTTTTTCCGTTGGCTCACCCTCCAATGGCTGCTACAGCCGGCGTGCTGCGGCTGGCGCGCCACGCTGATCCGAAGCCAGGAGCCAGGTGCTTCTCCTGGTCTCCCATGCGGTGCAGGACCCAAGGACCTGGGCCATCCTCCACTGCACTCCCGGACCACAGCACAGAGCTGGACTGGAAGAGGGGCGACTGGGGCAGGATCTGGTGCCCCGACTGGGACTAGAACCTGGTGTGCCAGTGCCACAGGCAGAGGATTAGCCTGTTGAGCCGCGGTGCTGGCCCCTCTGCTGCTTTCCCAGGCCATAAACAGAGCTGGATTGGAAGAGCAGCTGGGACACAAACTGGTACCCATACAGGACGCCGGTGCTGCAGGTGGATGCTTAGTCTGCTCTGCCACTGTGCCAGCCCCTAGGAATGTTGTTTATTGATCTGTGAAACTATCTTTGTTATGTGTTCTGACTAGCTGCTGGTGTCCCTACTGTGCCACAAGGATTGCCCCAATTCTTCCTTTTTTTTTTTTCTGACAGGCAGAGTGGACAGTGAGAGAGACAGAGAGAAAGGTCTTCCTTTGCCGTTGGTTCACCCTTCAATGGCCGCCGCAGCTGGCGCGCAGCGGCCGGCACACCGCGCTGATCCGATGGCAGGAGCCAGGTGCTTCTCCTGGTCTCCCATGGGGTGCAGGGCCCAAGCACTTGGGCCATCCTCCACTGCACTCCCGGGACATAGCAGAGAGCTGGCCTGGAAGAGGGGCAACCGGGATAGAATCCGGCGCCCTGTGTGCCGGCGCCGCAAAGCGGAGGATTAGCCTGTTGAGCCACGGCGCCGGCCCCCATTTTTTTTTTTTTTTTAAGATTTATTTTATTTATTTGAAAGTCAGAGTTACACAGAGAGAGAAGAGGCAGAGAGAGGTCTTCCGTCCGATGGGTCACTCCCCAGATGGCCGCAATAGCCGGAGCTGCACCAATCCGAAGCCAGGAGCCAGGAGCCTGGAGCCTCTTCTGGGTCTCCCACACGGTGCAGGGGCCCAATGACTTGGTCCACTTTCTACTGCTTTCCCAGGCCATAGCAGAGAGCTGGATTGGAAGTGGAGCAGCTGGGACTAGAACCGGTGCCCATATGGGATGCCGGCGCTTCAGGCCAGGGCGTTAACCCGGCCTCTCCCATTGTTCCATTTCTAAATAAACCCTTTTTATTTTGGTATATAAACATTTATTTATTTTCATTTTTTATTTGAAAGGCATAGAGAGAGGGAGGAGAAACAGATCTTCCATTCCCTGGTTCACTCCATAGATACCCCCAGCAGCTGGGGCTGGAACAGGGCAGATCTGGGTGCCTGCAGCCCCCTCTGTGGGTGGCAGGTACCCAAGTACTCAAAGCATTATCTGCCGCCTCCCAGGGTGCGTTAGTAGGAAACTGGATTGGAAGCAGAGCCGACTTGAACCCAGGCACGTTGACACTCAACACTGGTGTCCCACTGGTGTCCTAACTGCTCTGCCAAATGCCCACACCTGTTTTGATGCTTTGTTTTAACATCACACCGATAGAGTTAACAGTAAATGTTATTGTGTTTCCCTAGAATGGATGATGAACTTGCTGTTGGACATAGTGCAAGATAAGACATCTCCAGCTGCCCTGGTACACCTGGCTTTTAAATTTCTTTACATCATCACCAAGGTAACATTTATGTAGTGCTTTAGAGTTGTCACTTTTAATTTTATTTACTTTAAAAAATTTATTTATTTATTTGAAAGGCAGAGTTATAGAAAGAAAGGGAGAGACAGAAAAATCTTCCATCCCCAAATGCTGTAACAGCCAGGGCTGGGTCAGACCAAAGCCAGGAACCTGCAGCTCTCTCTGGGGCTCCCACGTGGGTGCAGGGGCCCAGGCATCTGGGCCATCTTCTGCTGCTTTGCCAGGCACATTAGCGGGGAGCTGGATTGGAAGGGAGCAGCCAGGACTTGAACCACTGCTCGTGTGCAATTCTGGCTTTGCAGGGGATGGCTTAACCCTCTGTGCCACAGTGCTGGCCCTGTGAAGTTGTCACTTTGGTAATAAACAGGGACTTCTCGACATATGAGGGGGTTGTGGCTCAACAAACAATCCTATGTTGAAAATATTCTTGAATAGAAAATGCAGTTACTATACCTAGCCTACCAACATGACAGCATTTCATACTCCAAATGTCATAGTGTTTATACCACCCTACCAAATTCATAGCATTACTTTTTATTTAAGATTTAGTTTATATATTTGAAAAGTAGAGTTAGAGAGAGGCCTTCCATCCGCCGGTTCACTCCCCAAATGACTGCAAAGGCTGGGGCAGGGCCAGGCTGAAGCCGGGAGCTTCTTCTGGGTCTCCCACATGTGTGGAGAGGCCCATGCACTTGGTCTGTCTTTCACTGCTTTCCTGGGTGCATTAGCAGGTGCTGGATTGGAAGTAGAGCAGCCTGGACTTGAACTGATGTCCATATGGGATGCTGGTGCTTCTGTTGGTGGCTTAACCCGCTATGCCACAGGGCCGGCCCCCATGGCATTTCATACTCCTGGCCTACCAAACGTCGTAGCATTTCAGGGTCCTGCCTGCCAGCCTCATAACACAGCCACACGATATCCTGCAGAGTGTTGGTTTTGTGTGCCTGAGGTGGATCTGTGGTTGTGCCGCTGCCCAGCATTGCAAGAGAGGATTGGTTTGTGTATGGCTTCTCTGGGAAAAAACTAGAGGATTGGCCAGTTTCTTCTGCATGCCCCTACACCACTGAAAAGTTGAAAATTGTCAGGTGACCCATCACGGGTCAGGACTGTCTGTCCTCGGTCTGGTAGTGATCCGGCGAGGAGTCGTTCTCAGGGAAGGTGAGCCAGCAGGAGTTGTGGTTTCATTCTCTCTCTTTACCATGTGTTGGGGATCAGAGCTTTGGCTGAAATAGTGTCCTAGATATTTAACACCTTGAATTTGTTATTTTTTTTCCAGACCCATTTGTTTGAAAGGCAGAGTTACGGAGAGGGAGAGACACAGGCAGATCTTCTATCTATTGCTTCACTTCCCAAATGGCTGCAACAGCCAAGGGTGGGCCAGAGGAAAGTCAGGGGCTTGGACTCCATCTGGGTTTTCCACGTGGTACAGGGCCATCTTCTGGTGCTTTTCCAGGCCATTAGCAGAGAGCTGTTTGGAAGTGGAGCAGCTGGGACACAAACCAACGCCTAAGGGATGCCAGTTGTCACAGGTGACTGTTTAACCTGAAGTGCCACAACACTGGCTCCACCTGCAGTGCCAGCATCCCATGTGGGCGCCTGTTTGAGTCCTGGCTGCTCCGCTTCCCATCCAGCTCTCTGCTATGGCATGGGAAAGCGGTAGAAGGTGGCCCAAGTCCTTGGGCCCCTGTACCCGTGTGGGAGACCCGGAAGAAGCTCCTGGCTCCTGGCTTTGGATTGGCGCAGTTCCGGCCATTGCACTCCCACTAGGGGAGTGAACCAGTGGATGGAAGACCTGTGTGTGTGTGTGTGTGTGTGTGTAACTCTGACTTTTAAATAAATAAATCTTTAAAAAAACTTTAATGTATAGGTGAATTTTCTGGAAATTTGTTATACTACAGATTCTGAGGGAGGTCTGGGTGGGGCCTGATGCTGCTTTTAGCAGGTCCGAGGTGATGTCCCCGTGCTGGCCCACAGACTTACTGTTGGCGGTTTGGACCATAGAGTGACTCAGCCATCTCTGGGTGGGGGTTGAGGTTCTCAGGGACTCACTCTGCAGTGTATGCTAAGTGCATTTCGCCGCAGCTCGGCCGTGTGCCAGATGCTCCTGGGTGTGGTGCCACTGTCTCTTGAAGTATTAATGAAGTTGGGGATCTTTGATGTTTTTGACGACTCATTCCTTACAAATCTCAGAGGACAGTTTTGTAAACATAGTGGGAGCAAAATGTTATCGTTTGTAACAGCTCTACATTTCTGATAAGCTACATTTAAGATTGGCTATTCAGATTGGGATAGGACGTATTTAATGAATGAAGTGATTTGAGAACAAAATGTCTTTCTTGTTACTTTAGTCTTGTGTCCCTGTAGTGTGACATAATTCCATTTGATTGGATGGCATTGGGTGACATAGATGGGAATTTCTAGTGAGAGGAAAGAGCTAATTATGCTACTCTGTATTTTCTGATTATGTTAAAAACTCGTCTTTTTTTCTGGCAGGTTCGAGGATATAAAATATTTCTTCGTTTATTTCCTCATGAGGTAGCTAATGTAGAGCCTGTTCTGGACATGTTCACCCATCAGGACCCTAAAGACCACGAGGTGAGAGCCCTCTCCCCACCCAGCCTTGCCTGCTCCTCTTCCCTCACTGCAGCTCTGCCCCTGCCTGCTCTGGCAGTCTCATTCTCCTGTTTGTTCTTACCATGTTTATTTTTCATTAACTCAAAAGGCAGAATCACACACACGCACACGCACACGCACACGCACACATGCACACAGAAAGAGAGATCTTCCATCTGCTAGTTCATTCTCCAAATGCCTGCAACAGCCAGTGCTGGGCCTGGCTGGAATCTGGAGCCTGGAACTCCATCTTGGTTTTCCACCTGGATGGCAGGGATCCAAGTGGCACAGCCGTCATCTGCTGCATCCCAAGATGTGCATTGGCAGGAAGCTGTGTCGGAAGCCCAGTAGCCTGGACTTGAATTGGCACTCTGAATGGGATGTGACTTAACCTGCTGTGCTGCAGTACCCGCCCATAAATTTTTATTTATTTGAGAGACAGAGAAGTTACAGAGAGTTCTTTTCTCTGGTCCAGCCCCCAAATGCCTGCAATGTAGGAGGCTAAAGCTAGGAGCTAGAAGCTTACTCCAGCTCTTGCATGTGGGTGGCAGGAGCCCAATTACTTGAACCATCACTGCTCCTTCCAAGGTCTGTACCAGTTGGAGTCAGGAGCTGGAGCCAGGAATCAAACCCAGACACTTTGATGTGGGACAAGGGTGACCTGACACCTTAACAGCTATCATTAATTGGCTGCCCGATCCATATTTGTAACTTGAAGTGTGACTGTGTTAGGATTCCAAGGCCTCTTCCAGGTCGGGAGGACTCATAGACTTGGCATGGAGTCACTGGGGAAGGATACATGGTGTGGAGTCTGGAGAGAATCAGCTACGAGCTCCCAGAGCTCCTTGTGTGTGGGTCACACAGGGTACAAGTAACCCCTCCAGCAGTGAGGGGTTGTCTGCCACGGAAGCACATTCAGACCCCGTACCCAGAGTGTTTAGGGGCGCTGGTCATATAGGCACCACTCTGCAGAAGGAAAGCAGTTGCTCAGAGTAAACCCTTGGCCTGAATGCAGGTCCAGTGAGTCACCCCTGCTGGTTGGGGAGTGGCGGGCACCCAGCTGAAACCTGGCTTTTCTGAGGATGGAGCCTCTGAGCTCCTTCCTGCAAGGTCCATGTTGAGAAGAGCTGCACTTTGTGACTGGGCTGTGGGGCTGCCTCCGAGTGAGTGTGGCTGGTGGGAGTGGAGGCCTCAGGGGAGTGTTTCTCTGGGGTTCTGGCTCGATGCTGTCTCCCCTGGCACTTCTGGGGGCCAAACTAGATTCTTGCTCCATTAATTACTGGAAATAAAGGCATTTCTTTTATACTAGAAGTTGAGAATTATTTTTAAGATTTGTTTATTTAAAAGGCAGAGTTAGAGAAGGGGAGAGACAGAGAGATAGAGAGAGATCTTCCATCTGCTGGTTCACTTCCCAAATTGCTGCAACAGCTGGACCAGCAGTGCTGGGCCAGGCTGAAGCCAGGAGCCTAGAACTCCATCTGGGTCTCCCCCAGTGGGTGGCAGGGGCCCAAGCACTTGGGCCATCTTCTTCTGGTTTCCTAGGTGCATTAGCAGGGAGCTAGATTGGAAGTGTAGCAGCTGGGACTCAAACTGGTGCTCATATAGGCTGCCAGCTTCACAGGTGGCACCTAATCTGCTAAGCTACAACACAGACCCTAAGGATTTTTGTATTTTTAAATATTTTTTTCATAAGATTTATTGGGGCTGACAATGTGGTGCAGCGGGTTAAAGTCCTGGCCTGAAGCGCTGGCATCCCATATAGGTGCTGGTCCTAGTCCCAGCTGCTCCTCTCTGCTATGATCTGGGAAAGCAGTAGAAGATGGCCCAAGTCCTTGGGCCCCTGCACCCATGTGGGAGACCCAGAAGAAGCTCCTGGCTCCTGGCTTTGGATCAGTGCAGCTCCAGCCATTGCGGCCATCTGGGGAGTGAACCAGAGGATGGAAGACCTCTTTCTCTGTCTCTGCCTCTCTCTGTAACTCTGTCTTTCAAATAAATAAAATAAATCTTTAAAAAAATAAAAATAGATTTATTTATTTATTCTAAAGGCAGAGAGAGAGAGAGAGAGAGAGATCTTCCACCTGCTGATTCATTGATTCATTTCCCAAATGGCTACAACAGCTGGAGCTGGGCAAAGCTGAAGCCAAGAGCCTGCAACTCCCTCTGGGCCTCCCAAACGGGGAGCAGGGCCCTAAGTACTGATCTGTTTTCCCATGTACATTGGCAGGGAGCTGGGTCAGAGTAACAAGCACTTGAACGGGCACCTCTGTATTGGATGTTGGCTTTGTGGGTGGTCGCTTAACAAATATCACAATGCCACCCTGCTTTTAGAAAATCTTTATTTCCTGTTGAAAGGTGCCAGGGAAGGAAAGCCATTATACTGATGTATTAGGGTGTTTGTTCACTTTAAAAAAATATATTAGTTTTTCTTATAATGTATGTCTTTTTTTTTTTTTTAAGATTTATTTATTTATTTGAAAGGCAGAGTTATAGAGAAGCAGAGGCAGAGAGAGAGGTCTTCTACCTGCTGGTTCACTCCCCTAGATGACCACAATGGCCAGAGCTGTTCTGATCTGAAGCCAGGAGCCAGGAGCTTCTTCCAGGTCTCCCATGTGGGTGCAGGGCCCAGGTACTTGGGCCATCTTCTACTGCTTTCCCAGGTGCTTTAGCAGGGAGCTGGATCAGAAGTGGAGCAGCTGGGACTTGAGCCGGTGCCCATATGAGATGTGGGCACTGCAGGTGGCGGTTTTATCCACTATGCCATGGTGCCAGCCCCTACCTTTGTCTTCTTCTTCTTTTTCTTCTTCTTCTTCTTTTTTTTTTTTTTTTTTTGATGATTTATTTATCTGAAAGTCAGAGTTACAGAGAGAGAGAGAAGGAGAGGCAGAGAGAGAGCAAGGTCTTCCATCCGCTGGTTCATTCTATAGATGTCCTCAACAGTCAGAGCTGGGCTAACCTGAAGCCAGAAGCTTCCTCCAGGTCTCCCATGCAGGTGCAGGGGCCCAAGGACTTGGGCCATGTTCTACTGCTTTTCCAGGCCATAGCAGAGAGCTGGATCGGAAGTGGAGCAGCTGGGACTCGAACCGGCACCCATATGGGATGCCGACACTGCAGGTGCTCCACCCACTACACCACAGCACCAGCCTCTACCTCTGTCTCCTAACTGTGACTTTCCTTCCTAGACCTGGGAGACGCGTTACATGCTCTTACTGTGGCTCTCCATGACCTGCCTGATCCCTTTTGATCTCTCACGTCTTGATGGGAACCTCCTTTCCCAGACGGAGCCGGCGCGGGTACCCATCATGGACCGCATTCTCCACATTGCAGAGGTGAGTGTGGCCTGGCAGGTGGCCAGGCACTGCTGTGTTCTTCGTCACCTCGGGCTGTCTCCGTGTTAGGGCTTAGTTGGGGGAGCTCTTGACATTTAAGGATTTCTTCAACTGCTATTCCTGTCTTTCAGGGAGGTAAAATCCCACTCTGTGATTTACTTTGAAATTGTGATAAATCTCTTCAGCAAATCCTATTTCTTTGTAATAGTGCACTGGAGGTGATGTTTGTGAGGTTTCCTGGGCAGTGGTAAGAGGATGTAGGGAGATGGTTTACATTTATAAATAATTTATAAATAACAATGGTCACTGCAGGAAAACTAGGAAATAAAGGGAAATGGGGGAGATACTGAATTGAAATCTGCCACAGATTCCGCTTGCATATTTTCTTCAAACTTCCCCTGCTCTGTATATCACTGAGCAGAGCTTGTAGTATTTGTAGTTTACCACTTCGTAAAGAATTACCTAAATGTGAGTTGTTTAGCATAGCACGTGTTTGCAGTCTCACTGCGTCTGTGGCCAGGTGGTCAGCCTAACTTAGCTGAGCCCTTCTGCCTCCAGGCATCCAGTAGGTTCAGCCTGGGCTTCCTGGGGCCATCAGTGTGTGTGTGTGTGGTTGGCATGAGGGCCCACTTTCTAATTGGCTGTGTGATGGGGAGCAATTCAGTTATTTGCCACATGGACCCCTTCAATATTGCAGCTTTTCTAATAAACCAGAAAAACAGAGTTGCTAGTGACACGGAAATCCTGGTAACTTGCAGCCTAGATACGGAGGTGGAACCCCAGCTCTGGGCTGGGCTCTGGTCAGATGCAGGTCCCCATGTGCAGCTCCCACAGGGAGGTAGCATGGGTGTGAACACTGGACAGCAGGGTGTTTAGTTCTCCCAGATGTAGATCCCACATGGGACCCTTTGCACGGGTGTGAACACCGGGAGGCCAGGATGTTTGGTCCTTCATGTGTTAGCTGCCACTCGGGCTGTGATTGTGTGGTGTTCACTCTTTTTTTTTTCTTTTAAAGATTTTATTTGTGAGGCAGAGTTACAGACAGAGGGAGAGACAGAGAGAGGGGTCTTTCTTCCTCTGGTTCACTCTCAGATGGTTGCAGGGGCTGGAGCTGGGCCAGTGTGAAGCCAGGAGCCAGGAGCTTCTTCCGGGTCTCCCACATGGGTATAGGGGACACTTCCACTGCTTTCCCAGGCCACAGCAGAGAGCTGGATCAGAAGAAGAGCAGCTGGGACTAGAACCGGTGCCCATATGGGATGCTGGCGCCACAGGCAGAGGCTTAGCTCACTACGCCATAGTGCTGGCCCTGGTGTTCACTCCTTTGCCCATGGCAGTGGCTGGCATCCCATATGGTGCCAGTTCAAGTCCTGGCTTTGGCATGCAGTATGTAAGCAATTCTCGTGTACCTGCTCTTTAATTGTAGTCATGAGGCAGTGACTATCACTACCTCTGTGTAACTCAGGCAGCACATGGAATTAGTAACTTGACAGCTAGCTCTGCTCCTGTGAACCCCGGCGGCTTCATGGGGCTCCCTGGACTGCCAGTCACATTCTCTGACTGGTGACCCCACGCAGAGGTGCTCACTCTGTTCTTTTCTTTCTTTCTTTTTTAGATTTATTTATTTATTTGAATGTCAGTTACACGAGAGGAGAGGCAGAGAAAGAGAGAGATGTCTTTTTTTTTTTTTTTTTTTTAATTCATTTGACAGAGTTACAGACAGTGAGAGAGCAAGTCAGAGAGAAAGGTCTTTCTTCTGTTGGTTCACCCCCCAAATGGCCGCAATGGCCAGAGCTACGCTGATCTGAAGCCAGGAGCCAGGTGCCTCCTCCTGGTTTCCCATGCGGGTGCAGGGGCCTAAGCACTTGGGCCATCCTCTACTGCCTTCCCAGGCCACAGCAGCGAGCTGGACTGGAAGAAGAGAAACTGGGACTAGAACCTGGTGCCCATATGGGATGCCGGCGCTGCAGGCAGAGGATTAACCTAATGCGCCATGGCGCTGGCCCCAGAGAGAGGTCTTCCATTCGATGGTTCACTCCCCAATTGGCTGCAATGGCCGGAGCTGTGCCGATCCGAAGCCAGGAGCCAGGAGCTTCTTCTGGGTCTCCCACGTGGGTGCAGGGGCCCAAGGACTTCGGCATTTTCTGCTTTCCCAGGCCATAGCAGAGAGCTGGATTGGAAGTGGAGCAGCCAGGACTCAAATTGGTGCCCAAATGGGATGCTGGCGCTTCAGGCCATGGCGTTAACCCTCTGCCTCCACAGTGCCGGCCCCTGCTCACTCTGTTCTAATTTTAAATGTATTCTGCTTTTGGGGGCATTTGTGAGTTTCTAGCTATATGTTAGAAGTGGTGATGAGCACCTGGACTCTGCCAGGCGGAGGGCGCTGAGCCCTGAGGTTAGCACCGTGGATGTGATTGCCGAGCAGAACCTCTGCTTCGGGGAGAACAGTTGATGAGACTGGGAACCCCTCAAGCAGCTGGCTCCCGGAGGCACAGAGGCATTTGCAGCAAGCCTGGGTCCTCAGTTGCAGTGGCCTCTGCTTGTCCTGAGACGCGGATGGGTGGCTCCGTGCAGCAGGTACCCCGTGATTCTCCATGACAAGTGTGTAACACACGTGTTCATTTTCCTGCTCTGTTCTTGCAGGTGTGTTTCAATGGGTACAACCACACATGTGTAGATCAGGCACTTACCTGGGGTGAGTGTCACAGCTGGCAGCCATGGGCGATGGTTCAGCTGAAGAGTGGTTGTGTACCTGTGGTGCTGTCTGCCTGTAACTTTGCAAGTGTACAGCCTGGCTGCTGTGCAGGTCCCTATGGCTGACACTCATGTGTGACAGTGGCTGCCCTTTTTCTTTCTTCCAGTCCTACCTGGTGGTGAGTGACAAGGCCCGAGATGCAGCTGCTGTCCTTGTGTCCAAGTAAGTCCTGCCTGCCCATAGCATGGCTGGTGGTTACGTGACTGGTGGGTCTGGTTTCTCTTGCATGGGTTCATGTTGTGTGTGTGTCTGTGATCCTCAGACAAGGCCCCCATGGAGTCTTTGGCCACCTCAGACCCTGTTGCTTCCTTGAGGGGAGCTCATGGCTCTGGTTGGCACAGAAGCACCTAGAGGGAGTGCCACTTTGGTGCTGGTCTGTGGGTTCTTTTTTTTTTTTTTTTGACAGGCAGAGTGGATAGTGAGAGAGAGAGACAGAGAAAGGTCGGCCGGCGTGCTGCGGCTGGCACACTGCGCTGATCCAAAGGCAGGAGCCAGGTGCTTCTCCTGGTCTCCCATGCGGGTGCAGGGCCCAAGCACTTGGGCCATCCTCCACTGCACTCCCGGGCCATAGCAGAGAGCTGGCCTGGAAGAGGGGCAACCGGGACAGAATCCGGCGCCCTGACCGGGTCTAGAACCCGGTGTGCCGGCGCTGCAGGCGGAGGATTAGCCTATTGAGCCGCGGTGCTGGCCCTGGTCTGTGGGTTCTTGGGAGTCACTCGGTAATGGTTATAGGAGCTTGAGGGGTCACCTGCCACTGGTTGCAGGGGCTATAGAAGGTGACCTGGCACTGGTCTTGGGAATGTGTGCGGTCACCTGACTGGCCCAAAGGCTGGAGCATCGTCAGAGCAGTGCAGCAGTGAGTTCTGGGCACAGTGTCCATCCCTGGGTGGTGGCAGTTATAAACCTTGGAGAGTCACTTAGAAACAGCTCACACCGTGGGCTGTGGAGGTTGTGGGCAGTCACTGTGTCCATGTGCCTTGGATGAAAATCTCAAACCTTCTTTGTTAACTACAAATACTGTGCTGCACATGGGACAGTGGCCTTCTCAGGTGTGCCTGGCAACATGACCAGAGAGGGGCTAATGTGGTGTAGTGGCTGGCATCCCATGTGGGTGCCAGCTCGAGTCCTGACTGCTCCAATTCTGATTCAGCCAGGCCAAAGCCAGGAGCTTCTTCTAGGTCTCCCACATGGGTGCAGGGGCCCAAGCACTTGGGCCATCTTCTACTGCTTTCCCAGGCCATAGCAGGGAGCTGTGTCAGAAGTGGCATAGCCGGGACACAAACCAGCACCCCTTTGGGATGCTGCTGCTGTAGGCGGAGCCTCAGCCCACTCCGCCACAGCACCGCCTATGGGCTGGCATTTGTCTGCAGTGCAGAGTCAGCTCTGACCCACCACTTGCCTGCCCCATTACTTTAATTAAAACGTGGCGCTTTTTTTCTATTATAAAAGTGAGGGGACTGAGGTTTAGCTTAGCTGTTAAGACAATAGTTCAGATGCTGGTTATGATGCCTGTGTCCCACATCTGAGAACCTGAGTTCAAATCGAGGCACCTGACCCTAGTTTCCTGCTAATGTAGACCCTGGGAGACCGCAGGTGGTGGCTCAGGTAATTGGGTTCCTGCCACCTACAGGGGAGACCTGCACTGTTTCTGCCTCCCGGCTCCTGCCTGTGCAGCCGTTTGAGGTGAGAACTAGCAGATGGGAACTCTGTCTACTTGTTTGTCTGTTTCCCTCTTTCTGCTTTTCAAGTAAAACGAACAACAAAAACAGGGTATGCTCCATGTAGAGAAGTAATTTCTAATAATACTCAGTGGGTGTGTTGTATTTCTGTTATTTCCTCTGTACTGTTACTAAATGGAATATGCGTGGCGTGAGCTTGCCAAGGCAGAGGTTTGCTCCTCCACCTTGCTGTCACAGCCCCTGACGACTCTGTGCCAGCTGCTGCTTCCTTCCTCTGTGGGCAGTGCTGTGATGCCCAGCTGTGGACAGACTTTTTGGTGTCTGGATTCTTTGCTGAGACGCCCTTGAAGTGACTCTAGTCACCATACCACGAGGTGGCGCTCAGGAGCTGGATTGAAAGAGTGTGTTCCTGCCCATTGCAGGTGTCAGATGGTGGTCACTCAGTGACCTGGAGTTTCAGCACTTTCTCCGGTTTGGGCACTGTGCATCCCCTTCTGTGACTGACTCTCACAACCTCTGTTTCTTCCCCGTTGGCACGAGTTCTCTGGGAAGGATCGTGGTGGGCAGCGTTGCCAGGCACTTGCTGGTCTTTATTTTTTATATGAAGATTTTAACTTTAATGTCAAGCTAGTTATTTATTTTCCATTTCATTTATTCAATTTTTACTTTATCTTTTAAAAAGATTTATTTATTTTATTTGAAAGGCAGAGTTAGAGAAAGAGAGAGCGATCTTCCATCTGCTTGTTTACTCCCCAGATTGCCACAATGGCTGGTGCTGGGACAGACCAAAGCCAGGAACCAGTAGCTTCATCTTTATTTCCCATGTGGGTGTAGCGGCCCAAGGACTTGGGTTGTCACCACTGCTTTCCCAGGTGCATTAGCAAGGAGCTGGACGGGAAATGGAGCGGCAGGACTTGAACTGGTGTCCGTATAGGATGCTGGCACTGCAGGTGGTGGCTTAACTTGCTATTCCACAGCACTGGCTCCTTAATTTTTACTTTAAAAAGTGTTTATTTGAAAAGCAGAGTGAGAGAGACGAAATGACAAATCTTCATCTACTGATTCACTCCCCCAAATGGCAGTAACAGCCAGGCCTAGGCTAGGCTGAAGCCAGGAGCCTGGAGCTCCATCTGGGTCTCCCATGTGGGTGGTAGGGCCCAAGTACTGGAGCCGTCATCTGCTGTTTTGTCAGGTGCATTAGCTGGAAGCGGGATCGGAAGCACAGAGTAGCTGGGACTCAAACCAAACACTCCAGTGTGGGAAGTGTGCATCCCAGGTGGTGGCTCAGCCTGTTGTGCCACAGCCCTGCCCCAGCCTTTCCTCTGGTTGTGAGTCTTCCCTTGGGAGGAGACCACAGACAAGCAGTGAGGGCTGGTGCTGTGGTGCAGCGTGGTAAGCACCACATGCCAGGTGGCATCCCATGGGGGTGCCAGTTGGAGTACTGGCTGCTCCTCTTCCTCCCTCCCTCCCTCCCTTCTCTTCCTTTCTCTCTCTCTCTCTTTTTCTTTCTTCTCTCTCTCTTTCTCTTCCTTTCTCTCTCTTCCTCTCTCTCTTTCTTTGTTTCTCTCTTTTTTCTTTCTTCCTCTCTCTTTCTCTATTCCTCTCTTCCTTTCTCTGTTTCTCCCTCCCTCCCTCCTTCCCTTCTATCCTTCCTTTCCTTTCTCTCCCCTCCCCTCCCCTCTTCTCCCCTCCCCTCCCCTCTTCTCCCCTCCCCTCCCCTTCTTCAGTGAGAAAAATACACAGGAGAGTGAGGGCCCTATCTAAAGGGAGAGAAATCTGGATTCATACCAGGCATTAGGAGTCAGCCATGTGGAGGGGCATGCAGGCCAGGAAGCACGTGGCAGTTGCACCCCAAAAGCACAGGGGCAGCAAATGGGTCCAGAGCAAAGGGAAAAGGGCAAAAAAAAAAAAAAAGGCGCTGCTCCACTTTCAGTTCAGCTCCCTGCTAATACACCTTGGGCTCCTGCACTCACATGGGAGACCTGGATGAAGCTCCTGGCTCCTGGATTTGTGGTTTGAACCAGCAGATAGAAGGTCTCTGTGCAACTCTGCCTTTCAAATAAATAAATAAATCTTAAAAAAACATACCAATGGTTGCTCACAGCTATTGGCCTCATGTTGTTCTAAGGCAGAATTACTGCCCACTTGGAGTTTCTTTAGGTATGGGGCATACAACAGGTTCTACCATCCCATGGCACCTTCTGTGAATATTCCACCCACCATTCTCAGCTCACCTGTGCTGCAGCTTGCTGAGTGGTCTGAGCCTGGGTTGTGATAATGGACTGGTTGGGGTCCTGAGGCAGTCCGGTCCCATGGCCCAGCATTTGTGGGTCGCTCTCACAGCTGTTCTCATGGGCTCACCTTCCCGAGATAAGGGCAGTAGACAGGTGTCTAATGTAGATACAGTCTGTGATGTAATTTCTGCTAAAAACAAAGGAAGGTTGGATGAAAAAATGTTTGCAGAGTACATGTAGATTGGTCCTGCTTGTGTAAATACACGTGTGTACCTTGGGGTAAAGCCGCCTCCTGCAGTGCTGTCATCTCATATGGGCACCGATTCGAGTCCTGGCTGCTCCACTTCTTTTTTTTTTTTTTAATTTTTTAAAGATTTATTTATTTATTTGAAAGTCAGAGTTACAGAGAGAGGAGTGGTGGAGAGAGAGGGAGGGAGGGAGGGAGGCAGGCAGGGAGAGATCTTCCATCTGATGGTTCACTCCCCAATTGGCCGTAATGGCCAGAGCTGGGCCGATCCGAAGCCAGGAGCTTCTTCCAGGTGTCCCATGTGGGTGCAGGGGCTGAAGCACTTGGGCCATCTTCTGCTTTCCCAGGCCATGCAGAGAGCTGGATTGGAAGTGGAGCAGCTGGGACTCGAACCTGCACCCATATGGGATGCCGGTGGTTCAGGCCATGGTGTTAACCCTCTGTGCCACAGCACCGGCCCCTGCTCCACTTCTGACCTAGCTCTCTGCTATGGCGTGGGAAAGCTTTAGAAGATGGCCCAAGTGCTTGGGCCCCTGCACCTGTGTGGGAAACCTGGAAGAAGCTCCTGGCTCCTGGCTTCGGATCTGCACAGCTCTAGCCATTGCAACCAATTGGAGAGTGAACCAGCAGATGGAATACATCTCTCTCTCTCTCTCTCTTTTTTTTTTGACAGGCAGAGTGGATAGTGAGAGAGAGAGAGAGAAAGGTCTTCTTTTGCCGTTGGTGCACCCTCCAATGGCCGCTGCGGATGGCTCATCGCGCTGATCCGAAGCCAGGAGCCAGGTGCTGCTCCTGGTCTCCCATGGGGTGCAGAGCCCAAGGACTTGGGCCATCCTCCACTGCCTTCCCGGGCCACAGCAGAGAGCTGGCCTGGAAGAGGGGCAACTGGGATAGAATCCGGCGCCCCGACCGGAACTAGAACCCGGTGTGCCGGCGCCGCAAGGCGGAGGATTAGCCTATTAAGCCATGGCGCCAGCCCACATCTCTCTCTCTATGTAACTCTGACTTTCAAGTAAATGAAATCTTAAAAAAAAAAAAAAAAGATTTATTTACTTATTTGAAAGAGTTACAGAACTCTCCAGATACCCACAACGGCCAGGGCTGAGCCAGGCTGAAGCCAGGAGCCAGGAGCTTCATTTGGATTTCCTACATGGGTACAGGGACTCAAACACTCACAGCAGATGTTCTGCTGCTTTCCCAGGCCATTAGCAGGAAGCTGAATGGGAAGTGGAACAGCGGGGACTGGAACTGACGCCCATAAGGGATGCTGGCACTGCAGGTGGCAGCTTTACCCTCTATGCCACAGGTCTGGCCCCTGATTAAATCTTTTTTTTTTGACAGAGTTAGACAGTGAGAGAGAGACAGAGAGGAAGGTCTTTCTTCCGTTGGTTCACCCCCCGAATGGCTGCTACGGCTGGCGCTGCGCCAATCCGAAGCCAGGAGCCAGGTGCTTCCTCCTGGTCTCCCATGCGGGTGCAGGGCCCAAGGACTTGGGCCATCCTCCACTGCCTTCCCGGGTCACAGCAGAGAGCTGGACAGGAAGAGGAGCAGCGGGACAGAACCGGCACCCCAACTGGGACTAGAACCTGGGGTGTTGGCGCAGCAGGCAGAGGATTAGCCTAGTGAGCTGCGGTGCCGGCCCCCTGCTTAAATCTTTTACAGGTGTGTTAGGCTTCTGCTGTAGCTCAGTGCTGAATTTGTGTAGTTTTCCTTGTTTATTTAGAGATTTATTTATTTGAAAGGCAGAGTCTCCCTCCCCCTCTCCCTCTCCCTCTCCCTCTCCCTCTCCCTCCCCCACCCCTACTCCCTCTTTCCCTCTCTCCCTCTCCCCCACCCCCTCTCCCTCTCCCCCTCTCCCCCACACCCTCTCCCTCTTCCCCTCTCCCCTACCCCCTCTCCCTCTCCTCTCCCCCTCCTTCCCCTCCTACCTCTCCCCCCCTCCCCTCCCCCTTTCCCCTCCCTCTCCCTCTCCCATACACACACACATACACACACACACGGTTATCAATTCATCCATCCATCCATCCTCTGGTTCACTCCCAGTGGTTTCAATAGCAGGCTCTGTGTGAGGAGAGAGGGAGGGGATCTGTGTTTGTGAGTGGTGGGGGAGAGGCTGTGTGTGTGAGGGGAGTGAAGGGGAGGGGCTCTGTGAGGGGAGAGGGGGGCTCTGTGTGAGGGGAGAGGGGGGATCTGTGTGTGTGAGGGGAGAGGGGGGATCTGTGTGAGGGGAGTGAAGGGGAGGGGCTCTGTGTGAGGGGAGAGGGGGCTCTGTGTGAGGGGAGAGGGGGGATCTGTGTGTGTGAGGGGAGTGAAGGGGAGGGGCTCTGTGTGAGGGGAGAGGGAGGGGGAGGGGCTCTGTGTGTGAGGGGAGTGAAGGGGAGGGGCTCTGTGTGAGGGGAGGGGGGGAGGGGCTCTGTGTGTGAGGGGCTGAAGGGGAGGGGCTCTGTGTGAGGGGAGAGGGGGCTCTGTGTGAGGGGAGGGGGGCTCTGTGTGAGGGGAGAGGGGGGATCTGTGTGTGTGAGGGGAGTGAAGGGGAAGGGCTCTGTGTGAGGGGAGAGGGAGGGGGAGGGGCTCTGGGAGTGAAGGGGAGGGGCTCTGTGTGAGGGGAGAGGGGGCTCTGTGTGAGGGGAGGGGGGGCTCTGTGTGAGGGGAGAGGGAGGGGGAGGGGCTCTGTGTGAGGGGGGTGAAGGGGAAGGGCTCTGTGTGAGGGGAGAGGGAGGGGGAGGGGCTCTGTGTGGGGGGGTGAAGGGGAGGGGCTCTGTGAGGGGAGAGGGAGGGGGAGGGGCTCTGTGTGTGAGGGGAGTGGTGGGGGAAGCGCTCTGTGCATGTGCCAGTTGAGGGGCACAGGAGGGGCGGGGGTGTGTGTGGCTGAGGTCCAGTGGGGGAGGTCCAGCAGAGGAAACAGGGCAGTGTGCACAAGGTTGAGGGGTGGGGTATGTGGGAGAGATGAGTCCCTGAGGCTGGCAGGGCTGGAACCTGCCTCAAGGGTCCATGGGATGTAGACTTGGGTTGTGGAGGGGAGGGGTCTGAGAAGTGGCCAGGGGCTCCTGGGTGGGAATGGGGACAGGTCAAGGAGATTGGAGGAGTGGGGGCATTAGAGAGATGATGGTGAGGGCCAGCTGTCAGGGGCTGTGGCCTGGGCAGTAACTGGCAGAGGACGATTGGACAGAGTGGCCTGCAGCGTCGGGTGGTGTGAGGGCTTGTGCGTGGGGGTCCTCTGAGATGCGGGTACATCCTTGCTGTTGGAGACTTGGTGGGCCTTACCCTGCGTGCTGCTTTCCTCTGGCAGGTTCATCACGCGCCCTGATGTCAAGCAGAAGAAGATGGCCAGTTTTCTGGACTGGAGCCTGTGTACCCTGACCAGCTCCTCTTTCCACACCATTGATGGAGTCATTGCCATGGACGGGACGCTGCAGGCCCTGGTAAACACTGCCCCAGGGTCGGCTTATGGGGCTGTGGAAGCAGCAAGTCCATGGGAAGTTTTTGGAGCGTAGTGGGAGTTGGTGACCCTGATGCTGGAAGTGACTGGGACATAGTGGGAGTTGGTGACTCTGACGTGGGGAGTGACTGGGACATAGTGGGAGTTGGTGACCCTGATGCGGGGAGTGACTTAGGTGTAGTGGGAGTTGGTGACCCTGATGCGGGGAGTGACTGGGGTGTAGTGGGAGTTAGTGACCCTGATGCGGGGAGTGACTGGTGCATGGTGGGCGCTGGTGACCCTGACAGGCTTGGGAACGGTTTTCCCTCCTCCTTGGGCTCTACCGTAGTAACGGAGAGCTGGTGCTGGGTCTTCTGCACTAGCACTGGTGAACAGTGGAGTCTCTGTGTGTCGCCACCAGGGGGCAGTGGTGCCCCAGGAGCAGTTTCTCCATGTGCTTTCTCCTTCCTTTTGAGAAGTGCAGTTATTGGCACCAGGCCCAGTAAGGTAAAGCAGGTGATGACTTGAGGTGCAGTTCTGTTCGGCTCCGTGGGCTTGGTGATTCTAATGTCTGCGTTTCAGTGCAGACCTGCACCTGCTCCAAGTTGCTAGCGGTGCCCCCAGACTCCTGCTCCGCCTATTTGTCCCGTTGCCTTTCCAGCACTCACGAGGGGGACAGACTGGGTCTAAGATTTGCAGAAGAGATGAGGCCTGGCGGTGGAGACCACACATTTGCTGGGGCAGCACGCAGCCTGCCATGGCCCTTGGGTGGCCAGGGACAGTGCCTCCCGCGGTTCTCCAGAATTGCTGTGGGCGGAAGTTTGCTGTGGTCAGTTCTTGTCCTTGTCTCTGAGCTGGCAAGGAGAGCAGGCGGCTGAGTGTGATGCCGTCTCAGGTGTCTTTGCCTTCTTCGTGGGAGGGTCAGGGCCAGGGAGAGTGGGGCAGGGGTGTGATGGCCTTGGGTGGGGCAGACTGCAGGGGGCGCTGGGAGGGCACCCTGCCTTCTGCAGCCCCCTGCAGTTCCCCAGTGGGAACTGAGAAGCAGCTGGATTTTTGTGGTCGCGCTGTTGCTGCCTTCCGGAAGGTTGTCATTCAGAGGATGAGGCTCTTTCCAAGCCTGTAAGAAACAGACTGAGAAAGCTAAGCAGTCCCGAAATCTCACGCTGTGCTCAGGTGACACTGGCCACATCGACGTGCCGTGCTGTGCCACAGTTTCTAAAAGAGGTAGACTACTTCACCTGTTAACATGAGTCTATCCACCGACTTAGAATGTTGTCATCACCCCACAGAGAAGCCCCGTGCCCACTCAGCAGCCGCTGCCCCACTTTCTGCCTCTGGCCCTGCGTGTTGTGGACCTTTCCTGTGCACGGAGCCTGTGTCTGGCTCCCGTCGCTGTGCTGTCTGATGGCCCCCAGCGTCCCACTCTGCTTTTGGCTGTTGTGAGCAATGTTGCTTGAACTTTCATGTACAAATTTTTGTTTAAACTTAGGTTTTTAATTGTCTTAATAGTTCTTAAGAAAATTTAACTGTTTCAAGTCTCTTTCCATGTCTCTGAAGTCTTGTTTTAAATACATGGTGCACGCCCATCATAGTGGTGGTAAGTGGTGCTTGCATGTGCCAGGGATCTTGGGCTTACACGATGGGTGCAGTCTGTGCCTTCGAGTGCTCTCTTCCCAGCTCTCAGTGGGGATGGAGCCTCGGGAGAGTCTTGCTGCCTCAGTGCAGGTCAGTGCAGGCTGTGCTTGGCCTTGAAGGGAGCTGGGCGTGGAGGGAGGAGGTGCAGGGCACAGATGGTGCCCTTGGTCATGGATCCTTGGGGATCTGTGTCCTGGGTGATTGTGGTGAAGCACAGTGGGTGGAGATGGTTAATGAGAAGCTTTGGGTGTAAGTGGATTCTTAAATTTTTGGCACGAGTCTGAGCAAAAGTCTCAGGTCAGGAGAACAAGTGGAAGGTCTGGCAGGACGTAGCTGGAGCCTGTTGCTTCAGTGGCCCTGCGTGCAGGGTAGGGAGTTTAACCCACCCGGGTCGTGGGGCCGCCGTGCAGGGCAAGCACTTTGCCCTTCCTTGATTCAGTATGCAGTGACCTCCACCCTCCACCCAGGCAGGGATCTGCATCCTTGCTCAGCTCCAAGGGTCTCCTGCGTCAGCTGCTTCCCAGCCCCTCCTCCCCGCGCTGTGTTCATGGTGCAGTTTCCTGGGGCCGCAGCCCATTGTGACTGCGCAGGGGCTTGCAGGCAGCTGAGACCTGTGCGGCCCATGCCCAGTTGGCCTGCTGTTTTCAGATCGCCCAAGGTCCGGGTGGTGCTTCTTGGCCAGCAGTCTGGTGTCGGGGTTGAAGGTTCTGGTTGCCGCTCTGTGTCTAATTCTGCAAGTGCTTTGCCCACAGCTGCTTTTTTCTTTTTTATCATCTTGTTGCTGATCTCTAGAATGTTCCCGCATTTTCTGTTTCTCCTTCTAGAGTGGGAGGTGCATAGTGGGCAGGCCGGGCTCCGAGTGCCCAGAGGACAGTCAGACTCCCTCCTGTTCTGCCGCCAGCTGTGGGAGTGGGGAAGTGCTTTTTAGATGTACACCTCCAAATAGCAAAGTTCTGTCTTTTCCCTTCCTCCTGAGTCCTAAAAGGTGTTCCCAAAGCTCTCAGGCTGAGCCGGGGCTGGGCTGGGCTGGGGGAGGGTGGAGACGACGTGGCTCTCCCTGCTGTCGGGATGAGCAGTTGGGCAGCTTGGCAGCAGGGCCTCAGAACCATTGAGAGAGCTTTGCCCTGAGCGAGAGTGAGCAATTGTCTGACGCAGCGCTGAGATCCTGGGAAGTGAACGCATAAAACTGCCGTGGGGCAGCAGCCCTGATGGGGCCTCCTGTGCTCGCAGTGCCAGGCACTCCTCTCCAGAACTTTCTGCAGTTCTGTCTCACTGGGGTCAGGCAGCTCTTGCTTTCTGTGGTTTCTGAAGAGTCTGTTTGGCCTGATCCAGGGTGCCGTGGCGGGAGGAAGTGGTGTTGGGCGCTGGGCGGGTGGAGTGGTTTCGCCATGGGCTCGTCAGACCTGAAGGCAGAGGGCTGGGTGTCCTGCTCTGCATGATGAAACCTGCAGGTGTCTGGTGCTTCGGGATTTCATCTGTTTCCTTTGATGCACTTGGCTTCGTTTTTATCCACCTGTTCATTAGTGTGGGTTAAGCGAAACAGGTGAACTCGTAACAAGTACAATCGAAACTAGGATTTGATTTTTATTTCCCTTGAAGCATAGTCCTGTGGTGGTGCTGATCCTTACCTCCCGTGGGAGGGAAGCAAGTGTCTAGCGGCTTCATCGCACTGGGAGGGCTCTGGGGCTCCCTTATTCCAACTTTTAAAACAGCCTTTGGCTCAGTTCCACTTAAAGTATTTGGATTAATGGAAGTTGAGGATGTTCAAGGAAGAAAAAACTACATTAAAGTCGAAAGTGGCTTCATGTGTGTGGTGTCTCTGATTGCTTGTTGATCGCTGAGCTGCCTTGGTTTTCGCCACTCAGGTTTGAAGATTGACAGCTGGGTGAAGTGGGTTCCTGCTGGGGAGTAGATGGGAGCTTTCATTGCTGGGGACGGGTTGTACACCTGCAGGTGTGGCCGGTGTGGGTGGTGGCAGGAGAGTGCTGTTCTCTTTACCAGCTGTTAGGGTCCCACATCTCCTTCAAAATGATTTTTAAAAATAATTGCTATTTTTAAAAAGATTCATTTATTTATTCGAGAGGCAGAGTTAACAGAGGGAGAGACAGAGAGGTCTTCTGGTTCACTCTGAATGGCTGCGACAGACAGAGCTGGGCAGATTCAAAGCCAGGAGCTTCTTCCAGGTCTCCCATGTGGGTGCAGGGGCCGAAGCACTTGGGCCATCTTCCACTGCCTTCCCAGGCCTTTAGCGGGGAGCTGGATTGGAAGTAGAGTAGCTGGGGCAAGAACCAGCACTCATATGGGATGCCTGCCCCGCAGGTGGAGGCTGCACTGTAAGAAACAGACTTCACTATAGCACCAGCCTCAAGAATTGTTTTCTTGGACAAAGCAAAAGTGTCCTTAAAGGTAAAACAGTTGCAAACAACAGCGTTCAACACAGGGAAAGCCAGGGAGCACCAGCACCTGCCGCCTCACTGGCACCTGCTGTTTGGGGCCGCTGTGTGGAAAGGCACCAAAGAGAGTCTGTGTTTTGCTTACAGGTTATTCTTAAAAAAAAAAAAAAAAAAAAGGCTTCAGGTGGCCAAGTACAAGTGTCCCCTGACTTGGCTGCCCATGGGGGTGGGTGGGAGGCTCAGAAACACAGGGCCTGGATTTGAGCTGTTCTCGGCACTGTTCCTGGCCTGGGGCTGGCACCGAGGGAGGCTCCTGATGTGGGCTTTGCCCCGGGACGTGCTTTGGCAGCACCGTGACTCTGGCTCTCCTGTGACCTAAGGCAGAGGTGAAGCCCTTGCTCCACGCACCCCATCTGGAGGAAATAGCAAACCTCTTAGCTCAGAGGGTGGTGTGGAGGCTAATTAGTGCCTGTCATTTGCTTTGAAGATGAAAAGGAGTCAGTCGAGTGTCCAAAGCATCTCTCACCCAGGTGTGCTTTGATTTCCTCTCTTGTGGGATCCTTGGGGGAGCGGCACTCCCCTGTGACTCCCCTGGGGCTCAGCGTGGCTGGGGGGCACGCTGTCCAAGGGGTCCCTTTTGGTTGCAGGCTAAAGGAAACATGGGAGGAGCCGTGTGAATGTGTGCACTCCCAGAGTCGTGGGTGAGATGAGGCTTTAAGTAAAGGTGTTGCACAGTGCACTCCGAGATTGCCTTCACTTCCTGTCACTCAGCGTTTTACGTGGGGCAGCAGCGAGTGTGGGAGCCCTGTAGAAGCGTGTGTGGTGTGCCCTGATGGGCCTGTCTGGTGGCGTGTCCTGCTCGCAGGGTGCTCCGTGGCAGTTCATTGTGGAGTCACACGGCCTGGGGGAAGGAATTTGGGGGTCACAGCCTTTGCCATGTGGAGTGGGGCCTGCTCTGTCCTCCTGGCTGTCTTCGAGTGGGGTTTGAGCTGCAGGCCACAGTGACCAGTGTCCCCTGTTGGCCCTGGCCCATGTCCTTTACTGCTGATGACCTGGAGCACCTCACAGCCCTCACTCCTGCCCCCTCCCTGTCACCTGGTTCACAGGTGCGTGATGCCTGGCTGCCCACACCTTTCCTGGACCTTCCTTCTAATGTGGGCAATCCCTGAGGCTTTGGCCCGCCGCAGACATCTCATTGACCTTTGCCCCCGACTGCTCTCTGGTTCCAGAGCCTAGTTCTGTGGCTGTCGTGATCCAGTGTGTACAAGTCCCCACCTGCATCTTCCCTCACTCTTCCCTCCTTAGCCCTGTGCATGTGGGGCCAACAGTGAGGGTGCTTGTGTGCCACTGTCTCTGCACCCCCGTCACCCAGGCCTGCCTGTGTGGAATTGGCTCCCACACATCTCCTGTCCTGTTAGACACGCCCTTCCTCACCTAGCATGCCAGTTGCCCCTCTGCAGCCCGTCTGTCCTGCCCTGTCCTGCAGGTCCCTGTCCTCTGTTTCTACTTGGCCCTTGCAGGAGTCTCTCCCACTCCTCTGCTTGCTGCACCACGATGCTGGCCTCTAAATCTGGCCCTGTGCATACTCTGAGCTCCACGTGGGCAGAGCCAGCGTGTTTGGTGGGAGAGCTGCTGCTGGCAGCAGGTGGGAGGCGCCCGTCTCTGAAGGGACAGCTCTGCTGTGCCTTTCCACCCACAGCACCCCTGCTTCACACTGTGGGGCCGGGGTGGAGGCCTGAGGGCTCCTGAGGCGCGTCCCGGCGTGGCTGGTCTGCTGCACGCCTGTGGGCAGTTCTCAGCTCCCCGTGCTTGTTTCTGCTGTGTTGGCGCTGCTCAGGCCGCTGGCCTCAAGGCCCCTTTAGCACCCCGGTGCCCCTCCGTGGTGTCCTCAGTGGTGCTGGCATGGCTCTGGCCACCTCTCTGTTCCTCCTTGCCTCTGTTTCCTTTCCTCACCCTCTCATGGAGTGGGACATCCTGTGTGCCTGGTGGCACACAGGCCACCTCCCGCTACGCGCAGGAGCAGAGCCAGGCTCCTCTCTTTGACTTCAGGCTGAACTTGCTGCTTCCTTTCACATTGGAGACCCCTGCCCTGCCCCAGGCGAGGCTTCTCCCACCACCTCGGCATCTGTGGGCTGCACCCCAGGTCGGAGGCTGGCCACTGGGTGGGCCAGGGAATTAACACGCGTTCCTTTTATCCAGCTTGTGCCCCGGTTCTCGGGGGCAGGAGTTGTGTCCCTTCATCTTTCGTGCGTCAGTAGGGCAGGCTCATGGGAGAGATGCTGTCAGTGGTTCTTGGTGTTTGTTGATTTTTTTTGACAAATGGTTATTTTTACCTGAGAGTTATTAGAAACTGAAACAAGTGGTAATAGCAGAGCCATGTTTGAGAGGGCTGGAGTTGCCCTGCCTTTGGGGCTCTCAGGCCCTCACTTCTTGGGGTTCCTGTTGTCTGTGAGTCTTCCCTGTTGGTGGGCTTCCTGGTTACATCATAGAGAGTGCCGTGGAGACATTGATTCTGACCGTTTCAGAGCCAGCAGCTCTCTTGTGATGGTGATGGTTAATTAAAAGCCTGTATAGCTCCTTGAATGTGTTCTCTCTACCCTAAGGGGGGCTTTTGCTCTGGCCGAGGGTCATACCAGGAGGTGGCCACACTTGAACTTCAGCCCAGTCCTTGGTCTCTGTCCTGAAAGCTGGGTTACTTGGAACAGTGAGCCCAAAGGCCGCCTAGACACTGAGTGTTTGGGGAGTTGTTCCCCTAGGGTTTCTTAATGCAATGTGCTGGGCTGTTGCAGTTAGGGTGTTTGGGAGAGCATGGTGAGTAATTAAACGGCATGACGCTGTTCTGAGCAGTGCAACGAGTGAGGTGAGGATGGGGCCTGTGAGCGACCCAGGATGGCAGGTGGAGCTGCCAGGGTCTGAGCCCCTTCTGCACACACCCTCCCTCCTGGGAAGGGAGCTTCCCTTCATCCTGTGCTCCAAGGCGAGGACAGGACACGGGCCAGCTCTGATTATTTTGATCACTTAAACATTTTTCTGTGAAATTAATTTTTTTAAATTTTTTGACAGGCAGAGTTAGTGAGAGAGAGAGAGTTATAGACAGTGAGAGAGAGACAGAGAGAAAGGTCTTCCTTCCGTTGGTTCACTCCCCTAATTGCTGCTACGGCTGGCACTGCGCTGATCCGAAGCCAGGAGCCGGGTACTTCCTCCTGGTCTCCCACACGGGTGCAGGGACCCAAGCACTTGGGCCATCCTCCTCTGCCCTCCCGAGCCACAGCAGAGAGCTGGACTGGAAGAGGAGCAACTGGGACTAGAACCCGGGGTGCTGGCGCCGTAGGTGGAGGATTAGCCAAGTGAACCATGGTGCCAGCTGAAATTAATTTTTATTTCTCTGTATACTCAACATTTTTAAGTTAATTTATCAGTCATGGATTGGTTATCAGCTGTCTACCCCAGCTGTTGAACTTCATCACCGTAGTGAATTCTCCACCTTGGAAATTCCGTTTTCCTGAGGAGAGAAGACAGGTGCTTGTCTCTTGCTGGCCTGTGGTGAGAGGGTACAGCCGCGCTTTCAGCCCTCACCCTGCTTCCACCTCCTCACTTTAATGTTTGCCGGCAGGTAAAAGCTCTGATTTTGTGGTCTCCAGTTGTGTTGTGGTAGAAAGGTTTTCAGCACTAACTGGGTGAAAGATGCAGTTCCATGAGCAGCCTGGCCCTGGTGGCCTCCCTGGGTACACGGAGGCCCTGGGGCCTCTTAAAGTGGAGTCCAGCCTGGAGGTGGCTGTGCTGGTGCTAAGGGTCACTGCTGGTGTTCGTGTGTCGTGTCCAGCACCATGGGTGCTGAGCCTGTTGTGATGGGGCCAGTGCAGTGGGCAGGTGTGCTGGTACTGCCTCTTGGTGCTAGGACAGGAGTCTGAACCCAGAAGGGAGATGCTCTGCGTTCCTGCACTTGGTCTGTGTAGTTGGTGACTTTTTCCCAAGAGACCAGAGATGACAGTGCTGTGTGGTGCTTCGGGGCGACCCACGTTGCAGAGTGAGTGTGGTCTGGCAGCCAGCCGCCGCGTGGGTCCCTGGCCACAAACTCACAGGAAAAGGTGCTTCTCAGGCCCTGTGTTGCTGGTGTGAGCCACGCCTGAGCTCATGGTGTGTGGGGGCCCTTCTCCCGGGGCTTGAGGTGGAGTTGCTTTTCTTGGCCTCGATTTGGTAGTGCCTGGAGGGAGCCCAAACCAGCACCTCCTGCTTGGCAGCAGGTGGACCTGCTCCCCAGGAGCTTGTGATTTATGTGCGTGGAGAATATGCCCCGGGGAGGGAAGCCGGTTTGTACAGTGCAGAAAAGCAGGCTTGGGTGGGTAGCAATCGAAAGGTGCGGCAGCTTCATGTGATTACTGAGAAACTCATTTTGTTTGCGCCTCGCACTGTGCTAGTTTCTAGAACAACAAAAGCAGAGCTGACGGTCACTTCCCCTGCTCTGTGTGGTGGTGTCTTCCGCTGACCTCTCAGTGGTATAGCTGCCTCTGCGCAGTGTGTGCTTCTGCAGGTGATATTAGTTCTTGTTCTGCGCTTCTGTGGAACGTGGGGGGCACCTTGCGTTTTACTTTTCCTCAGGTGATTGGCACCCTGCTGGCGCTGAGGCTCACCAGAGCGAGCACCCGTGTCCCTGAGAGGTGCAGGAGCAAGGCCTCACTTCTGCACAGAGAAGGTGGCACGAAGCTCTGTCGCCTGTGACTGCTGTGGTTGTCAACCCTTCCTTCCCATCCCCTTTCCCTGCTAAGGTCACTGCTGGGAGAGTCAGTAACTTCTCTGATGTCTGTGTGTGCTGAGAGCCCAGAGTGACCCTATGTGATTCAGCTGGAAGTTGTCCCAGGTTGGTTTTTTGTCAAGGTTGAGAAGAGTGTAGAGGTGGGGATGGAGCTGTGGCATAGTGGATAAAGCTGCTGCCTGCAGTGCCGGGATCCCATATGGGTGCCAGTTTGAGTCTCTGCTGCTCCATTTCCGATCCAGCTCTCTACTGTGACCTGAGAGAGCAGTGGAAGACGGCCCAAGTCCTTGGGCCCCTGCACCCACGTGGGAGACCCAGAAGAAGCTCCTGGCTTTGGATTGGCGCAGCTCCAGACATTTTGCGGCTATTTGGGGAGTGAACCAGTGGATGGAAGACCTCTCTCTCTCTGTGCCTCTGCCTCTCTCTAACTGCCTTTCAAATAAATAAATCTTTTAAAAAAATGTAGAGGTAAGAAAAGTAGATTTCCTTTAAAGATTTATTTATTTATTTGAAAGTCAGAGAGAGAGAGAGAGAGAGAGGTCCTCCATCTGCTGGTTGACTCCCCAATTGACCGCAATGGCCAGAGCTGCACCAATCTGGAGCCAGGAGCCTCCTCCAGGTCTCCCATGCAGGTGCAGGGGCCGAAGGACTTGGGCCATCCTCCACTGCCTTCCCAGGCCATAGCAGAGAGCTGCATTGAAAGTGGAACAACTGGGACTCGAACTGGTGCCTACATGAGATGCCAGCACTACAGGCAGCGGCCCCACCCGCTATGCCACAGTGCTGCTCCAAAATTGATTTTTCTACCCATGAAAATGCAGGCAGCTTGTTCTCCCTTTATGGGATAGTGGCTGGCAGCAGGTGTGGTGATTGTCTCTGTGGTTCAGATGGGGACAAGGGTCTGGCTGTGTTTCCAAGTAAGCCTTTCCTGTGCTACTGCAGCTACATGATACTTGTCTTTTTTTTTTTTTTTTTTTTTTAAGATTTGTTCATTTACTTGAAAGCAGAGTTACAGAGAGGTCTTCCATCTGCTGGTTCATTCTCCAGGTGGTCGTGATGGGCAGGGCTGGTCCTAGGCCAAAGCTAGGAGCCAGGAGTAGTTCTGGGTCTCCTACGTGGATAGCATGGGCCCAAGCACTTGGGCCATTGTCTGCTTCCTTCCAAGGCCATTAGCAGGGAGCTGGATCAGAAGTGGAGCAGTTGAGACAGGAACCAGCGCCCATGTGGGATGCTGGAGTCACAGGTGGTGGCTTTACTCGCTATCCCGACGCCGGCACCGATGCTTTGTTGAGCACTCATCACTGTAGATGGTACATGGTCTGTTATTTAGGATGTTGTTATACTATACTTTATAAGGAGTTTGATAAGTAAAGAATATTGGTATGATTTTTGGCATTTGGTAGTATTTTGAGTCTTTTTATTTAGTTAGGGAATGAGACAGGAGTGCTGCAGCTTGTCGCCCAGTGCCCAGTTCCTGTCTGTTGTTGCTGCCCTGCCTTCCTCTGAGTCCCTGGCTCCTGGCCAGGCTCTCCTCCATGCAGCTGGACTCTGGCAGTAGTGTCCTTGACCGCCAGTACTAGGTTTCATTCCCTTGTGTGGCTGGCCCCACCCCCCACCAGGATGGAGTGTCCAGTGGGGTCCAGCCTTGTTGCTGCTGAGGCAGCGTGCTCTTGCTTGCAGGGTGGATCCATTTCCGTCCCTCCCATGCCTCCCTGTCGGAGAGCAGCCACTGTACTGGGCTGCTGGACTCTCCTGGTCCTATGTGCCAGGGCCTGGGGAATGGCTTGTCTCTGCCTCTTGCTGCCTGGGCCTTGGCTGAGAAGACCTCCCGACAGGATGCCTTGAGGAACAGGGCTCAGCTGGGGCCATGGACCCTGGCAACTGCTGCCTGGGAGTGTCCCAAGGGGCAGTGTCGGGAGAGCTAGTGGCTGTGAGACTGGTAGAGCATGGCGCTTGTGGCTTGGGATTGTCAGTTGTCCAGCATCCCTTCTGGGAATTTGCTACCTGTGGCTACTTTATAATTTTTATCCATACTGGGTGTGTGAGAGTCAAGAGGGTGTGGCATTAATAGTTCAGTTAGGGAGGTGCTGTGGGTAGGTGGGGCTCCCTGTCCTGGTGGGGGTGGCATGGCCACCCTGTGTCCCGTGCTCTTCCTGAGCTGGCCCAGAGGTGCCTGTTGTGTTGTCTCCTGCAGATTGGGTGTTGACAGAGCCTGCTCTATTTGTGTCTCTTTGTGTCCTCACCGGCCATCTCCAGTGAGAGCTGGTGCCCGTGCTGGTGAAGGTTCCCCGTTGTGGGTGGTGTGCGTGTCCCCCACCCTCTGTCTAGGACTTGGGCTTTCTGACCCCCAGTCAGCCCTTACAGGAAGGAGCTGCTCCTGTGTGTAGCCCAGTGTTTCTGCCCAGTTCTTGTTGGGTTGGATATATTTGAATTTATGTGATGTAAATTAACTTTTAATTTTGCATATCACATAGGGTAGATCTAGATGAGTTCTTAAATGGTTTTTGACAGACAAGGAAGAGAGCCTTACTCGCTTGGTAGGACATGTTGATATTCTTTAGAGGGAAGGAAGGAGGTTTGAGTGGTGAATGTGACCGAGCATGGGACACAGACTGTGGGAGTCGCCCAGCGAGGGAGCTGCTGTAGCTGACTGGGTGATGGGGGCCCCTGCCTGGTGCCTGGGAAGTGGTGTGCGGGACTAGCGAGCCCTCTGCACCAGGCCTGCTGGTTGCTACCTTGCTGCTCCTGTGCCTCTGTGTTTAGCACAGCATGGGGACGCTCCCCTCCACTTCAGAGGTGTTTGCGTTCTGCACTTAGTTAAAAGATCCGGCGACCCAGAGTGCATGCCGTGGGGGTGGAAACACCAGCTGCCTGCCCCGCTCTCGTGGTTCAGTGCTGGGTTTGCCTCCTGCCTCTCCCTGCCGTCAGCTCAGGTTTCTTCTGTGTGTTGGCTGCCTTCTCGCCGCAGATGCAGCTCCTGACTGCACACCTGCCAGCTCCAGCGGTGGTGGTGGCGGGTTATACCTGGGCCTCTGTGTCCTCTGCTGCCCGCGCTCCGCGAGGTGTTCTCACCCGTCTTTGTGAGGCTCCTGCGAGCCGTGTGGTCCTGGCCTGTGCTCTTCCCCTTCATTTGCATCCTGCAGGCCGATGGCGTCTGGGCTCTGCTGTCTCTGACAGGCTTGCTGCTCTCACAGCTTGTCACAGGGCTTCAGGCTCTCCCTCAAGAGAGGCCCTGGCCAAGGATGCCTGTCCACCAGATTGCACTTTCCCACGTTCCTGCTGAAGAAAACGCTGCCTATTTGTGTTTGGTTCCTATTTGGGTCATGGTTTGTACTGTGATTTTCCTGTAGTTTGGTTCCTATTTGGGTCATGGTTTGTATTTGAGATTTTCCTGCAGTTTGCTTATCTTTTGCTTTCTTTGGTAGTCCTGCACAGAATTGACCTGTGATTTATTCTGTTTCCTGCTTAAATCCTCTTCTGCCTTCTGGAAGATTCTGTTCTATGTTTCTGCGGACTGCTGGGAGCCCTGTTGTGGAACAGCCACGTCACAGTCAGGGCTGGTGCATCCTCCCTCTGGGCTCTTCCCACTTCCCAAAAACCATTGGCAGTTTTACTGAGAGGTTGGGGAACATTTCAGTCGTTAACTGCTAAGTAAGAGGTTGCAGGCTTTCCCTAGTTTTTTGAGAGCTTTTAGTATGAAGGAGTGCTGGCTGTTGTCAAATGCTTTCTCTGCTTTTATTGGGTGATCCCGTGCTTTTTATTCTATTAATGAAGTATATTGCATTAATTGATTTTTGTATGTAAAACAAGCTTGCTTTCTTTGCAAGCCCCATTTGGTTGGGTCTGGCTTTGTGGCGCAGTGGGTTAAGCCCCACCTGCAATGCCAGTATCCTGTATGAGCACTGTTTTGTGTCCTGGCTGCTGTACTTCCAATCCAACTCCCTGCTAACGTGCTTGGGAAGGCAGCAGAAGATGGCTCAAGCGCTTCAGCCCCTGCCATCCAAGAATACGTGAAAAGGATTTTACATGATAGCCAAATGGCTTTGTTTTTTCAAAGATTTACTCTTTATTTATTTGAAAGGCAGAGTTACAGAGAGGGAGAGACAGAGATCTTCCATCTGTTGGTTCACTCCCCTAAATAGCCCCAACAACTGGGGCTGGTCCAAGCTAAAGCCGGGAGCCAGGAACTCTCTCCAGGTTTTCTGTGTGGTGGCAGGGACCTGAATACTCTGCTGCCTTCCCAGGCGCATTAGCAGGAAGGTGGATTGGAAGTGGAGCAAGCACTCTGATATGGGATGCAGGGGTCTCAAGCAGCAGCTTACCCCGTATGCCACAGTGCTGGCCCCAAAGCACCAAGCTGAAAGGCAGCAATCTTAAGTGTTCAGTGAGAGTTTCCAGGTGATGATAGGGTATCTGCAGTGTGGAACTCAGGTCTGGGGTCCTGTCTTGCCACACGTCAGCACCCAGTGCACGGCAGGGACAGCTCTGTCTGTGGTGCAGGAGCACCGACGCTGCTAGCGTGAAGTGAATCTGCTGACTTCCTGTCTGGAAGAGTTGATTCAGAGCTTCTAGGTTGAGTTGAGGGGAGAAGGAGTGCTGGAAAGAGCAGAAGATTCTGCCGAGGGACTTTGAGCGCAGTGATTGGGAGCATCTTTTACAGAGTAACTGCAGGCCCAGAGAGAGACTGGCAATGACCAGCTGTTCACACTCCCGCTGCGCCAGTTTGGGTGGTGGAGGCGTGCTGTGCCTGCAGACCGCTTCTGGACTGCTTGTTGCTGGTGAGCTTCAGAGCACGGTGTCTGCTCCTGGTCCTGGGGGTGGGGTCTGGTCAGTTTCTCACTTGAGACTTGCTTGAGAGTGCTTGGTGAAGTCCTCTTCCCTGTGGCCGAGCGGTTTGTTGTGTGGCGCAGGGCGTTCTCACCTTGCCTGTCCCGGCTGATTGAAGGGCTGGAGTACTTGTGTGCATTGCTGCATTTGCCCGCCCGGCCTCAAGGCAGAAGGGAAGGCTTCAGGTTGAGGACTCCGGAGGCCAGAGCCAGTGTTCTCCGACAGCTGCTCCTCTGAGGACGGCACCATCACTCAGTGCTGTGCGTGAGGCCTGTGCTGGGGGTGTGGAGCTGATGCATCCTCGTGGACTGAGATGAGTGAGACTTGAGAAGGGATCCTCTGCTCTTCGCCAAGTTTCCTTTTCACAGACTGACGCCCTGAGGTTCAGCCTGCACATGTTTTGTTGGTGCCCAGGTTAGGAAGGAGTCTGCGTCCATGCTGAGCTGTACCCACCCCTGGTCCCTTCTGCGCCCGTGCTGAGCTGCACCCACCCTGGTCCCTTCTGCGCCTGTGCTGAGCTGCACCCACCCTGCTCCCTTCTGCGCCCGTGCTGAGCTGCACCCACCCTGGTCCCTTCTGCGCCCGTGCTGAGCTACACCCATCCCTGCTCCCTTCTGCGCCCGTGCTGAGCTGCACCCACCCTGGTCCCTGTTTTCAGGTCTTCCGAAGGCGTCTGCACTTTCCGGTCCCCCCTTGCTTCATCACTGCATAGCTGTTCTTGTCACTGAAAGTCCTGAAAGAGGCAGCGGGTGGTTCAATGATGTATGTTTTGAAGTTGTAAATGAATCTGCAACATTTTAAAAAGATTTTTTTTTTCAGGCACAAATATTTAAACATGGAAAACGTGAAGACTGTTTACCTTACGGTGAGGCTCATTTTAAAAAAGTTCTTTTTGTAAACGTTCTGCTTAATGTAGCACTTGCATGTTTTTATGGGGTTCAGAGTGATATTGACACGTGCACACAGGATCAGCCAGTCAGCCAGCCAGCGTTTCAATTTCTTTATCTTTTCTTTGTGTTTACAAATTAGAAAAATGGCTTCCTAGAGGCTGGGAAGGGGTGGGGACAGAGGGAGGCTGGGTTAATGGCCCCAGATGCAGGGTGGAAGTGGAGCCTGCAGCACAGCAGGTGGCTCTGGCTGACCGTGATGTGCTGTACCCTGTATTGAGGGCTGGGGGGCTGCTGGGTGCTCCACACACCAGGGCCCATTTAGAGGAAAGTGTGTGTGAGGGAGGTGCCACAGCTGGTTGGTGTATATCTGATGTTTGTTTGTGGATGCCACCCTTGTTTTTAGGTTGTTTTGTGTGACTTTCAGGAGATTGCTGAGGGCTTGTGCTGGAGGTCTGGGGGCTCTGGGCACAGTGGACGTAGCCCTGACTTGCTGCTGGCTTCCTGGACCGTATAGCAGCCAGCTTCCTGTCGTGGCCTCCCCACCACCTTCCCCACCCCTCCATGAAGTTCCAGGCTCTAGGCTTCAGGCTCCATCCCAGCTTCTCCTCCTTCCTCTTGTCCCTTAGACAGTTGTTTCCGATCTTGTCCATCTTACAGTCAAGCCCAGCTCTGAAATCCAGCCCTGAGCAACCATCCCAGCATCTCAGGCTCCCCTGCCATGGAGCACTGAACTGCGTGTTCCTGGCCTCAGCTCCCCTCTGCAAGGCTTGCTGGCCCCAAGGTGGCCTCTGTGGCACAGGAGCCATTAGGGGCCAGCAGCTGCCTCCTTTGTGCAGAGGTCCTCCCCACCATGCTGCCCTGAGCTGGGTCTGGAGCTCTGCCTGGTGCTCAGCTTCCCATCCCGCACAGCACGATGACCCCAGGGGCCCCATGCGAGCTGTGAGCCAGCTCTCTCGATGCAGGGCTCCCCTCTTGCCTCAGTCCTTTCTGGGGTGCCGGTCTCTGTGGTTGCTACTCCCAGGAAGGAGGTTGGGCTGGACTCCGGCTACGTTTAGTAAATGAACTGGGAGGAAGGGGATCTTGGTGGCAGGCATTAAGGGGTTCCCGGTAAAGTTAGGCTGTCACCTGCATTGAGCCCCTGTGGAATTGTCTGGATTCAGGCCTGCGGGTGTGAGACATGTGGTTCGCAGGGAAGGTCCCCTGGAGCTCTCCCACCGCTCTGAGTCCGGTGTCTGTTGTTTGCAGCTGCTACTGTGCTTGCATGCCTGGACAGCTGCAGACTCCCTGAGAGCAACCAGACCCTGCTGCGGAAACTGGGCGTGAAGCTTGTGCAGCGGCTGGGGCTGACCTTCCTGAAACCAAAGGTGGCAGCGTGGAGGTGGGTAGAGGAGTGTGAGCGAGCGTCTGTTGGGGTGGACAGCCCTGTGGCTGGAGCTGTAGCCATCTGCGTTTCAGGGAGTGGTAGCCTAAGAGATTGATCAATCAAAAGTGTCTTCTTGCATTTTCTCTTTTATTTTAAAGATTTATTTATTTATTTATTTGAAAGGCAGAGTTACAGAGAGGCAGAGAGAGAGAGAGACAGACAGAGAGACAGAGAGAGAGAGAGAGATAGAGAGAGGTCTTCTATCCACTGGTTCACTCCCCAAATGGCCACAATGGCTGAAGCTGGGCTGATCTGAAGAGCTGCTTCCATGTCTCCCATATGGGTTCAGGGGCTCAAACACTTGGCCCATTTCCTTCCTTCCTTCCTTCCTTCCTTCCTTCCTTCCTTCCTTCCCTCGCTCCCTCCCTCCCTCCCTCCCTCTTTCTTTCTCTTTTCTTCTTTCTTCTTTTTTGAGGATTTATTTATTTTATTTGAGAGGCAGAGGCAGAGAGAGAGAGAGAGAGAGAGAAAGAGAAGTCTTCCATCCGATGGTTCACTTCCCAAATGGCAGCAATGGCCAGAGCTGTGCCGATCCAAAGCCAGGAGCCAGGAACTTCCTCCAGATCTCCCACATGGGTTCAGGGGCCCAAGGACTTGGACCATTTTCTACTGCTTTCCCAGGCCATAGCAGAGAGCTGGATAGGAAGTGGAGCAGCCAGGTCTCAAACCGGCGCCCACAGGGGATGTTGGCACTGCAGGTGGCGGCTTTACCCACTGTGCCACAGTGCTGGCCCTTGTGGGCCATTTTCTTCTGCTTTCCTAGGCCATAGCAAAGAGCTGTATTGGAAGAGGAGCAGCCAGGACTTGAACCGGCACCCATGTGGGATGCTAGTACTGCAGGCTTAGGCTTTACTGCTATGTCATGTGCTGGCTCCTCTTTTTTTTAAGACTTATTTATTTCAAAGGCAGAGTTAGAGGGAGAGACAGAGATACACACACACACACACACACGGAGAGAAAGAGGGAGAGAGAAGGGGAGAGAGATATATATATCTTCCATTTGCTGGTTTACTCACCAAATGGCTGCAGTGGCAGGAGCTGGGCTGATATGAAGCCAGGAGCTTCTTCTGGGTCTTCCACATGGGTGTAGGGGCCCAACCACTTGGGCCACCTTCCACTGCTTTCCCAGGTACATTAGCAGGGAGCTGGATCAGGAGTGAAGCAGCCGAGAGTTGAACTGGTGCCCATTTGGGTTACAGGTGCTGCAGGTGACAGCTTTACCCACTGTACCACAGCATGGCCCTAATCCTAAAAGTGTTTCTGATTTTAAGTAGAAAAGTGTTACTTCTGGCTGTTTTCTGATCTTGCATCTAGAATACTTGAAGCTGGAGCGACGGCAGGAAAAACTCGTTATGGTCATGTGGCACAGCTTTGCTACTGTGGGCTTCTATCAGTAAATCCAAATTCTGGGGCTGGTACTGTGGCTTAGGGGTTAAATCCACCGCCTGTGACAGTGGCATCTCATGGGTGCTGGTTTGAGACCTGGCTGCTCTGCTTCCAATCCAGCTCCCTGCTAATGTGCTTGGGAAAACAGTAGATGGCTCGAATGCTTAGACCCCTACACCCACATGGGAGACCCAGAAGAAACTCTTGTCTTCTGGCTTCCACCTGGCCCAGCCCTGGCTGTTGCGCCAATCTGAGGAGTGAACCAGCAGATAGATCTCTCTCTCTTTCTCTCTCTGTCTCTTTCTTTTTCTGTATAACTCTTTCAAATAAATAAATCTTAAAAATATAAAAATTCCAGGTTTCTTTCAGAAAAAAACAAGTGGACTTCTCTAGGTGTATTCAGAAGGTGAAACCATCTGGGGCCGGTGCTGTGGCTCACTTGGTTAATCCTCTGCCTGCCCGGTTGTTCCTCTTCCAGGCCAGCTCTCTGCTGTGGCCTGGGAGGGCAGTGGAGGATGCCCTAAGTGCTTGGGCTCCTGCACCCGCATGGGAGACCAGGAGGAAGCACCTGGCTCCTGGCTTCGGACCAGCGTAGCTCCGGCCATGGTGGCCATTTGGGGAGTGAACCAACGGAAGGAAGACCTTTCTCTCTCTCTCTCTCTCTCTCTCTCACTGTCTAACTCTACCTGTCAAAAAAAAAAAAAAAAAAAAAAAAAAAAAAAAAAAAAAAGGCTGGCGCCGTGGCTCACTAGGCTAATCCTCTGCCTGCGGCACCAGCACCCCGGGTTCTAGTCCCGGTTGGGGCACCGGGTACTAGTCCTGGTTGCTCCTCTTCCAGTCCAGCTCTCTGCTGTGGCTCGGGAGGGCAGAGGAGGATGGCCCAAGTGCTTGGGTCCCTGCACCCGTATGGGAGACCAGGAGGAAGTACCCGGCTCCTGGCTTCGGATCAGTGCAGTGCCGGCCGTAGCAGCAATTAGGGGAGTGAACCAACGGAAGGAAGACCTTTCTCTCTGTCTCTCTCTCACTGTCTATAACTCTCTCTCTCTCACTGTCTAACTCTGCCTGGCCAAAAAAATAAAAAAAAAAAAAAAAGAAGAAGGTGATCCCATCTTTGCTCATCAGTGGAGTTGCTGTCCTTGCTTTAGCTGAGACTGATCCAGATCAGGACCCTACAGAGCACACAGACTTCTCTGATGTTCTTGGGGTGCTATTGCTTTTTTTTTTTTTTTTTTTTTTAAGATTTATTCATTTATTTGAGAGAGCATTACAGACAGAGGGAGGGAGAGACAGAGAGGTCTTCCATCTGCTGCTTCACTCCCCAAATGGCTGCAATGCTGGAGCTGGGCTGATCTGAAGCCAGGAGCCAGGAGCTTCTTCTGGGTCTCCTGTGCAGGTGCAGGGGCCTCAAGCACTTGGGGCATCCTCCACTGCTTTCCCAGGCCATAGCAGAGAGGTGGACTGGAAGAGGAGCAGCCGGGACTAGAATTGGCACCCATATGGGATGCCGGCGCCACAGGCAGAAGCCTAGCCTGCTACACCACAGTTGCGGCCCCATGATTTAGTTTAGCTAAAGCTTTGCTCTGAATTACAGCACACCCAAAGCCATATGTTGTGTTTTTGTGCTGTTTCACTGGCTACTTTTGGGTGTGCGTTATAGACAGCTTGTTCCAGCAAAGGCGCATTAGACAGGATGTGAGTGGCTAGTTCCAGAGTGCTGTGGGAGATGGTCCCGTGCCATGTGGGGCAGGCATCTTCAGAGAATCGCAGCTCACAGGATGTGTAGATGTGCACAGAAAGGGACCTGCTATGAAGAATGGTTCCATGGTTGTGGAGGCCAGGGGAGCTGCTATCTCTGCAGGAGCTTACTCCCCCTTGGGAGGGGCAGTCCTTTTCTTCTGTTCAGGTCCCCCTCTGGTTTATTCAGTCTGCTTTCTTCCATCCACTGGTTTAGATGGACTGTCATCCAGAGACTCCTCACAGACAGGCCAGAGTGATGTTAGGGCAGACAGCTGGGCACCCTCTGGCCCAGGCAGCTGGGTACACAGAATCAGGCTCTCACAAGTACTAGAAATAGCATGTGGGAGGGAGATGATTTTTTCCTGAAGGTTTACTCATTTATTTGAAAGGCAGAATTACAGAGATAGAGGCAGAATTACAGAGAGAGAGAGAGAGACAGACAGACAGACACTCCATCTGCTTATTCACTTCCAAAATGGCTACAACGGCCAGGGCTTGGGCAGACCAAGATGGAGTCAGGAACTCCATCCAGGGCTCCCACATGGTTGGTAGGAGCTCAAGCACTTGGGCCATTATCTGCCACCTTCCCAAGCACCTTAACAGGAAGCTGGATCAGAAGTGGAGTAGCTGGGACCGGCGCCGCGGCTCACTAGGCTAATCCTCCGCCTCGCGGCGCCGGCACACCGGGTTCTAGTCCCGGTCAGGGCACCGATCCTGTCCTGGTTGCCCCTCTTCCAGGCCAGCTCTCTGCTGTGGCCAGGGAGTGCAGTGGAGGATGGCCCAAGTGCTTGGGCCCTGTACCCCATGGGAGACCAGGATAAGCACCTGGCTCCTGCCATCGGATCAGCGCGGTGCGCTGGCCGCAGCGTGCTACCGCGGCGGCCATTGGAGGGTGAACCAACGGCAAAAAGGAAGACCTTTCTCTCTGTCTCTCTCTCACTGTCCACTCTGCCTGTCCAAAAAAAAAAAAAAAAAAAAAGAAGTGGAGTAGCTGGGACTCGAACTGGCACTGTGATAGGGGTTGCTGGTGTCACAAGCCTGGCTTAACTGGCCACACCATGATGCAGGCCCCTCGCACTGGACACTTTGATGCACGAGGCCCTGTCCTGTGAGTTGGCTTCTGTTGCTTGCCGTGTGCTTATGCCCAACAGGAAAGGTGGCGTTTGTGGGGCCTTGCTGTGCACCGTGCTTGTGTAAAATGCTTTGCACGTCCTCCTGGAGTAGGGCCGTATCCCCATTTACAGAGAGGGAAACAGATTTAGGAACTGTCTAGGAGCAGCTCAGTAGGCATGGAGCTGGCTCTGAGTCATCAGCTAGGTCTTAGGGCCTGAGCTCTGGGACTTACTGTACATTCAGGGGAGGTGCCCATTCCCCCATTTGGGTGGGAAATAGGGCTGTGGTGTGGGGGAGCTTTTGCAAGGTATTCTGGGGGCAGGTCTGTGGGGGTGGCGATGGAGGAGATGGAGGAGGCCAGGCGGGCACTGGGAAGGGTGAGGCGCACCCTTTGCTGCCCAGGGCCGTCTTACCCTCGGGCTTTCTATCCTAGTTTCCCACCTGTGTGTTGCAGGGTTGATGTGTGTGGGGACCAGGCTTCTGCAGCTGATCTGATGACTTTGCTCAGTGCCTGCTTTTGTCTCTCTAGATGCATGGCAGTTTCGCAGGTGTCCTTAACAATTCAAAGGGAATTTAGCGGCTGATTTCCTAATGTAGGTCAGCAGCTGATCTGAGTGTTTTCGTCTGCCTAGGTATCAGCGTGGCAGCCGGTCTTTGGCTGCCAATCTGCAGCTTCGCACCGAGGGTCAGCATGAGGAGAAACCACAGGTGGTGACATCTGACAGTGATGAAGACTATGATATCCCAGAGGGGGTGGAGAGCGTGATAGGTATGTGGGGTCCATGGCCGATGCCCCTGCTGGCCTTTGAGTCCTTGGGGCCACACTCCCTTTCCCCTCAGTGTCAGCACCACCTGTCTGCCAGTGTGCTGTGCGCAGGACTCCCGAAGGCCAGACATGACCCCATCCATGGATGTTCTCTGAGCTCCCCCTGTCCACACTGCCTACCACACCCCCCACAACCCCATGGCCATGCTGCCTTCCCGCACACCTGCCTGGATGCACTTGGCTGCTCAACTGAGTGTCTCTGGGTACAGAAGACTCACAGGTAATGGAGTTAGGGCTCAGATCCCTGGTCTCCAAACCCTGCGTTGTCCATCAGACTTTCCTAGGGGCTGTCTCAAACTCCACGAGCATCCTACAGTTCCTAGAGGTCTGACTCATGGTCTCGTTTTCCTTTGTGGTGGAGGCTCCTGTGTTGAGTCAGGGCTGTCCGCAGAGCCCCTTCGCCGTGGCCAGTCTAGGGCGGTTCCTGCCTGAATTTCCTTTGTGCCCACGTTCCCCACTGTGTGCCCCCTTCCCAGTGGGGAGGACAGGGTCAGGCTGCCCTGCTGCTGTGTTTTGTCTGCTCACATCTGCTCTGCTTCTTGGAGACCCCTCTTCTGGTCCCCATCCAGAAAGCTAGGAGACTCACATCTGCCATGAGTAACTCAGTCACCTTGAGCACCACTGTCTGAGGCGAAGCCCTTGTCTGCCTCTTCCTGTGCTGCCTGACTGCCCTTGGCACTCCTGTCCGCTCCCTCCAGACCACCCCCTCTGCATCTGCCTGTGTCCAGCTACCCTGTGGCTCCACATGGGCTTCTTCTGAACCCCTCCCTATAGTTGTTTCTTGGCATCAAACTTTCCCAGGCAGCCAAGGGGCTCTCCCAGGGCTTGACCTGTCCACTAGAAGGGCTCATCTTGCCCAGCCTCCAACAGACAGCTCCCTGGAACCTCCCAGCCTGCTTCAGACACCCTTGACCTTCTGGTCTCTCTGGCCTGGGGAAGGGAGCTGCTCTTGTTAGTGATTTGATGGGGTCATCTAGGAACAGTGGCAAAAATGGACTTTAAATGATGACTTAAGAGTGAGAGAGACAGACAGAAAAGTCTTCCTTTTTCTGTTGGTTCACCCCCCAAGTGGCCGCTACAGCTGGTGTGTTGCGGCCGGCGCACTGCTCCAATCCGAAGTCAGGAGCCAGGTGCTTCCTCCTGGTCTCCCATAAAGGTGCAGGGCCCAAGGACTTGGGCCATCCTCCATTGCACTCCCAGGCCACAGCAGAGAGCTGGACTAAGAAGACCAACCAGGACAGAACCGGCACCCCAACTGGGACTAGAACCTGGGGTGCCGGCGCCGCAGGTGGAGGATTAGCCTAGTGAGCCACGGCGCTGACCAGGAAGTGTTCTTATGATTAAAGTCAGTTCCTTTTTTTTTTTTTTTTTATAATTTATTTTATTTTTGACAGGCAGAGTGGACAGTGAGAGAAAGAGACAGAGAGAAAGGTCTTCCTTTTCTGTTGGTTCACTCCCCAATGGCCACTGCGGCTGGCGCACCGCGCTGATCCGAAGGCAGGAGCCAGGTGCTTCTCCTGGTCTCCCATGGGGTGCAGGGCCCAAGGACTTGGGCCATCCTCCACTGCACTCCTGGGCCATATCAGAGAGCTGGCCTGGAAGATGGGCAATCGGGACAGAATCTGGCACCCCGACCGGGACTAGAACCTGGGGTGCTGGCGCCGTAGGTACAGGATCCGCCTAGTGAGCCGCGGCGCCGGCCTTAAGTTCCTTTTTTTTTTTGTTTTTGTTTTTTGTTTTTTTGACAGGCAGAGTGGATAGTGAGAGAGAGAGAGACAGAGAGAAAGGTCTTCCTTTTTGCCGTTGGTTCACCCTCCAATGGCCGCTGTGGCCGGCTTATCACGCTGATCTGAAGCCAGGAGCCAGGTGCTTCTCTTGGTCTCCCATGGGGTGTAGGGCCCAAGGACTTGGGCCATCCTCCACTGCCTTCCCGGGCCACAGCAGAGAGCTGGCCTGGAAGAGGGGCAACCGTGATAGAATCCGGCGCCCCGACCAGGACTAGAACCCGGTGTGCCGGTGCCACAAGGCGGAGGATTAGCCTGTTAAGCCACGGCGCCGGCCTAAGTTCCTTTTTTTAAATGTTCTTTTTCATCTACTTAAAAGACAGAGCAACATACACTACCACATACACACATACACACATACACACACACACACTCATACACACATACACACACACTCATACACACATACACACACACATACACTCAGAGAGAGAGAGAGAGAGAGAGAATCTTTCATTCACTGATTCACTCTCTAAATGTCTGCAACAGCCAGGGTTGGGCTACTAGGCCAAAGCCAGGAGCTCTATCTGGGTTGCTAGTGTGGGTGCTGGACGCAAACAGTTGAGCCATCTTCCGCTGCCTCCTAGGGTGCTTTTTTAGGAAGCTGGATGAGAACTGGAGTCTCTGGACTGCAGCTGGCACTATGCTATGGGATGGAGGCATCCCAAGTAGTGGCTTAGTCAGCTGCACCACAGCAGCCCCCACTACGGTTAAGGCTGTTGTTGTGATTACCTCCAGGGCATCCCTGTGAGCGCTGTCCAGGGTGTGCTCCTCAGAGCTGGGCACTGAGGTGGGGGCTACAGGAAGTGGACCTCCCTGTGAGCGCTGTCCAGGGTGGGTTCCCTCAGAGCTGGGCACTGAGGTGGGGGCTACAGGAAGTGGACCTCCCTGTGAGCGCTGTCCAGGGTGGGTTCCCTTAGAGCTGGGCACTGAGGTGGGGGCTACAGGTAGTGGACCTTCCTGTGAGCGCTGTCCAGGGTGGGTTCCCTCAGAGCTGGGCACTGAGGTGGGGGCTACAGGAAGTGGACCTTCCTGTGAGCACTGTCCAGGGTGGGCTCCCTCAGAGCTGGGCACTGGGGTGGGGGCTACAGGAAGTGGACCCCCCTGTGAGCACTGTCCAGGGTGGGTTCCCTCAGAGCTGGGCACTGAGGTGGGGGCTACAGGAAGTGGACCTCCCTGTTAGCGCTGTCCAGGGTGGGCTCCTCAGAGCTGGGCACTGGGGTGGGGGCTACAGGAAGTGGACCCCCCTGTGAGCACTGTCCAGGGTGGGTTCCCTCAGAGCTGGGTACTGAGGTGGGGGCTACAGGAAGTGGACCTCCCTGTGAGCACTGTCCAGGGTGGGTTCCCTCAGAGCTGGGTACTGAGGTGGGGGCTACAGGAAGTGGACCCCCCTGTGAGCGCTGTCCAGGGTGGGCTCCTCAGAGCTGGGCACTGGGGTGGGGGCTACAGGAAGTAGACCTCCCTGTGAGCGCTGTCCAGGGTGGGTTCCCTCAGAGCTGGGCACTGAGGTGGGGGCTTCAGGAAGTGGACCCCCCTGTGAGTGCTGTCCAGGTGGGCAGGGTTCCCTCAGAGCTGGGCACTGAGGTGGGGGCTACAGGAAGTGGACCTCCCTGTGAGCCCTGTCCAGGGTGGGTTCCCTCAGAGCTGGGCGCTGAGGTGGGGGCTTCAGGAAGTGGACCCCCCTGTGAGTGCTGTCCAGGTGGGCAGGGTTCCCTCAGAGCTGGGCACTGAGGTGGGGGCTACAGGAAGTGGACCCCCCTGTGAGCGCTGTCCAGGGTGGGTTCCCTCAGAGCTGGGCACTGAGGTGGGGGCTACAGGAAGTGGACCTCCCTGTGAGCCCTGTGCAGGGTGGGCTCCCTCAGAGCTGGGCACTGAGGTGGGGGCTACAGGAAGTGGACCCCCCTGTGAGTGCTGTCCAGGTGGGCAGGGTTCCCTCAGAGCTGGGTACTGAGGTGGGGGCTACAGGAAGTGGACCTCCCTGTGAGCCCTGTCCAGGGTGGGTTCCCTCAGAGCTGGGCACTGAGGTGGGGGCTACAGGAAGTGGACCTCCCTGTGAACGCTGTCCAGGGTGGGCTCCTCAGAGCTGGGCACTGGGGTGGGGGCTACAGGAAGTGGACCTCCCTGTGAGCGCTGTTCAGGGTGGGTTCCCTCAGAGCTGAGTACTGAGGTGGGGGCTACAGGAAGTGGACCCCCCTGTAAGTGCTGTCCAGGGTGGGTTCCCTCAGAGCTGGGCACTGAGGTGGGGGCTACAGGAAGTGGACCTCCCTGTGAGTGCTGTCCAGGGTGGGTTCCCTCAGAGCTGGGCACTGAGGTGGGGGCTACAGGTAGTGGACCCCCCTGTGAGTGCTGTCCAGGTGGGCAGGGTTCCCTCAGAGCTGGGCACTGAGGTGGGGGCTACAGGAAGTGGACCCCCCTGTGAGTGCTGTCCAGGTGGGCAGGGTTCCCTCAGAGCTGGGCACTGAGGTGGGGGCTACAGGAAGTGGACCTCCCTGTGAGCGCTGTCCAGGGTGGGCTCCCTCAGAGCTGAGCACTGAGGTGGGGGCTACAGGAAGTGGACCTCCCTGTGAGCCCTGTCCAGGGTGGGTTCCCTCAGAGCTGGGCGCTGAGGTGGGGGCTTCAGGAAGTGGACCCCCCTGTGAGTGCTGTCCAGGTGGGCAGGGTTCCCTCAGAGCTGGGCACTGAGGTGGGGGCTACAGGAAGTGGACCCCCCTGTGAGCGCTGTCCAGGGTGGGTTCCCTCAGAGCTGGGCACTGAGGTGGGGGCTACAGGAAGTGGACCTCCCTGTGAGCCCTGTGCAGGGTGGGCTCCCTCAGAGCTGGGCACTGAGGTGGGGGCTACAGGAAGTGGACCCCCCTGTGAGTGCTGTCCAGGTGGGCAGGGTTCCCTCAGAGCTGGGTACTGAGGTGGGGGCTACAGGAAGTGGACCTCCCTGTGAGCCCTGTCCAGGGTGGGTTCCCTCAGAGCTGGGCACTGAGGTGGGGGCTACAGGAAGTGGACCTCCCTGTGAACGCTGTCCAGGGTGGGCTCCTCAGAGCTGGGCACTGGGGTGGGGGCTACAGGAAGTGGACCTCCCTGTGAGCGCTGTTCAGGGTGGGTTCCCTCAGAGCTGAGTACTGAGGTGGGGGCTACAGGAAGTGGACCCCCCTGTAAGTGCTGTCCAGGGTGGGTTCCCTCAGAGCTGGGCACTGAGGTGGGGGCTACAGGAAGTGGACCTCCCTGTGAGTGCTGTCCAGGGTGGGTTCCCTCAGAGCTGGGCACTGAGGTGGGGGCTACAGGTAGTGGACCCCCCTGTGAGTGCTGTCCAGGTGGGCAGGGTTCCCTCAGAGCTGGGCACTGAGGTGGGGGCTACAGGAAGTGGACCCCCCTGTGAGTGCTGTCCAGGTGGGCAGGGTTCCCTCAGAGCTGGGCACTGAGGTGGGGGCTACAGGAAGTGGACCTCCCTGTGAGCGCTGTCCAGGGTGGGCTCCCTCAGAGCTGAGCACTGAGGTGGGGGCTACAGGAAGTGGACCCCCCTGTGAACACTGTCCAGGGTGGGTTCCCTCAGAGCTGGGCACTGAGGTGGGGGCTACAGGAAGTGGACCTCCCTGTGAGCGCTGTCCAGGGTGGGTTCCCTTAGAGCTGGGCACTGAGGGCGGGGGCTAGAGTAGATGGACCTTCCTCACCATCCTCTTGTTCCTGCAGAGCAGCTGCTGGGCGGGCTGAAGGACAAAGACACGATTGTGCGGTGGTCTGCGGCTAAAGGGTAGGCACCTGGCTCTTCCTGGGGGCTGGGGGTCTGGATGTATAGCCCAGTGGCCTGTGGAGCCTGTCACTATTTAATACTTGATTTGGGGCTTGAGGCCTCAAACGTCTTACAGATTTTTAAAAGGTAGAATGATTTTTTTCTAATTCAAATTTATTTTTTTATATCTTAACTTTAAAGATAATTATGGAAGTGAATTCTTGGCTCCCATGGGTGTGGTGTCAGATGAGGCTTCTGTTATAGAGAAAAAAAGCTGGGTGAAGGGGCCGGGTGGAGTGGGGCTGCCCTCCCCGTGGTCTCCTGGACTTCTGTGCCCAGTGAGTTCCAATCATCAAAGCCAAGGGGGTTTCTGTGGGGTCTGAGGGTGAAAGTGCTGGCGGGGCTCCACTGGGTTTTTCATTTGTGTCTGTGGTGGACCGTGTCTCACTCACAGTCCTGTCTGCCCAGGTGTGGCAGGCCATGGAGATAGGAGCACAGGATGGGCTTTGCTGGAGGCCTCCGGCCAGCACCCTTCCTTGAGAGTTGGTCTCTGGTGCTGGCTGGTGAGCCTGCCAGGCCTTCCTAGCTGTGGGCCTCTGTGTCAGGTGGCCTGGTAGTCGGCATGGTCAGTATCCAGCGTGGAGGCAGCCAGCAGGGTGGGCAGGTTTGCGTGGGTGCCCGGAGCATTCTCCTTATGCCTGTCAGTGGTGGCCAGCAGTGTCTACTGTGGTGACAGGTGTGCTGACTGCAGGCACTTGTGTGCCCGAGGCTCCTTTGCCCCTTTGCATCCACCTGCTTCAGGCCTGGACAAGCTCCTCACTCTGTCTGCTTATTGAATGTGACATCCCCTCTGTGGCAGGTGAGGATTGCTGAGCAGTGTTCAAGGCCTGCTTTGGGTCATCTTCTCCTTGCCTGTTCTCTGGAGGAAAAGACTCACTCGGGGCGGCTCCTGTTTAGTGGACACCCTCCATGATGGGCTGATGGTACTGACCAGTTGTTGCTGCTTTTTCCAGGATCGGTCGGATGGCTGGAAGGCTTCCCAGAGAGCTGGCAGATGATGTGGTTGGGTCTGTGCTGGATTGTTTCAGGTATGTGAGAGGGTCATGGAGACACACATGCCTAGCCCCATGTGCAAAGCAGTGGCTTTTCTTTACTCATGTCGTTTTACGTTTTTTAGTCATGCTATTCGTTAGGACCCCAGCAGCCCTCTTGCTTCCCTGTAGAATGTAAGCTTGGTAACTCTAGTTATTTCTGGTGTGTTGGGGTCCATTTGAGCAGATGCACGCAGAGCTCTTTGCCCCTGGAGAGGGGCCACCCGTCTCCAGAACGTGCTATAGCGCACAGTGTTCTGAGTCAGTTCCTGTCCTGGCTGGCGTGGCTGCTGAGACAGTAAAAATAAGGCTGGTGTGGACTTGAAATTGAACTTCATTTTAATGAACTAAAATTTAAACTTAGAGCCACCTGTGTTGAGCTGCTGCTGCCTCAGCCTGGGGGCGTGTGGGCCCTGGAAGGTGGGGTGTGGGCGGGGTGTGAGTGTGGGGCCTGCAGACCTGTGTCACGTGAGGCATTGTTCCTGTCGCCTCCCTGTGGTTTTTCACTTTGCGGTGGTTTCAGAACAGCGTTCTGCTTGCTCAGGACCCTGGTTTTGCTGTTGCCATTTGTTAGCTGGCTGCTGTCGCCTGGGACTGTCACTGTGTGGCTGTGACTAGCATGCAGAAAGCTGTGTTGTCAGCACTTTTGAGTGCCCCAGCACATGTTTGTCAGTCACTGGAGACAGCTCTGGGATCAGCCCACAAGATGTTGTCATCCTGGAGCAGGTGTCTTCTTGCATTAGCCTCGAGCCTGCTCAGTCGCAGTTAAGGAGTGCAGGAAATAGTGTGTCAAATATTGGTCTTTTCCCTCTGTGCTGTGTGCTGTGGAAGTGTTCCCTACCTCTCGGAGTAGTGTACGGGTCGGAGAATGAGGTTTGCTTCTCCGAACGATTCTGCTTGCTGGTTTTAGGGTGGCCCTGTGGTTCTCTCTGAGGTTGATGGGCCCTGGGATGAGCCCTGTTCTGCCCTTCCCTGGGCAGTGGCTGTGGCACAGCAGAGAGGTCAGCTTAGAGGGCCAGGGCCCCGCCACCGCAGCCTCCTTGGCTCCTTACGTTTTTTTTTTTTTTTTTAAAGATTTATTTATTTTTATTTGAATGAGTTACACAGAGAGGAGAGGCAGAGAGAGAGTCTGGTCCTCCATCCGCTGGTTCATTCCCCAACTGGCCGCAACGGCCGAGCTGTGCCGATCCAAAGCCAGGAGCCAGGAGCTTCCTCTGGGTCTTCCATCTGTGTGCAGGGGCCCAAGGACTTGGACCATCTTCTACTGCTTTCCCAGGCCATAACAGAGAGCTGGATCAGAAGTGGAACAGCCGGGTCTCAAACCGGTGCCCACATGGGATGCCGACGCTTCAGGCCAAGGTGTTAACCCGCTGTGCCACAGCGCCGACCCCCCACTTATGTCTTTATCCTTATGTATTTCTGTGTGTTCCCTTGCTAATTTGAAGCTGACTCTTCATCCTGCCCTTCCTCGAGCCTTCTTTTGCATCTCCTCTCCTCGTCCTCTTCTCAGCTAGACTCGTGGCCTCATCCCCACACGAGAGACTTCCTGGGCCCTGGTGTGTAGGTGAGTGAGGTCCTCTCATGCCTGGTGACACTGGTGACACCTGGCACCAGCAGCCTTGAGGCCCAGCCTCCTGTGTCCATCTCTGATGAAGGCCTGGCAGGCCTGCGCCCTAGCATGTCTGAGCGAGCTGACGCTGTCTCCTCGGATTTGCCGTCCCTCAGCTGCGTTCTCCCCTCCCTATTCGTGATCTGGTCTAGTTCATTTACTCTAGCTTTTTGTTTGTTTGTTTGTTTGTTGGGTTTATTTATTTATTCGAAAGGCACAGTTACAGAGAGGCAGAGGCAGAAAGAGAGACAGAGAGAGGTCTTCCATCCTCTGGTTCACCCCAAGTGGCCATAATGTCCGGAGCTGAGCTGATCTGAAACCAGCAGCCAGGAGCCCAAGCACTTGAACCATCTTCTACCACTCTCCCAGGCCATAGCAGGGAGCTGGATCAGACGTGGAGCAGCTGGAATTGGAACCAGTGCCCATATGGGATGTAAGCACTGCAGGCGCCGGCTTTATCCGCTATGCCACAGTGCCGGCCTCTGCTTTGGCAATCTTTGTGACAAGTGTAGAGCATCTTTAGTGAAAATGTTAAGGGATACAGAGTACTGACACTAAGTTTTAGAAACAGTCACAGCCTTTGGCAGATGCATAATGAGCATCCAGAGTTTAAAGAATTGTAGTCAGGATTGACTCCCTTCTTGGTGGTGAGTTGGAGGGACCTCTGTGTCTGTGTCTGTCTCGCCTTCCAGGACCTTGGGCACCCTGGCAATTGAGAGGTGTTGGCCAAGTGACCCCAGTCACTCAGACTCCTGAGTATCCTTGTGAATTTTTACAGCTAGGTATGCAACTTACTGGTTTTCCTAAACATTTCGTTGTCAAATTAATCAAAATCAATAAAAATCCTGTAGTTGTTTTGCTTGTTGGTGAGATTTATCTCCATATTTATATTGGTAACAAAATATATTGGAAATTTAGAACAACTCTGATCACTCTAAGAAAGAATTACTGGCCGGCGCCGTGGCTCAATAGGCTAATCCTCCGCCTTGCGGCGCCGGCACACCGGGTTCTAGTCCCGGTCGGGGCACCGATCCTGTCCCGGTTGCCCCTCTTCCAGGCCAGCTCTCTGCTGTGGCCAGGGAGTGCAGTGGAGGATGGCCCAAGTGTTTGGGCTCTGCACCCCATGGGAGACCAGGATAAGCACCTGGCTCCTGCCATCGGAACAGCGCGGTGCGCTGGCCGCAGCGCGCTACCGCGGCGGCCATTGGAGGGTGAACCAACGGCAAAAAGGAAGACCTTTCTCTCTGTCTCTCTCTCACTGTCCACTCTGCCTGTCAAAAAAAAAAAAAAAATCAATAAAAATCCTGTAGTTGTTTTGCTTGTTGGTGAGATTTATCTCCATATTTATATTGGTAACAAAATATATTGGAAATTTAGAACAACTCTGATCACTCTAAGAAAGAATTACTGGCCAGCGCTGTGGCTTAACAGGCTAATCCTCCGCCTTGCGGTGCCGGCACACCAGGTTCTAGTCCCGGTTGGGGCGCCAGATTCTATCACGGTTGCCCCTCTTTCAGGCCAGCTCTCTGCTATGGCCCGGGAAGGCAGTGGAGGATGGCCCAAGTCCTTGGGACCTGCACCCCATGGGAGACCAGGAGAAGCACCTGGCTCCTGGCTTCGGATCAGCACGAAGTGCCGGCCACAGCGGCCATTGGAGGGTGAACCAACGGCAAAAAGGAAGACCTTTTTCTCTGTCTCTCTCTCTCTCTATCCACTCTGCCTGTCCAAAAAAAAAAAAAAAAAAAAAAAAAAACTTTCACTGATTATAATGCAAGGATCATGCCCTTAAAAGAGCTGCTGAACCACTTCAGGAAAATTTTTACTAAATATAAAATATTACTTAAAACTTCTTTGTTAAAAGTCCATACTTCCTATGGTGCCAAAAAATCCTTTTTTTATGCTAACTTGCTTGCTGCAGTGAACAGTGTGGTATCACGCAGGCAGGGCCTTCCTGCTCTTCGCAGGCTCCATCTGCATTTGGTAGAATCCCTGTCTGAGCCTGGCCTGTCGGAGGTGTCAGCACTTTGACGAATGTGAGAGTGTTGCTGCTTGTGTGGGGTAGCTGGAGCGTCGCTGCCCCAGCGGAAGGACCCCGTGGCACCCCTGCACAGTGTCCGTCACTGGATGTGGCTCTAGGGGCTGACCCAGGACCTTTCCCCCTTGACAGGAGGTCTGCACCTGTGGTTGTAGCCACAGAGTGGACTGTTGCGTTTCCTCATCCAGCTGATGTTTCAGAAGCTCACTGACGGCCCAGAGCAGGGCCTGGCCATCCTGGCGGTCTCACGTCCTTGCAGGGACAGCTGACATTACGCCTTTGCTCTCAGTTTTCAGGAGACAGACAAGGCGTGGCACGGCGGGTGTCTGGCACTGGCAGAACTGGGCAGGCGAGGCCTCTTGCTCCCGTCGCGACTCACAGAGGGTAAGTCGCTGCAGCACGTTCCCCTGTATCGCCGAGGCTGCTGGGGCACCTCCTAGTCTTCACCTGCCCCTGCCTGCCCCGTGTGGCCCAGCTGGGAGCACACACGGTGCTTTCCAGGAGGAACATGTTGGATGCATGTCTCGTGGCCTGTTCCCCTGGGAACTTCTTAAATCTGCTGATTTCTATACAGCAGATATCCTAAACACCTGGCTTTGGGGGCCATGAACCCTGGGAATGTCTGATTTTTTTTTACCCTTGGGAACCACGTTTCACCCTGTTGTCCACAGAGAGTACTACAGCTGTAGTCCCACAGGTCTGTGTGGACCCTGGTGCTCAGCACCTGCAGAGTTGGGGTGGGATGCAGCAGGGGCTAAGCAAGGCAGCAGGGTATGATGTGGTGGGTGTGGAGGGACCATGAGCCCCAGACCACATGTTGGGCTGTGGCTGTCATTGGCTGCTGTGGCTGCTGTGGACAGCCCCTGGGGTGGCTGGGGGTGTCCGGAAGGATGGACACTGTCCCCACAATGTTATCACAGGACCATTTTGTACCCAGGAGGTGGCTTCTGTCCATCATTGGGTCGTCTGAGCCATGCTGGTACTTGGCTCAGTGACAGATGGGATCTTTTGAGGCCTGTAATTTCTGTTTAATTTTTCTGCTTTTGTCCTCAAAACTTGTTCATTTAAGAGGCAAACAGATGGAGAGAAGGAGTTCCCATCTGCTGGTTCATTCTCCAGGTACCCACTGCATCTGGGGCTGGAGCTCAGAATGCTGCCCAGGTGTCTGGTGAGCTATTGCTGCTGCCTCCCAGGATCTGCGTCAGCAAGAAGCTGGATTCAGGAGCTGGAGCTGGGAACTGAACTCAGACATTTCTGTGTGGGGTGCTTTTGGCAGCTTAACCTCTGGGCCACAAGGCTGTCCATGGTTTTTTTTTTTTTTTTTTCTTAATCAAAACAGCTTTACTGGGATACAAGTCACATACCCTAAAGTTCTATTAGAGTGGATAGTTAGGGGGCAGGCATTTGGCCTAGTAGGTAAGCTGCCTGGGTGAGTACCAGGATTCAATGTTGTGGCTCCAGTTTCCTGCTAATGCAGACCCTGAGAAGCAGCAGTTTCAGCTCAAATAACTGGGTTTTTGCTATTGCAAGTGAGAGACCTGGATTGAGTTCCTGATTCCTGGCTTTGGCTCAGCCCAGTCAGAGCCATTGCCCACACTGGGGAGTGAACCAGCTCATACTGTCTTTCACATATATCAGTTTTTTTTTTTTAAGATTTTATTTATTTATTTGAAAGTCAGAGTTACACAGAGAGGAGAGGCAGAGAGAGACAGAGGTCTTCCATCTGCTGGTTCACTCCCCAACTGGCCACAACGGCCGGAGCTGTGCTGATCCAAAGCCAGGAGCCAAGAACTTCTTCCAGGTCTCCCATGTGGGTGCAGGGGCCCAAGGACTTGGGCCATCTTCCACTGCTTTCTCAGGCCACAGCAGAGAGCTGGATCAGAAGTGGAGCAGCTGGGACTTGAACCGGCGCCCATATGGGATGCCAGCACTGTAGGCAGTGGCTTTACCCACTACACCACAGCACCGGCCCCTATAAAAACAGTTTTTAAAGATGGACAGTTAAGTGGTTGTTACTGTGGTTAGAGTTGTGTGGCCATCATCACTGTTTACTTTCAGAACATTTTTTTAAAAAAAAGTTTATTTAATAAATATAAATTTCGAAAGTACAGCTTTTGGATTGTAGCGGTTTTTCCACCAATTACCACCCTCCCACCCGCAAACCATCCCATCTCCAACTCCCTCTCCCATCCCATTCTTCATTAAGATTCATTTTTAATTATCTTTCTATACCGAAGATTAACTTAGTATATACTAAGTAAAGATTTCAATAGTTTGCACTCACACAGACACACAAAGTATAAGTACTGTCTGAGTACTAGTTTTACCGTTAATTCTCATAGTACAACACATTAAGGACAGAGATCCTACATGGGGAGTAAGTGCACAGTGACTCCTGTTGTTGATTTAACAGTTGACACTCTTATTTATGATGTCAGTAGTCACCCAAGTTTCTTGTCATGAGCTGCCAAGGCTTATGGGAAGCCTCTTGAGTTCACAAACTCCGACATTTTTGTTGCCCCCCAAAAAACCCTGTTTTCAGAGCAGTTCTGTATTCTCCCAATGCCCTGAACCCTAAGTGTCCCCATTCTGCTTTCTGTCTATAAATTTGCCTTTCTGGAACAATTCATATAAATGGGATCTGTATTATGTGGTCTTCGTGTCTTAATTATTTCATATAGTGTGTTTTTGATCTTCATCTGTGATTTAACATGTGTTAGTACTTTAGTCTTTTTTTTAATATTTTATTTATTTTTGACAGGCAGAGTGGATAGTGAGAGAGAGAGAGACAGAGAGAAAGGTCTTCCTTTTGCCGTTGGTTCACCCTCCAATGGCCGCCACGGCCGGTGCACTGCGCTGATCCAAAGCCAGGAGCCAGGTGCTTCTCCTGGTCTCCCGTGGGGTGCAGGTCCCAAGGACTTGGGCCATCCTCCACTGCCTTCCCGGGCCATAGCAGAGAGCTGGCCTGGAAGAGGGGCAACCGGGACAGAATCCGGCGCCCCGACCGGGACTAGAACCCAGTGTGCCGGCACCGTAAGGCGGAAGATTAGCCTGTTGAGCCATGGCGCCGGCAGTACTTCAGTCTTAAAACTTTTTTCAATTTATTTGAAAGGCAGATAGGTAAGTAGGTACAGATTTTCCATCGCTAGTTTACTCTCCAGATACTGTCAACAGCTGGGGCTGGACCAGGCCAAAGCCAGGCCACCTGCTGACTCCCAGCAGGTAATGAGCAGGAAACTGGAATTGGAAGTGGAGCTGGGGCTTGGACCCAGGCAGTCTGGTACAGGATGTGGGCATCGCAAGCAGTATCCCAACAATATTATGCCAAGTACTTGTCGTCTTCATTGTATTTACTGTTTTTTTTTTTTTTTTTTTTTTTTTTTTGACAGGCAGAGTGGACAGTGAGAGAGACAGACAGAGAGAAAGGTCTTCCTTTTGCTGTTGGTTCAACCCCCAGGTGGCCGCTACGGCCACAACGGCTGGCGCGTTGCGATCCAAAGCCAGGAGCCAGGTGCTTCCTCCTGGTCTCCCATGTGGGTGCTGGGCCCAAGGACTTGGGCCATCCTCCACTGCCTTCCCGGGCCACAGCAGAGAGCTGGCCTGGAAGAGGGGCAACCGGGACTAGAACCCGGTGTGCCGGCGCCGCAGGCGGAGGATTAGCCTAATGAGCCATGGCACCGGCCTTCGTTTTTACTGTTGAGCAGTGTTGTGTAGACAGAGCATGCACTGTTTATTGTTACATATATAGATATCCATATATATGTATGTATGGATGTATTTTGATTATTTACTTATTGATTTGAAAGTCAGAATTACACAGAGGACGAGAGGCAGAGAGAGGTCTTCTGTCTGCTGGTTCACTTCCCAGTTGGCTGCAATGGCCAGAGCTGGGCTGATCTGAAGCCAGGAGCCAGGGACTTCTGAGTCTCCCACACAGGTGCAGGGGCCCAAGGATTTGGACCATCTTCTACTGCTTTCCCAGGCCATAGCAGAGAGCTGAATGGGAAGTGGAGCAGCTGGGACTTGAACTGGCACCCATGTGGGATGCTGGCACTGCAGGCGGAGGCTTTACCTGCTACACCACGGTACCAGTCCAAATTTGTTACATATATTTTTATTTTATTTTATTTTTTTAAAGATTTATTTATTTATTTGAAAGAGTTACACACAGAGAGAGGGGAGGCAGAGGCAGAGAGAGGTCTTCCATCCGATGGTTCACTCCCCAATTGGCTGCAATGGGTGGAGCTGTGCCGATCCAAAGCCAGGAGCCAGGAGCTTCTTCCGGATCTCCCACACAGGTGCAGGGGCCCAAGGACTTGGGCCATCTTCTTCTACTGCTTTCCCAGGCCATAGCAGAGAGCTGGATCAGCCGGGTCTCAAACTGGCGCCCATATGGTATGCCGGAGCTTCAGGTCAGGGCGTTAACTCGCTGCGCCACAGCGCCAGCCCCTGTTACATATATTTTTAAAAGATTTGCTTATTTATTTATTTGAAAGGCAGGCTTACAGAGAGAGAGAGAGACACAGATGTTCCTTCTGATCAGTGTGCATTGTGCAGAATGACCACATGCTGTTCATTGCTTCTGCAGTTGTTGGGCATCTGGGTTGTCCTCAACCTTGAGACCGTCACAAATAACACTGCTGCAAACACTTGTGTAGAGGTTTTTGTGTGGACCTGTTGTTTTCATGTCTCCTGTGTATAAACCCGGGAGTGGAACTACTGGGTATGGAAGATGAAATGCATCTCAGTGAAGCTGAGAAGCATAAAGGGTATGTGAGTTCATGTTGTTCAGACAGCCACAGCACTCCTTACCTTCCGGTCCTTTGCTCGTTGCGTAGGTGCGTCTTTCTCTCGTTGTTGCGTGGATTCGTCGTGGTTTCCTGGCTTCGTGGTGTGAGCGTGGTCTGCAGGTGTTTCCCTCTGTTCTTAGCCATCTTTCCACTTGTCTGGAAGGCGGATTCTCCCTCTCTGGGGACTGCAGTCACCCTTTAGTCGAATGACTTTGTGGGAGTGTTTTCTAGACCTAACTGCTCTGTTCGGTCCCGGGAGCCTGTTTGTTGCCTTAGTAGTTCCAGGGCCTGAGGTCTCGGGAGATGCAGAAGTGCTGCAGCTTGCTTCTGCGAGCATTCCCTTGGCTGCTGCAAGTGTTTGATTAGAATGCAGAGTTTGGAAAACACTGATTCTCTCGGTGTGTTCCAGCCTTGAGGCTGTTGTGGTGCAGGAGCCCATCCATGCATCTCCTTGCTTTGCCATAGTTGGTGATGTCATTTGTCGCCTTGCGTGAGGATATGTCCAGCAGGATTCCACCAGAGAGGCCCGTCCTGCGAAGGCTGGGAGTTGCTGGCCCAGCCCCCCAGGCACATGTGATTGAAGGTCCTGGACGGCTTTATGTCTAAGCTAGGCGAGGTCCTGGATGGCTTTATGTCTAAGCTAGGCGCAGGACCCTGGGGCAAAGTCAGTGGCATAGGAGTTAGTGTTTCCCAGAAAAGACCCACACTAGCACGTCTGCTGTGTCCCCTCTCTTCCAGGGCTGTGTGGGGTCTGATGCAGAGGCCAGCCCAGGGCTGCCAGCTCCTATGGGCTTGGGGTTCCCGCCTGGGCTGCTGCATTCCCTTTTGCAGAGCCTCTGCCCCAGGCCTGTGCGCCTGGTTCGGCCTGGAGGGATAGGCTCTGACCTGAGTTGCAGACACAGCCCCGGGGTCCAAGTCCCTAGCTAACCACCTGCTTTGTTTGAGTTCTGTGGACGTTCTGGCCTGCGAGCACTGAAGCCCACAGCAAGGCCTGTTGCACTCTGGGTGGGAGCCGCTCTCTCCTTAGTGTGTGAGTGAGTGCCCCTGCCCCTCCTTCCCTGCAGAATGGGGTGTTTTGGTTGAGGGTGGAGTCGTGCCGTGGACAGATAGCAGCTGCCACAGAGAGGGCTGCTCGGAATGGTGGAGTGATGGTTTCTAAACGTGAATTCAACTTTATTTAGCTAGTAATTCATCCACAACATAGTAAGCCCACTTTAAGTATATACTGCATTTGTTTTTGGTATATTACATTATTACTTTTAAAAAATTGTGGCAAAATATATTTCTAGAACAAACGTTTTTCATTTTAACCATTTTTTAAAGAAAGATTTTACTTATTTGAAAGGCAGAATTACAGAGAAAGAGATGGAGAGCTAGAGAGAGGTCTTCTATCTGCTGGTTCACTCCCTAAATGGTCGCAATGGCCAGGGCTGGATCAGGCAGGAGCCAGGAGCTGCTTCTGGGTTTCCCACGTGGGCGCAAAGGACCAAGGATTTGGGCCATCTTCTACTGGTTTCCCAGGTGCATTAGCAGGGAGCTGGATTGGAAGCAAAGCAGGACTCGAACCAGCACCCATATGGGATGCCACTGTTGCGGGCAGCAGCTTGACCCCTTATACCACAAAGCTGGTCCTGATTTTAACCTTTTTTTTTTTTTTTTAAAGATTTTTATTTATCTATTTGGAAGTCAGAGTACCACAGATATGCAGAGAGAGAAGGAGAGGCAGAGAGAGAAAGGTCTTCCGTCATCTGCTGGTTCACTCCCCAATTGGCCGCAACGGCAGAAGCTGTGCCGATCCGGAGCCAGGTGCTTCTTCCAGGTCTCCCACAAGGGTGCAGGGACCCAAGGACTTGGGCCATCTTCCACTGCTTTCCCAGGCCATAGCAGAGTTTGGATTGAAAGTAGAGCAGTCGGGACTTGAACTGGCTCCCATATGGGATGCTGGTGCTGCAGGCGGTGGCTTTACCTGCTACTCCACAGCGCTTGCCCTGATTTTAAGCATTTTTAAGCATACAGCTCTGTGACATCATCCCCTGCACTGTTGTGCAGCCATCACCACGTCTCCGTCTGAAGCTGGTCGCCCTTGGTGAAGGCATGGCCCCATCTCCCTCCCTTCTACACTCTCCTCTGCAGATGTGTCCATTCTAGGGACCCTGTGGAAGCACAGTGCTTGGCCCTGTGGCCTGGGGTATCTCAGTGTTAGGTGTTCAGGGTTCATCTGTGTCATAGCATGGGTGAGAATGTCCTTTCTTTTTAAGGATGTACCATCGATGGACACTGCTGCTGTGAATGTAGCCTGTAGCTTTCCGAGACTGTTAAGTGTATGCTCAGAAAGAACTGCTGGGTTGTATGGTAATCTCCATTTCACTTTTTGATAGATTATCAAGTTTAGCTCAGAGTTTGGGTCCTGCATGAATGTAGAAAGGCAGTGTAGTTAAAAAAATTAGTGGTGCTATTTTGTTCTATAGCTCCAGGATCTACTCTGCTTTTGAAGACAAGTGCAAGGGCCTGCCTTGGCTGGTGAGAGTTGTCGCATCAGGAGGGTGAAGCTTCTGCAGAGGTGACTCCATGCTGTAGACCGGGGCTGTCTGGGTCAGTGGAGTGACCCTTGCACCCCAGGTGGCGCCCCACTGACTGGTGTTTGTGGTTGAAGGTGATGCCTGATGCAAGGCAGTGTTCTGAGACTCTGGGCCTCTGAGGCAGAAGTGTGTCCTTGCAGCATGAGGTGGGAGGCAAGAACTCCTTGTCTGCAGGGCCCTGTCCTTGGCTTTGGGTCCTTAGTGCAGGAGGTCAAGTCTGATATACTGTCACTGCTGCCACTGTTTCCTGCAGGGCTGCTTGCTGGGAAGCAGGAGGTGTCATATTTTTGTTCTTTGCCAGAACATCTTGGTGTATGTCCATGGAAGAGCCAGGCGTGCCAGTGAGATTGTAACTCCTTAGAGGTGTGTGATTTTCCAGGGTGAGCCTTGGGTGAACCTTAGGGGAACTCATGCAGTCCTTGGAGGGCCTAGCGGTGCTCACTTGGTACCCACACTGCATTCTGGGGGCAGATTGCAGCATGTGTGCCAAGTGCCCCTCACAAGTAGGTTCCTTTGGTTTTATAGAAAAGCAACCAGTTGAAAAGCATTTTATTTGCTGCCCCAAATACTATCTTTTAAAAATGAAACTATGGTCACATCACTTTTTTAAAAAAAATTATTTATTTGAAAGAGTTAACAAAGAGAGAAAAGGAAAGTCAGAGGCAGAAGCAGAGAGAGAGAGGTGTCTTCCATCTGCTGGTCCAGATGGCCGCAATGGCCAGAGTGGCACCAATATGAAGCCAGGAGCCAGGAGCTTCTTCCAGGTCTCCCATGCAGGTGCAGGGGCCCAAAGACTTGGGCCATGTTCTACTGCTTTTCCAGGCCATAGCAGAGAGCTGGATTGGAAGTGGAGCAGCCAGGACTTGAACTGGTGCCCATATGGGATGCTGGCACTGCAGGTGGTGGCTTTACCTGCTATGCCACAGCTCTGGCCCCAACTTTTTTTTTTTTTTTTTTTTAAAGATTTATCCATCTACCTGAAAGGCAGAGTTATAGAGAGGCAGATGCAGAGAGAGAGAGAGAGAGAGAGAGAGGTCTTCCATCTGCTGGCCCACTCCCCAGATGGCCGCAATGGCTACAGCTGCGCCAATATGAAGCCAGGAGCCTCCTTTGGGCCTCCCCTGTGGGGCAGGAGCCCAAGGACCTGGGCCATTTTCCACTGCTTTCCCAGGCCATAGCAGAGAGCTGGATGGGAAGTGGAGCAGCTGGGACTGGAACTGGCGCCTACATGGGATGCCGGCACTGCAGGCAGCGGCTCCATCCTCCATGCCACAATGTCCCCCTCCTAGACCCCCCTGCTTTTTAAAAATATTTATCAGTCTACCTGAAAGGCAGAGTTAAGAGAGAGGCAGAGGCAAACAGAGAGAGGTACGTCTCCCCCACACAGAGGGTCTGGGTGTTATGATGATCTCACATCTGCCATCTCCACTGAAAATCCCAAATGTTTCTTTCACAGGAGATTTATCCTTTCTTTGAATCCATAGCTCCATTTGCTTTTCCCAGAGGATTTTATCCTACTCTAGCTGTGTGTTTCAGGAGTCTTTTATTGATCTCCCTGTTGTGTTTCTACAAGTGTATAAATGGGAATTGACAGGGTATGTTGTGTTTGCTGTTAGGTGCTAAGTGTTTGAGGGTTTCTAAGGAGCCGGCCTTTGGCCCAGCAGTTCAGACTCCCTCATCCCACACCAGAGCTTGCACTCCTGGCACTGGCTGCTGACTCCAGCTTCCTGCTAAAACAGACCCTGGGGAGGCGGTGGCAATGGCTCGAGTGATTGGCTCCTGCTGCCCACGAGGATTGTGTTCCTAGCTCCTAATTTTGGCCTAGACCAAGCTGTTGTGGATATTTGGGGAGTGAGCCAATGGTTGGGAACTCTGTCTCTCTGCCTTTCAAATAAATAAATAAAAAGTTAAAAATAAAGTTTTCTAGATTGGGTTTTTGAAAAAGTATCTGTTAGTACAAAGTTCACCAAAACAACATAAACTAATGTTTTACTGAGATATGGCGACTCTTCAGTTCTGGCTCTCCTGTGTGTTCACCAGAACAAGGCAGGGTTGTCTCAGTGCCAGCAGGCCTTACTCACATCAGTAGGAAACAGGATTGGCAGGGGTTCTGTCTTCGCAGGGTTTGTTGTTGGAATGTTCCCCAGAGCACTGTGTTCCTCGTCAATGGACAGCTTCATCAGGACCTCTGCTGTCCTGAGAGAGCCGTGGATTGAGGACCACCTGTGTCACAGAAAGGTTTCCCACACAGTGCCAGAGCCGCTGTCCTCAGCACACCCAGCTGACGCTGAGCACCTGGGAGAGAGACGGCCTCTCAAGAGTAGGAGGAAGGGGAGCTGGGGATGGAGCAGCCCGGCTCAGGCAGAGCTTGGGGTGATGCTCTGGGTATTTGCTCTTTTTTTTTTGACAGGCAGAGTGGACAGTGAGAGAGAGACAGAGAGAAAGGTCTTCCTTTTGCCGTTGGTTCACCCTCTAATGGCCGCTGCGGCCGGCGCACTGTGCTGATCCGAAGGCAGGAGCCAGGTGCTTCTCCTGGTCTCCCATGGGGTGCAGGGCCCAAGCACTTGGGCCATCCTCCACTGCACTCCTGGGCCACAGCAGAGAGCTGGTCTGGAAGAGGGGCAACTGGGACAGAATCCAGTGCCCCGACTGGGACTAGAACCTGGTGTGTCGGTGCCGCAGGCGGAGGATTAGCATATAGAGCTGCGGCGCCGGTCTGGGCACTTGTTCTTGTAAGTGCTCTGAGGCCTGAGGACCCCTTGGACCACTGATTCACACAAATGTGCACACATGCCATGTTGCACATGCAACATACATGCCCATGTTGTATACACAGTACACATGCATACATGCTGTGTTGGCACACATAGTGTATGCACACACGATATTGCACACATAGCACACATGCACACAGCATATTGCAAAGAGCACACATGCCATGTACACGCAGCACACGCGCACATACACATGTTGCACACATAGTACATATACACACAACACATATCCATGTTGTACACAGCACACGCACACTTGTCATGTTGCACCTACAGCACACACACACAACTCCCATGTTACACATACAGCACACACACATGTACATACAACATATACATATTGCATACACAGTATACACGTTTTATACACAGCACATGTGCACACACACATTGCACACATAGCACACACACCCCACTCCCATGTCACACATTCAGCACATATACACACGTACACACAACACATACCCCTGTCAGACACACATGTTGCACACATGCCCATGTTGTACACAGAGTGCACATGCATACACCCTGTGCGCTCAGTTTGTCCTAGCGGATGCCCCTTTTTGTAGGGCCTCATGGCAAGAAGGCCCATGGACAGCACAGACCTGCATTTGTCTCTTGTGGATGGGTGCTTAGCACTGACCAGGAGTTTATTGGAACATGAATAACATGGACATTGTAAGGAGTGGAAAATTAGGCTGAATTAATCAAAAACTTACTGTGACATTATAAGCAAATGGAATAAATTGGCAATACCTTCACCAGCAGTACCATTTCCGTAAGGAAATAAGTTAATTGTATAAATAACCTCGTGATGTTTGTGTGTTGTTCAGTCACATAGAGTCACAGCACTCTCCATGCAATACTTGAATGCTAGTATTAAAAAGGTTTGTTTTCCTGGCATGTTTCCCAGTAACTTCTATTTGCTTCAAAACAAAACACACAACTGTACTTAATAAAAAACAGTTCAGAGCATTTGTTCTAGTGCTACAGTATCTGTACGAGTCTTTGTCAGAGGCCCTTCTGCAGGATGGCGTATATCTACACGTTACCTCTAGTTCTGTACGTTGAGTCTGTCTGGTGTGTTGCAAACATGAGAGCCGAAGTTCAACTCACAGTGTTAGGGTGTGAGTCACTCAGATGTGTCTTTAATCAAAAGTGGAGACACCTTCTAATATTTACAAAAACCAAACCAAACTGCAGACTTATTTTTGGGAAGAAAAAACGAAGCTGCATTTTTAGGAACTGCTCGGGGAAAAGGAGAAGGTCCTGCCTGAGGTGGGGCGTGCATGCCGCGAGCCTCATACCCTGGCTTTAGGACATGCGGGTTCTCTTCCGGAGAGTGAACACTCTGGCCGTGTCGCTCGGCTTCACCTTCTTAGCTGCTGGCTGGGATCTCCCCGCGTCTCTGTGACTTGTCCTCTTTGTTCCTCTGGGTCTGAGGTCACACTGAGCCTCCTGGCGTTCTGTGCACCCGAGAGGGGGTGCCTCTTGTGGGCAGGCAGAATCCTGGGCTGCGGGCTCCCCGTCGCCCACCCTGACGTTTCCTGGGCTGTAGGCTGCCAGCTGGCACAGGGCCACAGCTGCTGTCTGCTTCTGCTCGTCACTGCTGTCCTCTTCACACACATCGCGGGCCTTCCCTCCTGGGCTTGACGCTGGGGCCTTGTCAGCGCTGGGGCTGTCCTTGTGTGGCTTGGTTTGGCTTGGCCCATCCCCAGGACTTCCTGTTTCTTCCTGATTGGCGGCAGCAGCAGCAGCGTCATCAGGCTCTGTGCCTGGGGGCGGGCTGGGCAAGGTGGGCCCTGGGGGCCGGGCATTGCAGGGGTCCTTCACTGAGAGGTTGAGGGGTAGGTCCTGTAGCTCCGCGAAGCTGGGGGACTCCTCTAGGAGGCAGCCTCTGTACACGGGGCCGTGAGCTGCTGCCAGTTTGGCCTCTGGTTTCTTGGAGAGGTTGAGAGGGCCTGTCCTGGAGCTGTCCTCTGGGCTGGAAGGCACAACCTCCGTGACCAGAGTGGTGCTTCCTGTCTGGACGGGAGGGTCTCTGGTTGTGGCCTTCAGGCTGGAAGAAGTTGAGAGAAGGGCTTAGAAAGTGACGCGGTAAAGATTTTGAGCCAGTGTAAACTTGGCTAATTGCAAACCAAAAACCTTACTTGGAAGCTTTGAAAATGAAATGTCTTACCTGTTTGGAGACTCTGTCCCCGTGGCAGGGACCTCGGAGTGTAGGCATTCGTGGCTTTTCGGGACGGATGTGAAGGCTGCGGGGCTGTGCTCTGGCTGGTGGAGCCGTCCCAGGGTGCACGTGGCGGGCTTGTTGGAGAGGTCACACAGGCCCTCGCAGGTCTGGCTGGTCTGCGCGAACGTGGTGGGGCTGGGCCTCCCTGGTGAGCCTGTGGCTGCGCTGCCCTCACGGGGGCTCATTTTGGCCCCTTCGGTGTCCCTCTGCCTGTCTTTGGAAGGGTCTTTAGCCTCTGGAGGTGGACTTTCCTTCTCAGGCTCGGTATGCTTCTTGTGGGCGGTGGGAGGGTTTGACTTGGAAGGACTTGAGGCTGCATAGAGCAGGACAGCCTCTTCCAGTGGGTGTGAGCTCTGATCCCGGGTGATGCCGGCCACGGGGGGCAGCCTGAGGCCATAGGAGGAAAATGCTGACTCTGGTCTGTAAAACCCATAAGGAATCGGCAGATTGGAGGGATAGTGCTGGAAAAATCTGTAGTGGTCGTATGTTGATGGAGATGGACTCAGGTGCTTAGGGATCGGCCCTGGGTGAGGCAGGAAGGGCCTTTGGTCTTGGGCTCCATAGAGGGACAGCAGAGGTGTGTCACACTCAGAGGCGTTCCCAGCCAGGAGGTAGGGGGAGTAGATGGTGGCTAGTCCGTGCTCGGCGTGGAAGTGTGGGGGATACTCTGGCACAGTGGGGTGCACGTAGGGGGGAATGGCACTGAAGCCCTTTGCCGATGGCATTCTGTGTGGAAGCTCGGGTGGCAGGAATGGAGAGCCGGCCTTCCAGGGGTAGCCAGGAGTGTGGAAGGCCGACTTAGCATGGAAAGCGGCGGCTTTGGCTGTGGGGGGCGCTACCGCCAGCATCTCTGGTGCCTCTGTGTTTTCTGGCCCTTTCAGTCTGTGCTCCCCGACTGGAACAAATGCTGAAGGCCGCACCACGCCTTCCAGGGCAGCCTGGGGGCCCAGGGCAGCTTCTGGGACTGGGCTAAGGGGTGCTGTGTCCTTGTGGAGGCCTGGCTTTGGTGGGCACTTGTGGACCCCCCGAGCTTTCAGCTCCACGTTTTCCTTGACGTCCTCCTTGGGAAAGCTGTGTTGAAGCTTCGAGTCGAAGCTGGAGTGTCCGTTTGTGGCTGACTTGGAAGAAGCTGGCTTAGCCGTGGGGTCTGGCTGGTTGGTTTGCTTAGGGTCTAGCGAGTTAGCTTTAGGGCACTTGGGGACCCGGTCTTGTTCTGAAACTAAAGTGATGGAGTTCTTACAGAGACCGTACTTCATGTGATTAAAAAGGTGAGACTTCTCGTTGCAGGTGAAGGGGCACTGGAAGCATTTGTACTTGAAGGGCTTTCCTGGGGGTCGGGGGATGTAATGTGGCTTTTTTGGTTTCCGCTCTTTGAGGAGACTCATTGTCCTCTTCTGTCTCAGACTTGGGCTTCCGGGTGGAGTCGCTGCTGACTGCCGCTCAGCTCGGGCTCGGTGGCTTTTTGAAGCAGATGGCTCTGGCTTTCCTTCTGTTTGGAGACAGCTCTACGTGCTGAGGTTCTGACGAGGACAGTGCTGAGCTGCAGGAAGAGCAGAGTCCGGGGTCAGGACAGGTCCTCGTCTGCGCCACCGAGCAGTGGAAGCACCCACTTGTGCAGCGGCAGCACCCAGCACCTGCCTCTGCTTCTCCCACTCCTGAGGTGGAGCAGGTGCCACCGCCCCCACACCCCCTCACTGTGCTCTGTTTTCTCAAGTCAGACCTGGAAGAAGTGCCCTGGGCCAGGAGACATGTGGTGTGTGGAGTGTTTAGTGTCCAGTTTTGAGAATACCTACAATTCTTGGAGTTTGGGAAATTTTATCCCATAATCTAGGCCTGCTTTGCAGGGGGCCGAAGTTGAGCCTCCTTGGTCCATTCCTACGGGGTTTCTGGACGGGGATCTGGCACCGTGCCTCTGCCTGACTGCTGTGAAAACTTGAGTGTTTGGTGACACACTTCAGGGCAGGCCTGCTGTTTCGCCGTGTCCTTGCTGTGTTCTACCTGCAGGTGTTTGTCTCCCTGTGACTGTAACTGCTACATGTGTGTTGAACGGCTAGTCTGCAGTGCTGCCACATGTGCTTGGAAGCCCCCGTGGTGGCTGCACCCCCCTGTCCTCTCTGCCCTCAGCCTTGGGAGAGACTCAGGTTCACCCGATCCTTCCTTCCTTTTTTTTTTTTTTTGACAGGCAGAGTGGACAGTGAGAGAGAGAGACAGAGAGAAAGGTCTTCCTTCCGTTGATTCACCCTACAGTGGCCGCCGCGGCCGGTGTGCTGCGGCCGGCGCATTGCGCTGATCCGAAGCCAGGAGCCAGGTGCTTCTCCTGGTCTCCCATGCGGGTGCAGGGCCCAAGCACTTGGGCCATCCTCCACTGCCTTCCCGGGCCACAGCAGAGAGCTGGTCTGGAAGAGGGGCAACCTGGACAGAATCTGGTGCCCTGACCAGGACTAGAACCTGGAGTGCCGGCGCCACAGGTGGAGGATTAGCCTAGTGAGCTGCGGCGCTGGCCCACCCCACCCCACCCCACCCTTTCTTGGGTATGCCTCCAAGTGGTCAGAACAAGGCTTTATAGCCCCGTGTTCAAGAGGCCAGATTGCGAGCAGTGCCAGCGTCTTAGGGAGTGGACTCTGCTGCTGGCTGTGCCCACTCAGGTCCTTGGCACTTGGCAGATAGGGATGTGCTGTCCACCTCTGCCGGGGCTCTAGGACCTGGCAGGGCTGTGAGTCTGACCAGGGCAGGCCCACCCTCTGCTGCTCATGGGTTTCCTCCCTCATTCCCCAAACTGGGGTTCCTTTTATGCTGTTTGGCACCCTGGGCCCTCAGTTTGCCTCCTCCCCTGAAGCTGCCAGCAAAGGGCAGCTGCTGCCTGGACCAACCCATGGTGGCCGTGTCTCAGGGCAAGCATGTGGTTGTATGAGGATTCAAGCCCAAGCCCTTTAGTTTATGGAAAAAGTGTGAGAAAGGAAAGTTCTGTAGCATCTAAATATTTTCAAAGGATTTATAAAATTAAATGGAGATGATTAAAGAGAACTGCTTCCAGCTGCTGCCTTGCTGTGTAAGGGCTGCGCAGATGCAGTCGGTCCTGTGTGAGGGTTTATAGATGAGCTGTCTCCTGCATCGCACACCACACCCTGTGCAAAGTTCTGGTTAAGAAAAGACATGTGTGGCTTCAATTTTTTTTTTTTTGCATCGAAATAAACTTGTCTTTTAATTCCCTTTTCTATAGACTTTTGAAGTCCACTCTTAGTAGACAGTGGGGTGCTTAAAGTATTCTGGGTGGGAAGAGAGGGAATGGCTCGGGGGACATCTGAGACATGTATTGCCTTTCTCTGCGCACACAGCACAGCAGCAGGAGTGGAGCCAGCCTTTTCATTTGGATGCCTTAAATCTAGGAGAGCCCTCAGATTTTACTCTCCACAAGCTGGTGTCTCTTCATATTCCGTAGAAACACAGAGAGCCACTGCACCCACCCCTGCCATGTCTGCTGATGAATTTAAGTTCTTTAAGACACTAATCTACTAAGAGGTGTTTGAGTGGAGCAAGGGTGCTGCTGACTCCTAAAGCCTTCCCTGTGGGGCTTCTGCAGGGCTGTGATGGGAAGCATGCATTGTAGATGAGAAGTAAGAATGTTGGCTGCCTTCGAGGTGTCGGACAGACAGTGCTCCTCCGGGGGGCTGGCGGTGACCCGCAGGTGCCTGGGCTCTGCGTAGTGCTGCCCCTCCCAGTGTGTGCCACTGCAGAGGCTGGAAGGCACCGTGTCAGAGCTGAGCAAATTAAACATGTAATAATAGCTTTGTGTCTTTCTAATTTCCCCTCTTATTAAAAGAAAAAGTGTGAAATAATTCTTCATGGCTCAGCCTGTACCTGGGGGGCAGATCTGCCCCGGGCGATAAGAGCACAGTTTCCCTGCCTCTCGTCAGGAAGCGGAGAAGCGGCTGCCTGATGGCACCGAGTGCTGGGCCAGCCAGATAAGTCAGCTGGGCCTGTCCCGGCACGCCTCATTGTGCTGCCTGATTCTGAAGGCGTGAGAACCTCTGCGAGTGGAGTTCCCATGATTGTATAGGATCTGTTACGGCAAAGATCTGAAAACTGATGATTTCACCACCCGCTGGAAGCTTCACGATCAGAATGATGACAGTTGCAAAATGTTTATCAGGTGAGCGCCGCGTCCCAGCGCTGCCCAGGTGGACGCGGACGCGCCAGCCCCGTCTCCAAGACAGGAGGAGCCGTGAGGGACAGAAGCTCCCTGGGCACTTGGGAAAATGATGATGTTTGTGTAGAAGCACAATTTTCAATATTGCTGAGACTTCAGTCCCCCAAATAAGTGAGCCCCACTGGGTTAAGTTTTCCCACAGTTTCTCTGGATGCAGTCATGTAAGTTCGTAGTACTTCACAGAAAAATAATTTGCAAAATAATTGCTTTTATATCAGTGTGTACTTTTCTCTGTCAACTGTGGCGGGGTCTGAAGTCTTGCTCCCAGCTGCCTGCCTGTCTTTCACTCTGTTAGCTGTCAAGGTCAGTAAATCAGCTTAGGGCCTTTTGGAGCCACCGTTCTCGGGGCGAGAGTGCTGCAGGGTTTGCTGCTTGCAGGCCTGTTCAGGAGATGGAGTCCTGGGTGCGGGCGGTTTGGATAAGCTGACCTCTCAGGCCTGTGCAGCTGCCTCTGACGCAGCTGCCAGAGGCTGTGGGTCACAGGTCTATAAAACAGCAGTGTGGGGAAGTGGGGAATGGGTGCTTCTGTAAGCTTTCCAGCCATGAAGTCACCTGCCCAAGTGGGTTTACAGGGATGAAGAAACTAAACCTGACAGCGGGATCTCAAGTCAGTCGCCTAGATCTTGGGGCACAGGTTTGAAACAGTCTCCATCTGGTCAGCTCCTGCCTGCTGGACTTTGTACTCACTGGCAGCTGCTGGTGTTAAAAAAAAATGTATATTGTTGCCAAAACAGGAAACCCAGAACTCTAAGTGTTTACAGTACGTTTGGATTAGCATTCAGCAGGGACTTCTTCCCACCATGGCCGCTGTGTGACACGCTGAGGCCGTGAGCCGAGTTCCCCTGGGGAGGAGTGCCTCTCATTACGAGCTGCGGTGTTAGCACCGGAGAGGCTGATGTGTGCCCAGCGCTTTACCAGGCTTTCCGCTCCCCAGTGGACGCCACTCTGGGTGGAAGTGGCTATTGCAGAGGTGCCTACCCCTGGGATCTCTTCCTCGCAGTTGCTTGGCTGTAAGTCTTCTTTCTTGGAATCATCGGGACTGTGCAGCCTGTGTAGACACTGTCTGTGCTAAAGGGGCTCACACAGTGGGGCAGAGACTCAGACATGTGCCCAGGGCCCAGCATGAGTGTTCCCTGATTTTCCCACTGTCTATGAGTATCGTAATGTCTCCGGGCCGTCGGAGGATCTGCGTGCCTCTGGAAGGTCCCTGGGCTGAGGGCACTGCTGGCGCTGGGCACAGCTGCCCACACAGTGCTTTGTGCAGCCTGTGGTTTCGGTCAGCCGCAGGGTTTTGTCTGCATGGTTGTTATAGCACTAAATTGCCAATGCCCCTGTCTTTTGATAGGTTCCTAAGTGTAGACAGTTAATGTAGTTGCTAGTTGTTAGGTTAATAGTGAGTGGCTGGAATATTTAAAGTTTCTAAGGCATTTGAATTTAGAAAAATGGTCAAAAGAGGTGTTTTTTTTTTTTTTTTTTTTTTAACTTGGGTTTATAGGACACTTCTGTGGCAAGCTGGGCTAACTTCTGACTGAAATGATGCTGTAATGTTCCTTTTGGTGGTGTCCGGCTGTCTGGCAGGGAGCCCTCTCGTCAGATAGGCGTTGTGAAGGGCACGCTATAATTATGATATTGTGATGTGGCGTTATTGCATAACTCGAGGACACGCCATTGTCGCCTGCCCACTGGGTGTTGCAAGAACGAGATCTGTGAGTTTTATTCCAATTGAGCTTTTCCAGCGATTGACCGCCACTCCCTCCTAGACTTTCAGTTTAAAATGAAGGCTAAACTCCAGGACGGCCACGGCCTCCAGAAAACTACCAGGGCTCTGGCTGGGCTCAGCACCGTGAGTGCACATAGCTCCCACCAAGCCCGGTGTGCACCCCAACCACCTTAAAAACTTGTCTGAAACCCTAATACAAAACAAAAATTATGGTAACACATGTAAGATTTTACCTAAATGAAGTCTGAGCTCAGACTTGACCGATGATTTGGGCCATAATTGTTCTCATCCCAATTTCTGAGAAATTTCATAGAAAGGAAGAAGAAAAAAACCCTCTGTGTATGTAAAAACTCAACAACCAAACAGAAACAACTTCAGGTTAAATTTTGATTTTGTAAGCTTAAAACAGTCCTTATGTTAAACTTTACAAGTCAGTAAAATCAAGGAAACTTTAAAACCATCTGTCTAATCATCGTGTGTGTGTGTCTGTGTGTGTGTGTATGGATAATCTTGCCTTTTTATGACGAAGTCTATTGTAGTTTACTTTTAAGGTAAGGAACAGGTAAGCAACAATGTCGATTCATGTTTGGTTTACCTTCTGTGAGTTTTATAGCAGAAGCAAAGACTTGATTTCCAAATAAACTTGTTGGTGATTTTAGAATAAAGTGTCAGCCTTGTCAGAGGTTTTGTAATCGTGGTCTGTGTGCTGGCAGTGCACCTGCAGGTCCTGAGGAAGCCTCAGAACAGACCTGGACAGGAGCTTCCTCCAGCAGGTATTTTAAGATACAGCCAAGAGTAGCTTTTAAAGAAAACTTAAAATGACAGAGAAACAGTTAGCACTTACCAGAGGTGGCAATGCTGGGATGCGGCGGGCGTCTCTGTGCCGGGGCTGTGCTGACAGTGCTGGGAGCAGGACCTGTTCTCACGCTGGCTTGCTCGGTGAAACTGGAGCCGGCTCTTCCAGTGGGAGGGATTTAAGTGTAGGAGTTGAGCCCTCGGGGCGTAGAGATGCACCTGATATTCCTCCTGCCCGCAGCTACGATTCATGTGTTTGCACCCACCGCTCCTCGCTGCTCGCAGCCTCCCTGGGCTTTGGACCCAGCAGCTGAGGGCCACCTCTGTGTCTCCCAGGAAGCTCTTGCTGCAGTTCTGTGGGTGCTGTTTTGGTCTCTGATGGCTGTGGGCTGCAGGGTTTGGATGTGTTCATGGTAGAGTACAGATTACTATGGTGTAGGTCAAACCCTGATAAATATTTGATGTTACAAAGACATCATGAGCAAGTCTTTCCTATAGAAACCTGAGCGTCTGTGCCGAGCGGCAGGTAAACACTGGGATTTTGTTCTCCATGTTCCCTAGGAGCCACAGCACCTGTGGTGTCCTTGCTGAGGGGCTGAGGGAGGCCTTTGGTCACCTGTACCTTCCTCTTCACCTTGAGGATCTTGTCCCTGGCCCCCTTGAGAGCTGAGTGGCAGGGAGGGAGTGTACGCAGTAGCCTTGTCATGGGGACCTGCCGGAGCATGTCTGGGACCAGCCCTGTGCGGCCGTGGACAGGTGCCTCTGGTGGGGAGCCGGCTTGCGCACTCTCACAGCCCCCTTTTCAAGTGACTCAGACACTTGGTTTTGGTGCCACTTTGCTCCCTCCCCCATCCCGCTTGCTTGTTTAATCCAAGGCTATTGCCCTGGCTTCAGGGAAGGCTGGAATGTGGTGTTGGTTTGGGGCTAGGAAAGGAGGAGGTGAGCTGGTATAAGGCCTTGGGTCACGCCTGGGGCCACTGGCAGAGGCTGCGGCTGGGGCATAGGGACAGCTCACCAGGAGACTGCTTCGTTCTGTATATAAGACTTAGTGTTTTGTTTGTCCTTCCCTGTATTTAATTCTTAAAAGAAATTTCTTTTTGTTACTTTTGTCCAAATTACCCATCCACATAATTTGAGTCAAAAACAATTCTGTGAGTCTTTGTCACAAAAACAGCAGTTCCTTCCTATGCCACTCTTGCTGGGTAACAAAGTACCTTTGACTTTGTGGTAGGTGGTGGGTGGCTGAGATCAGCTCAGAGGGAGCTCGTTAGAGTCTGTGGTTCAAGTTCCAGCTACTCTGTTTCCGATTCTAACTTCCTACTAACGTGCACCCTAGGAGGCAGCAGGTGATGGCTCAAGAACTTGGGTTCCTGCCACCACGTGGGAGACCCTGTTGAGTTCTGGGCTGCTGGCTTCCACTTGTCTCAACGCTGGCTGTCACAGACATTTGGGGAATGAACCCCCAGACGGAAGGTCTCTCTGTCTCTCTGCCCTTAAGTAAAATGAAAATAAATCAATAAAATTTAAAGAACAAAACAAAGCAAAAACTTAGTGGCCTAACACAACCCTGTTTACTGTGCCTGGGGCTCTTGTGGGTCAGGAGTGTAGGCAGGGCTGTGCTGGGTGCTTCCTGTAGGCAAGGCATTGCCTGGGGTCACCGGGTGCCTGTGCCTGTGCGTCCTGCCTTCAGAAGCAGACAGAGACCCCTGTCAGGAGGGGGCTTTACCTTACAGTGGCTCAGGACTCCCAGAAATGCCCAAGGCAACGCCCAAAGAATGGTCACTGTACTACTTCCATCCCCTCCAGTGTGAAGGCCGGCCCACGGACAGGGGGCTGATGGCTGCACTTCCCACAGGAGCAGTGCCTGTGTGTCCCCATTCCCTCTGCCCAGACCTCGCCCCCACCCCCAGGGTGTTGCCATTCCTTTGTGGGGAGTGGGACTTAAGCTCCAGCCTGCCCCCTCACCCTGGGGACCCTGTTCCTTGGAACCAATGCCAACTTTTCTCATAGGCCAATTCTTCGCTTTGGTGGAGATCACACCCCCTAGGGGCTCCTGGGAGAGTGGGAAAGACAAATCTCTAGAGAACTCGAGTGGCTGGAAGTGTCTTCATTCCACCTATGTCTGATCAATAGATGGGCTGCACGTCATCGACCTTCAGAGTTTTGAGATGCTCTCCGTGGCACATAGCTTTCTAGTCTGTTGTTCAAAGTTTTGATGCATTCCTGAGTCCTGATTCTTTTTCTATTAGCATTTTAAACATTTATTTATTTATTTGAAAGACATAGTTAGAGGAAGAGACAAACAGAGAGAAAGAGATCTTCTATCCGCTGGCTATAATGGCTGTAGCTGAGCCAAGAGCTTCTTTCGGGTCTCCCAGGCAGGTGCAGGGGCCCAAGGATTTGGGCCATCCTCCACTGCTTTCCCAGGCCATAGCAGAGCTGGATCAGAAGTGGAGCAGCTGGGTCTTGAACCAGCACCCATATGGGATGCTGGCACTGCAGGTAGCAGCTTTACCTACTATGCCACAGTGTTGGCCCATCCATTAACATTTTTTTTAAAAAAAGATTCGTTTATTTATCTGAAAGGCAGAAAGAGAGATCTTCCATCTGCTGGTTCACTTCCCAAATGGCTGCAACAGCTGGAGCTGGGCCGATCTGAAGCCAGGAGCCTCTTCCAGGTCTCCCACGCGGGTGCAGGGGCCCAAGGACTTGGGCCATCCTCCACTGCTTTCCCGGGCCATAGCAGAGAGCTGGATTGAAAGTAGAGCAGCCAGGTCTTGAACCAGCGCCCATAAGTAATGCCGGCACTGCAGGTGGCGGCTTCACCTGCTATGCCACAGTCCTGGCTCCCGTCAATTAACATTTTTTAAACATTAATTTTTCTGAAGATTTATTTATTTATTTGAAAGGAAGGGAGGGAGAGAGAGAGAGAGAGAGGCAGGCAGGCAGGCAGGCAGGCAGAGAGAGAGATCTTCCATCCTCTGGTTCACTCCCCAAATGGTTGCATCAGCTGTGGATCCTTGTGTTCCTGTTGGGAGGAGGATGTGAGTTTTCCAGGAAACACAGGTGTCAGCTTCTGATAGGCTGTGCTGCTGAGCGAGTGCTGGGAGCTGCTGCACGGCCCGGCCACAGGTGCCTCATGGCCCTGTGCTGTGTCTCAGGGTCTCCCCTGAATCCTGAACTACACAGGGGATTGGAGGCGCAGCGGGAGTCTGTGCATTCTCACGATTGTTTGCTGAGCTTTTGTTAAGGGAGTAACAAACACATGGACCCCTGTGCCCTGCCCTGCTGAGCTCTGGTCCTTTGTGCTTCTGTCTGGAGACCATGGGGGAGGGCTGTGCCCCTGATGGGTCCAGCAGATTCCTGGACTTGCTCAGAAGCTGCCACCTGGGACTGGGTGATGCCCATCCGGTGTTCTTGGTGCAGCAGGTGCCCTGCTGGTCACTTGCTGGGTGCCTCCTGACTGAGCAGAGTGTTCATCTGAGATTGCTCCCTCCCCCTCCCTGGCCCAGCCTTGCTGCTGGAGTGAGAGACCCTGTCAGTGGCCAGCCAGGTCCTGGCTACAGCTCTTGGGGTCCTCCCCTGCCAATGCGTGTGAGCAGGCCCCACCCAGCCTGCTTCCTCATGAGATGCGCTTGGCTTCTTAGTTTTAAAGAAAGTCTGAGACTGTATCAGTGGGCTTTTATTCATTTTGTGCCACAGTCATCCTAGTGAGAGAGGCCAAGGCATGTGAGAATCCTGGGGAGATTCTGTGGCTGATGTTCGCTGCTACTGTGTGGGCTGGTGTGTGGTTTTGATTTGTTTCCTGTTCAGGTAATGCCACTACTTGAGTGTGTGTGAACTGGAGGGGTGGGAGGGGGGCAGACAGACTCCCCCACCCTACTCCTTTTTCCCTGCCAAGGCCCCATCCCAGGCTATCTCTGTCTGGGAAGAGCTGGAAGTGGGAGAAGAGCCGGGAGCACCCTGGGGCAGGAGGGCCGTGCCCAGCCTCTGGGAGTATGGCCCGTGGGCAGCCTTTGTTCCTGGCACACAGGCCTGGCTCCTCCCCCTGCTCGGCACTGCCCTCTGAAGGTGCACAGGTGACAGCAGAGTTGAGCAGGGTGCAAGGGGGCTCCTTGGGCTTGGTCTGCCCTGGTGGGAGTCCGCGAGGCTGGAAGACCTTTGTTTCTGTTGGAGCAAAACCCCCAAGCATCCCTCTCCTTCCTCACCAGGTTGATTGGCACAGCAGCTTCTGTGTCTAAAGGGAAGCCTGAAACCCGAGCTAGGCTTGTTTTGTCGTCGATTGGGAAACTTTGTTCAGATCTGTGAGCCTGGCCAAGCATAAGGGTTGCCGTCTTCCTCAGTGCTGGGGGAACACCCCCCACCACCACCACCACAGGGTGTTGTGGGGCAGTCTTGTCCTTCTCTCGCGGACCTCGGAGTTTGTGGGAGCAGCTTCACCCTGTCTGGTGAGATTGTTCTCTGAAAGGCACTTTGTATGTGAGTTTCTCTTTGGTTATGTTCACAGCCACGAGTAGAAGTCATTTAGTTGAATTAAACAGGAACAAGTAAAATAGCACTCATAAATAACGTCAGTGAAATACAGAACAATCGACATAAACGAGGGGCAGCTGTATAGTGCAGTGGTTAAGTCTCCCAAGCTGCCTTGTGGGGCTCCCACATCCCACACTGGACTGCTCGGGGTTGAGGCTCAGCTCCGCTGATGCAGACCTTGAAGGCAGATGTAGTGGCTCAAGTAATTGGGTCCCTGCCACCCACGTGGGAAACCTGGATTAATTCCCACCTCCAGGCTTTGGCCTGGCCCAGCCCTGGAAGTAGCCGGCATTTGGGGGAGTGAAACTGCAGATAGAAGGTCTGGTTCTTTCTGTCTCTCTGCCTTTCCAATAAATAATAAAATAATAATAATGATGATAATAAAACTATGTGAGCAGACTCCTGTTCTCTGGCTGTGACTCGTGGTGGGTTTTCCACATTTGTGTCTTCTTTCTGTCACGTTCTGGGTTTTTTGGTTCTTTTTTTCTTTTTTCTTTTCTTTCTTTCTTTTTTTTTTTTTTTTTTTGGACAGGCAGAGTGGATAGTGAGAGAGAGAGAGACAGAGAGAAAAGTCTTCCTTTTTGCCGTTGGTTCACCCTCCAATGGCCGCTGTGGCCAGCGCATCTCGCTGATCCGAAGCCAGGAGCCAGGTGCTTCTCCTGGTCTCCCATGCGGTTGCAGGGTCCAAGCACTTGGGCCATCCTCCACTGCCTTCCCAGGCCATAGCAGAGAGCTGGCCATGGAAGAGGGGCAACCGGGATAGAATCCAGCGCCCCAACTGGGACTAGAACCCGGTGTGCCGGCGCTGCAAGGCGGAGGATTAGCCTGTTAAGCCACGGCGCCGGCCTTATTTTTTTCAATTAAGCTTGGCCTCAGGACCCTGTCTGCGTCTGTCAGATTTCCATCCATACCACCACAGCTCTGTCTTTTGCTTCTGGACACCTTGTGCCTTCTTCCTCACGTCTCCCCTCTTCCTTCCCTGTTATCTTTAATGCTGGAAACCTTTTTTCCCCCATCAGTGTGTTTTAGGTCTGTCACCTCCAGTTCTAATAGGGAGAATTGCTTCTCACTGAACCCTTGGCTTGTGCTCATGAGTCTTTGTGGGACCCCTGGAGGGAGACCTGCCTCGCTCAGATCAGGGGAGGGAGAAGCTGGTCCAGAGCGGGCCCTGACCTCCCACTATGCTAATGTCCCTCTCTTGGTGGGGGCCGCAGTGTGTTGCATTGCGTCAGCTGTGCGGCTGGAACCTTCCTGCTGGTTCTCGGGCATATTTGCAGATGGGAGCGCTCCTGAGGCAGACCCAGGCCTGTCTGCTGGTGGCCTCCTGCTGGCTGCCCCTGGGATGGAAGTGTGCCTAGACTGCACTCCTGGACTCCACAGCTCTGACCCCTGCATTACTTTTTTTTTTTTTTAAGATTTATTTATTTGAAAGGTAGGTAGAGTTACAGAGAGGCAGAGGCAGAAAGAGAGAGAGAGAGAGAGAGAGAGAGAGAGAGGTCTCCATTTACTGGTTCACTCCCCACATGGCTGCAGCGGCTGGAGCTATCCCGATCCAAAGCCAGGAGCCAGGAGCTTCTTCTGGGACTCCCACATGGGTGCAGGAGCCCAAGGACTTGGGCCATCTTCTGCTTTCCCAGGCCACAGCAGACAGCTGGATGGAAGTGGAGCAGCCAGGACTTGAACCGGCACCCATATGGGATCCTATATGGGATACCTGCTAAGCCACAGCCCCGGCCTCACATGCATTAACTTTTGTGTGGTGCTTGTGATGGCCACCGATGGTTGCAGGTGCTTGATTTATTGCTTAAGGCCATAAAAATACTCTGAGAACTCAAGAAAAACTTTCTTGATTATTGATAAATCAACTGAGAAACAAAATAGTAGAGCTATCTAAGCACACTATTATGTATGTGACATTAGGTGTGTTTATGTAGAGTTTAACAGTGGAGCCAACAGGCTGTCCAATAGATACACCACAAACCCCTGTAGGATGCACATTATCTCACACAGGAGTGTTGAAAGCTTCACACCTTTACTAGGCCGTAGAACAAGTTTTGAGAAATGTCGCAGTTGCTAGCATATTGACTATATTCTCTGATCATAAAGCAATAAAATTAAAAAATTAATATAAAAATATAATGGTGAGGCATGGATTTTTATTTGGAAAACTGAATTTCTAAGTAACACATGAGTCCAAGAAGAAATCCTGACTCGGCCACTGTGGAGGGGAAAAACTGACTGAGAGTATTCTTTTACCAATGAATTTGATTACCTTAGGCAAAATAGGTGTTCCTAGGAAAACAGTTTATCAAAAGTGCCCCAGGTAGAAGTGGAAAAGTAACTCCTGTGTGCTTCAGTCCCTCACAGTAAGATTGAGTATCAGGGGACTCTGACGGCTTTGTCATGCACTTACAGCTGCAGTGCAGGACCTTGACGTTGTTACCCCCGAGGAGCCCTCACCCCTTAGCTGCCCTCCGCGGTCCTGCGCAGCCACTTCTCTGAGATCTGCCTGTTCTGGGTGTTTCTCAAGAATGGAGTCATGCAGCATGTGGTGCTTTGTGGCTGGTGGAGCCGTGGATCAACTCTGCATTTCTTTTTATCCACAAAGAACATTCCGGTGTGTGGAGCACTTGTCAATCTGGGCTGCCTAGCAGAGTCCCGTGCCCTGGGGGAGGCTTGCAGGACAGAAGTGAGTTTTCTTGCAGTTGTGGAGGCTGGAGTGTGAGATCCAGATGCCAGCAGGTTTGGTTTCCTGCTGTGTTCGCACATGGCCGCCTCTCACCTGCCTGTGTCCTAATCGCCTCTTCTTATAGGGCACCAGTCAGACTGGATTCGGGCCCCACCTGCATGACCTCATTTCACGGTAAACACCTTTTTAAAGGCCCTGTTTCCAAATACAGCCACATTCTGAAGTC